>NC_061112.1:116020936-116044577 GCF_002878395.1 Capsicum annuum | reverse complement strand
GATGAACTTTAGATCGATACTCATTTTTGAGATGTTAATCGTGCCTTTGAATGATGGTTCTTGGAGTTCTTGAACTAGAAACTTGGAATCTTGAATAAATTTACAGAATTAATGGTGAACATTGGAGGTTCTTGAAGTTGGATGTAGGAGCTTAGGGTTTTCTTTTTGAGGGAATTTGATGAAATATAACATATAATGCTTCTAATATGCTTTAATATAGGGTTTGGATGGATTTTGGGTGAGGATAAATGACCAAAATGCCCCTAAAAATCAAATAATTCTTGAATCTGTCCTTTGGAGGACTGTTTTGATAGTATGAAGTAGATCAACCATAACGTTTTACTCCGATATCCAAATTGGATGAAACCAACTTCATTAGAAAGAGGACTCTCATATATTTCTGTTGATATATAGTATATCACCCAGATCATTGTGTACGAGGAGTTATGATCATTTGAAGTTAACCCAAAAATTTGCTTTTGATAGACTGAAGTAGATCGACCATAACTTTTTGCTTCGATAGACAAATTGGATGAAACCAATTTCATTGGAAAGAGGACTCGCAGAGCTTTCCGTTTATATATAGTAGATCATTCAGATCATTATGTACAAGGATTTATGATTGTTTAAAGTTGGAGCAAAAATACGCCAGGCCTTAGTACTTTTTCCTGCATGTTTTACTGTTCACTACTATTCACGATTCGATCGGAATGTTCATAACTCGTCGCTCAGGTGTCCGTTTTGGATGATCCACATATCATTGGAAAGGTTATTCAATAATCTATGCAATGGTGGGTCATAAGCTAAGACATTTTTTATGAAAAATTTATAATTCATTCTAGAAGATAGAACCCAACACGTTTACGCACAAAATTTCAACGAAAAATTTCCCGGGGTATTGTAGTTAGTGATTTTTAAAGAATATAAAGAAGTGAGTTTTGATTGTAAGTTAAGATAGAAATCCACATTCTTGAGTTTGAAGTAAAGGGGATGCATTTTGGCTCCCATTATATATATATATATATATATATATATATATATATATATATATATTGTTAAATTATTTTAAGGTAGATTTTCTAAAGTTCTGAGCTAAGTAGGGGAGTAGTATTTAGCACCAAGTTGGGCGTGATTCAGAGGTCATGCCCCAAAACTACATTCCCCCGTAGGTTCTTTATATACCCCAAGTGGGTTAAGATAGTGATCACTAAAATTAAGGTTCTATCCGATGGCAAGGATAGAACAGCTCTCCCCAATGTGGGTAAGACGTTGGACTCCATGTAGCTCACATGGTTTATGTCGGTTAGAAGAAACTCTCAAAGTAGTCCCCCACTCTATCTAAGATACAAGTATATGTATTTTGAAAGCTATGAGTCCAAGATTTCTAAGGCTATCAAGTGTCAAAATCTTTAAGTTTCCAAAGAAGTTCCTAGTTTTCATGAGATTAAAGTGTATGCTCTAAAAGATGTTGTTTTAAGACCTTATCTATCTTACAAGTTTAAGAATAAAGAAAGAATGCAGATTTAGAATGAAGTACAATGACTCACGTGATTTACATTACCTGTTTTCTTATTCATGATTATGATGGTTTTAATTCAAGCTATGTGAGTCATCTATACTAGCATGCATGTTTTCTATAAGGATTTATGATATTGATTATTTAATTGCATACACCCCCATATACTCAATACATTCCCAAAGTGTTGATCCACATATATGTCTATGTGCTACATTGTCTCATAATGTAGGTACAAGACTTAGTATGCACATTCAGATTTAGTCAGCTCGCAGCTTCCAGCCAGCAGGTGATGAATCCTTTTGATTCAAGGGTTTGAGCCAGATAGACAGTTTGAGCAGTTCTTTATTTTCCTATTTTAGTCGTATTGAGTTGGAATAGTTGAGAGTCATAACTCGGCTATCTAAAGTCAGTACTAGTAGAGGCTTCATAGACAGTCAGTAGAGTTAATGTATTCATTTTCAATTTTATTTTTTTAAAAGCAGAGTTGTAATCTTGTAAAGTTCAAATTTGTATTGATCAAGTTCAGAAAAGTTTTGTGTTCTCGCTGATTTAATATATATTTAAGCATTTTATTCAGTTATTTATGAGTTATGCCAGTAGAAGGGTTAGCTTGGGGTCACTTGTGACCCTAAGCACCGTGTGACATCTTGGGACCCAATTTTGAGGCGTTACAAACTTGGTATCAGAGCATAGAGTTCAAGTGTCCTAGGGTGTCTATGAAGCCGTGTCTAGTAGAGTCTTACAAAATGGTACGGAGACGTCTGTACTATTTTTTGAGAAGCTACAAAGCACTTAGGAAATTTCTCCGTCCTTTCAAGTCTTAGATCGTGCTATAGAAATGTTCTTTAAGAAACTTATTCATATTCTCATCTTACTCTATCTGAGTCATCTCTGCCTTATTTTCATGGTATCAGAAACAGTAAAGCTTAAATCTTTACAGATAGTACTTGCTTAGACAGTCTCCATAGATAGTTGTCAGATTGTAAGCGAGCTAGAATGTATCCCATCAGTTCTTTTGAGTTTCGATGATTGAATTGTTCTATTCATGATTCATAAAAGTCTTGCATTAAGCCCAAGTCAGATGTACTTCCAGAATCCTCTTAGAATGTAAAATGTAAAGCTATAATTCCCTATCCATGTATTATTCTTGAGATAGCATGATTAGTAAGTTCTGTTCCTCCCCATATAACGCTCTCAGATTGTCTAGCAAGAAGCTTCAGAAGTCACACAAAGCAGCTTGAGAGCATTCTAGTGTGTTATAAGTCTCTCAAGATCATAGTTATGTCCTCACTCTTATGAGTCATGCAAGTAAGATAGAATAAGATGTGTATTCTTATATCATTGAATATTGTGTGTCAAGTTTCTATCTCTTGTAACCTTGTTATCATTGTTTTTTTGAAAAATCAAAGTCTAGTAAAGCCGTGTGAGGCCTATTTCGATTCACTAGCAACTTGTTGTGCATCTTGTTATTGTGTGTTGGTTGAAACTTATAGAGCTACGAAAGAAGTTAAGGTGTATAGATAGGTGGATAGTAATGATGTGTAAAGGGAGGATGTGGTAATGGATTGTAAATAAGATAGGTCATATGTTTATGATCGATTATCGTTATTATGAGGTTCAAGTGGGCTAGTTATTCTTGATGTTTTATTTTATAGCTTCCAAGTGAGAACAACACTATGTATTAAGTTTGAACAATTGGTGGTCATGAAGATGGATGTGATGATTTCTTGGCTAATAATACCAGTTATAGGGAAGTAATACAATAGGCTTAAACAGTGTATGCAAGATCATAAGTTTACTTGATTTGTAATCAAGTTTGACGTTGTATGTATGATACATAAGTACGCCCAAGGTGCTATGGGACTGCATTATTTTTTTTGAGGATTATTGCATGTTGAGGGGTCGATAGTACCATTGAAATGTTAGGTGGAGAAAGACTAGTTAGATAATAAGTAATGTTCTTGATAGCTAAGTTAAGGAGTTTGATTGAAGATGTTGAGCCTTTTTAAGGATAAATGTGATTCTCATGGTTTAGAAACATAACTTTACAAGCGTGATATTGGTAGACTATGACAGATGTTGTATGGTCCATCAAAGGTTTGGAGATATCCATGTTAAGCGTTAGAATCTAAGTTTGAAATTTCAAAGATTTAGCTAATAGGAATAAGAGTTGAAGCACTAGATAGTGTGCACTCCAACTATGGGGATGTTCATGCAGATTCAAAGTAAGTGTTCAAGTGTTATATAATGACTATTGGGGCTATAGAAAGATAGGTTGTAGCTCAGAAGTGAGTATTAGAAGTTGGTTTTACACTTTCAGGTGTAGTCATTTGGGTTAAGTTCTTTTGTGCATGTGCATTGTTATATCCCAGACTCTAAAGTGATTGTAGTTAGACTAGAGTTTATATAGTGGTTGACAGCCTTAGAGTGATGGCTTACATCTAAGGGAGAGATAATAGAACAAGTAACCAAGTCAAGCCTTCAGATTCTAGTAGATGTACCAATAAGTTGTAGAATAGTTGTGAGAAAAATTAATGCTTGACCCAATCTTATTTCAGTTTTTTCAGTTGTCCCAATACCTACTCATGCCTTACGTTTAGTTCTATGATCTTAATTCATGTTCATGCATATGATAGAGAATTATGTACTCTCGTAGTTCCCAAAAATGAGGAGTTCCAGTTCTTTCAGTAGTTGGAATCACATTCCATAAGTTATGAACTTCAAATTTAGGTCATATAGCTCATGACTCATGTACTCAAGCTTTACAGTATGTTCAGTCCAGGTACTCAAGCAATACTTTTAATGATCAGTAAAATTTGGATTTATATCTTGCATTTCCTCAGATCATACTTCTTTGATAAGTCCATGATGCTATATATTCTATTCCTCAAGCCTCAGTTGAGTGTCAAGTTATTCATTGTATCCGCTCATATTTAGGGCCCTCATGTTTTAACCTTCTATTACCTTTCCTTCAGTCAAGATAGTGATGATAATCAGTTGTCTGGATGGGAGAGAGAGTAAACATTTCTTGTTACTAGAAGATTGTTGTATGCTTATTTTAGCTAAGGCAGTAAAGTGTGAAGTAAGATTGAAGCCAAGTCTTTAATACCCATCATAGTTAGTCAAAGTTTTATATGAGATATTTGGGTAGTTGAAATCTTATGTATGTCTTCTTAGGAGTAGTGCATGGAAGTTGTTCTTGATAGAGGTTTGTAAGTTGTGACAAAGGTATTTTAGGGAAGTGTGTTTAGAAGTGCATATGTGGTTATAGAAGTGAGGCTTGAACATCATGTTTTTATATTTAGATGAATGCACTGCACATTAGTAAAATGTCTAGTACAAGGTTGAATGTGGTTGTTGGAGTAGTAATGAGGATTTTCATGAGATAAGAAGTTATGAAATGTAGGGTGTGTTGAATTACAGTTCAGACTAGTAGTACAGTGTTATGTGGTGTACCCTATGATTGTGGGTTAGGCTTGAAGATGGTGAGGGAATTTACTTCAGTTTATATATGAGTAGAAGGAAATATCAACAGCCTTGTTAGAATTAGAAGATGAATCAATAAGTATGGTTTTTAAGGTAAAGGATTAGTTGACAGAATATTTTAGAAGTGTGTCTAAGTTTTAAGGAAGGTGTTGCATTACCTAAAGCCTAGTAAATTCTATCCCAGTCTACAATTCAAAGGTCTATGATTTCAAGCTATGGAATTGTAGCAATATTGTAATCCCTTATTCAGATATCTTGTTCAGATCTTGACCAAAATTCTTGGCTCCTTCAAATCGTTAGAACTCCCTAAAGGGGTGTTGAAGAAACCCTCCACTTGAGCATGAGTATCTAGTATGATTCAGTTTGGATAGACATTAGTTCAGTTTAACAATCAGGCACATAGATTTCTATGGATTTCCATTTTTTTGAACTAGCCTAGTTTTACTACCTAAAGTTTCATAAGTACGGTAATTCCAAAATAGTTTCGAAATTGCGAATTCAGCTCAGTATATGTATCAGGCATCAGTTTTACAATTTGGATATCTAGTCATGATTCAGTTCATAAATATTCACCGAATGATCTTCGTTTTTCAAGTATTCCATCTCAGACATTGTGATAACCATTGTGTGATCTTATGCTTATTTTCCCATGATTTGTGTCTGCATAAACTATCACCTCACAGTCTATAAGTACGATCACACCATGAGTACATCAAGCAAATTCTAAACCCTCAGCATGAATTAGCTCTTCAAAAATAAGTAAAAAGGGTAAGTTAGCTCAGATTCAAACGAAGGTAACAGCCTTCCGTTGCTCAGCCTCTCTCTAATCAAAGATTCAGTTAGATAGCTATTCTTATCATGAGTATATTCACTTATCGAAGTATGCCAAAGTTTAGAAAGATATAGATTCAGTTTAATAAGCTATTTAAACTGTGTATCCTCAATTTTCTTTGTATTCATAACCTAAAAAGCAACATTCGGGGATGAATGATCCCAAGGGGGAGATAATGTAATACCTCGCATTTCGGGCTAGAACGAAAACCATCGTTTCTACGTGTAAATGTTTAAAAAGCCATAAATCCTATGTAAATTTGGTATGTTAATCAATTATATAGTGTGGGAATCTATTTGATCATGAATTGAGATCATAGAGATCCCCTAACTCAAGGTCAAGTTGAAAGTTTTCCTATCGTTCGAGTTTTAGTGAGCGTTGAAACTTAAGTCGACTTCAATCGACCATAACTCCTTTTATATGATGAACTGGGTGTCCTACTATATATCAAATGAAATCTCTTCGAATTATCTTTCCAACAATATCAATTTCTCCTGAATCCAATATCGAAAAAAAAAGTTATGCCCATTTTACTCCAGCATGTCAGCCTGAAAAATTGAGTGATGACATTTCGGATAACTTATCACGTCTGTGACGGCTTATCATAAAATGTCGTCAGCCTTAGGCAGAAATCCACAAATTTCATCCCCAAGTGACGACATTTGTGATGACTTATCACAAGTCTAAAGACTTATCACAAAATGTCGTCGGGCTTAGGCAGAAACCCATAAAATCCAACTCCCAAGTGACAACATTTGTGACAACTTATCACAAGTCTGACAACTTATCACAAATGTCGTCAGCCGAGATTTTCAGCAATTAGGAAGCGGTTTAGTAAGGATATTTTGGACTTTTCCTTCACCTCCTATGACCTAAATAATCAAAATCGCGTACTTAATCATCATAAATCAGTTTAAACAACCCTTAATCCTCTTTATTCACAAGAACAATATTAGGGTTTCCTCTTAAGATCATCTTCCAAGAAATTCAAAACTATATTACTCCTTCTTCAAGATAAGCAAGAATCTAAGATTTATAATCCAAGAAGTTCAAGAAAGTTCCCAAGAACATCAAATTAAGGTCATCCTCTTTAAGAAAGAAACCAATAGTTTAGCATCACAATCCAAGAATCTCAAGAAAACTTTCAAGATCACTCCTAGGGTTTCAAGGTCAAGTTCTCTACATCAAATCAAGTCTATTAAGGTATGTGATTTTGAACAAGAACACCCTTTTGTTCTTGTGCCCAAAATTTACATATTTTCATAAGTATTTTGTAAACTCGCAGAGAATTCCTATCATGTTATTATATTTGAGTTTTATGAAACTATGTCTTACCCAAGCTTTGAGTTGTAATATTATTATGCATATTAATATTTTAAATTGTCAATTTATGGTTTAAGTTGCATAATTCAATGTCTATATCCTATTTTGAGAATTTCAAGTCCTATTGTTGTAAATTGAACCTTATGGTTAAAGCATGAGTTTGAGAATGAGATGTTAGTGATTTTTAAAGAATATCAAGAAGTGAGTTTTGATTCTGAGTTAAGATAGAAATCCACATTCTTGAGTTTGAAGCAAAGGGGATGCATTTTGGCTCCCATTATATATATATATATATATATTATATTGTTGAATTGTTTTAAGGTGGATTTTCTAAAGTTCTGAGCTAAGTAAGGGAGTAGTATTTAGCATCGAGTTGGGCGTGATTCCGAGGTTTCATACCCCAGAACTACGTGCCCCCTTAGGTTCTTGATATACCCCAAGTGGGTTAAGATACTGATCACTAAAGTTAAGGTTCTATCCGATGGCAAGGATAGAACAGATCTCCCCAACGTGGGTAAGACATTGGACTCGATGTAGCTCACATGTTTTATGTCGGTTAGAAGAAACTCCCAAAGTAGTCCCCACCTCTATCTAAGATACAAGTATCTGTATTTTGAAAACTATGAGTCCAAGATTTCTAAGGCTTTCAAGTGTCAAAATCTTTAAGTTTCCGAAGAAGTTCCTAGTTTTCATGAGATTAAAGTGTATGCTCTGGAAGATGTTGTTTTAAGACTTCATCTATCTTACAAGTTTGAGAATAATGAAAAAATGCAGATTTAGAATGAAGTGCAATGACTCACGTGATTTACATTACCTATTTTCTTATTCATGATTATGATGGTTTTAATTCAAGCTATGTGAGTCATCTATACTAGCATGCATATTTTCTATAAGGATTTATGATATTGATTATTTAATTGCATACACCCTTATATACTCAGTACATTCCCAAAGTGTTGATCCACATATACGTCTATGTGCTACATTGTCTCATAATGTAGGTACAAGACTTAGTATGCACATTCAGATTCAGTCAGCTCGCAGCTTCCAGTCAGCAGGTGCTGAATCCTTTTGATTCAAGGTTTTGAGCTAAATAGACAGTTTGAGCAGTTCTTTATTTTTCTATTTCAATTGTATTGAGTTAGAATAGTTGGGAGTCATGACCCGGCCATCTAAAGTCAGTACTAGTAGAGGCTTCATAGACAGTCAGTAGAGTTAATGTATTCAGTTTTAGTTTTTATTTTGGTAAAAGCAGAGTTGTAATCTTGTAAAGTTCAGATTTGTATTGATCAAGTTCAGAAAAGTTTTATATTCTCGCTGATTTTATATAGATTTAAGCATTTTATTCAGTTTCTTATGAGTTATGCCAGTAGAAGGGTTAGCTTGGGGTCACTTGTGACCCTAAGCACCGTGTGACGTCTTGGGATCCGATTTTGGGGCGTTACATGAGTAGGAAGGAGTACAAGATAGCTAAAAAGGAGGATAAGTTATCTGTTACGGCTGCTAAGATAGCAGCTTTTGAGAGTTTGTATAAGGGGTTAGAGGAGAAAGGCGGGGAGAAGAGGTTGCTTAGGCTTACCAAGGTTAGGAAGTGTAAGGGTTATGATCTGGATCAGGTGAAGTGCATTAAGGGAGAGGATGGCAGAGTTTTGGTTAAAGACGCCCGCATTAAGAAAAGATGGCAGTCGTATTTCCATAGGCTCTTGAATGATGAGGGGGACAAAGGGGTTTTGTTAGGAGAATTGGAGTTTCGGGGTGTGTCGCGATTTTGCCTTTTGTCGGCAATTTAGGGTAGAGGAGGTCAGTGAGGCTATTCGCAAAATGCAAAGTGGCAGGGCGACAGGGCGCGATGAGATTCCGATGGATTTTTGGAAGTTCTCTGGTGGATCAAGGTTGAGGTGGCTGACCAAGTTGTTTAACAATATTTTCAAGTCAGCAGGATGCCCTAGGCGTGGAGATGGAGCACGATGATTCCTCTATGTACGAACAAGAGTGACATTCAGAGTTGCAACAACTACTAAGGCAATTTACCTTGTGCAGAGACTGGTAGAGCAGTATAGAGAGAGAAAGGAGGATCTTTACATGGTCTTTATAGACCTGGAAAAAGAGTATGACAATGTCCCTAGGAAGGTTCTTTGGAGATGCCTGGAGGCGAGGAGGTTTCGATGGCGTACATCAAATCGATTAAGGATGTGTATGAAGGGGCGAAGACTCAGGTAAGGACAGCGAAGGAGATTCTGAGCATTTCTCAGTCTTGACAGGTTTGCACCAGGGATCAATTCTTAGTCCATTTTTATCCGCTTTGGTGATAGATGTGCTGACGCAGAATATACAAGGCGAGGTGCCTTGGTGTATGCTTTTCACAGATGATATAATTTTAATTGATGAATCGCGACAAGGAGTTAATGATAAGCTGGAGATTTGGAAAGAAACCCTGGAGTCTAAAGGTTTTCGGTTGAATAGGACCAAGACGGAGTACTTGGAGTGCAAGTTTTAGGACCAAGACGGAGTACTTGGAGTGCAAGTTTAATGACTCGATATATGAGGAGGAGGTGGAAGTAAATTTTGATTCTCAGGCGGCTTGCAAGAGGGATAGTTTTAAGTATATTGGGTCTACGATTCAGGGGAATGGAGAGATAGATGAGGATGTCTGTCACCATATTAGGGAAGGTTGGGTGAAATAGTGGCTCACTTCGGGAATTTTATGCGCTAAGAAGGTGCCCCCAAACTTAATGACAAATTCTATAGAGTAGCAGTCCGACCTGCTATGTTGTATGGAGCGAAGTGTTGGCCGGTTAAAAATTCTCAAATCCAAAAGTTGAAAGTGGTAAAAATGAGAATGTTGAGTTGGATGTTTGGATTCACAAGGGTGGACAAGGTTAGGAATAAAATTATTCGGGAGAAGGTGGGAGTGGTTTCAGTGGAGGATAAAATGCGGGAAGTGAGGTTGAGATAGTTTGGTCATGTGATGAGGAGGGGTACGGATGCCCCAATTCGTAGGTATGAGAGGTTGGCCTTGCAAGGTTTCAAGCGGGGTAGGGGCAGACCGAAGAAATACTGGAGAGAAGTGATTAGACGTGACATGGAGCAATTATAGCTAACTGAGGACATGAACCAGGATAGAAAGATATGGAGGAAAAATATTAGGATAGAGGGCTAAGGGTGTGGTTGAGTTGTATTCAGTAGGTAGGGGAATTGTGGTGTCCTTTGTTTGGAAATGTACTTTTTTGTGGATGTCGTATCTAGGTTATTTTATCACGTTCTATGCTTTTGATGTTTTCGTATACTGCCTTTTATCTTGAGCCGGGGTCTATCGGAAACAGTCTCTCTACCTCGTTAGAGGTAGTGGTATGGACTGCATACACTCTACCCTTCCAGACTCCACTATGTGGAAATATACAAGGTTTGTTGTTGTTGTATTATCATTTATTTTTAAATTCCCAACACAAAGCGCACACACAAATTTCATATCCCATACATTATTCTCTCTCTCTTATCTCACATTTTTCTTCTCTTTTCCCCCCTTTACCACCGGAGCTCCGGCCACCACGGCAACCTCCACCAACCAGCCCCCTTCTCCCCTTTTCCTCTTCTTTTCCCCCTCTCCATTTGCCCCGCACCACCACGCGCCACCAACGCCAGCGAAACATCCACCAGCCCACCGACCATCCACCACAAACCACGACTCTCTTCCTCCTTTCTCCATCCCCAAACAGCTCCGACAACCACACCAACATACCCCAATCTTTTCTTCTATCTTCTCCGGCCAAATCTGAACTAAATCAAAACCAAACAACCACCGAATTTCAACCTCGGATCTTTCTCCACCACCCATTGCTCCCCCTCAATGTTGTTGTACCTTTTTGGGCCAGATCTGACCGGAGCTTTGTACATATGGAGTTGCTCCGGCCAAAGCTGTGGAAGTATCGCCACTTTCTTCTCCATTTTTAACTGTTGTTCTTCGAAAAACACTCCCTTGAATAGAGTTTCTACTGGTTTATGTGCTATTGCATATCTTGTTTCCCTGATTTTGTAGGCTATAATTTATTTTTTGTTTTTTGATTTATTTTCAGAAAGAGCGGTGCTTTGATGATCTACTAAGTGCACTAAATGTTTGTTGTTGTTTTCTGAATTGCCTACTGCTAATGCATTTAGTTTATTTTGCTTTTCATCAGCATTATTTTGGACTTATTTGGCATAATTTTTAATATATTCTACTACTGATTCGCATTCTTTGGGAATTAAATTTGGAGGATTTCATCCTTTTTATTTTCTGACTTTGAGGTTATATTGATAATGAATAAAATACAACACTAGTTGGCCAATGAAATTATCTTTCCGTCTTGATATTTGAGGTCACCCCATTATAAAAGATGGATTATATTTTTGTAAATTTATTATTTTATATTAAGGGCCGACACTTAGACGATGAAAAAATTTTCGTCGATTTTTTAGGCCCGCACAAATAAAAGACGGATATTACGTATTTAAGTACATAATAAAAATAAATAAATTTGGAGGATGAAGAAATTTTTATAGAACCGCAAAAGTTTTTTTATGATCCATATCTCGATAAAACGATTTAGGAAGGCCAATAATTGAGCAACCATTTCGTAGCTATGGCGTATCTACAATTTAATTTGAGCCCACCTTATAATAAAAATTATATTTTTTAATATATATATATATATATATATATATATATATATATATATATGCATCCATATCTTTTAATTTATTTTGATAATTATTTATTCGTTATTAACATTTTTATTACAAGTATTTGTACAAGTTCTCGGAAATACTCGTCGGGAATGATATTCAAAGAAGATCTTAAATTTTTTGGTATTTGTATTTGCTTTTATTCTTACACTTTTACAAATATTAATTATAATGAAATATTTATTTTCAGGGCATTGGGCAGGAATTTTTTAACTTATACAATTTTTACCGCGTATTTAGGAATATTTAGGCCGTTACTATTTACTTAAAAAAATTAAATTAATTTAGATATTTAATCAATTAATACATACTTATACATTTAAAAAATATTATGTAATCTTTTTCTTTAAAATAAATTTTTCTTTATTCAATTTTTTTTGTCTTTCCATACACATTCTTCTATACTTTTGATCATCTTCACATATTTTTTATATACAATAATTTATGTAATTTATACATTCTTTATATGAAAATTATTTATATTATTTTAATGCATATTTTAGATATATATTTATAAATATTGATTTTTTCTTTCGTATTGTAAAAAAACCTAAGTCTAGCTGGGAACCACATTTGTGGATTCTGAAGGGTGCCTAATACCTTTCCTTCGGAATAATTTGAACCCTTTCTTAGAATTTAAATTGGTTTCATAGTTTAGAGTAAATTCAAACTTGTTAGATAAATAAATAGGTTTTCTATTTTTCCTTACAAATTAGGTGGTGACTCTGTATAGAATTAATTATTTTAGAGTCCATAATATCGTGCTCATTTTGACCTTTGGTAAAAATCGGGTATGACACGAAAAAACTTCAGACCATGAGTGATTTATCGTTATGGGGGCGTAGAAACATTCTGATTTCCTATGCAGGAATTACATTCTAAGTAGCCTCCAAGATGACCTATACAATGTATATTGTGGAATGAAGACGTTAAAAGAATTGTGGAGTGCGCTAGAAAGAAAATACAAGACTGAGGATGCTGGAACCAAGAAGTTATTTGTTGAAAGATTCCTAGAGTATAAAATGATTGACAGCAAGTCTATTGTATCCAAGTACAGGAACTGCAAGTTATCATCTACGATCTCCTTGCGGAAGGTATGAGTATGGTAAATACCTTAGTTTAACGTGTTAAAAATATTCTTAATGTTCACATAAACTTTATTGTAGGTTTGGTTGTGAACAAGGCGTTTCAAGTCGCGGCAATAATAGAGAAGTTGTCACCTATATGGAAGGACTTCAAGAACTACTTGAAACATAAATGAAAGGAGATGACAGTTGAAGATCTTATAGTAAAGCTGTGCATTGAAAAAGATAACAAAGCCGTAGAAAGGAGGTCGAATGAAAAATTTGTAATGAGTGGTGCAAACATTGTAAAAGACGACCAAAACAACTCGAAAAAACAAAAGAAAGCTAAACAATAAAACAATGAACCTTAGAAGAAATTCAAGGGAAAATAGTTCAACTGTGGGAAGATCGGCCATAAGTCAACAGACCGTCGTGCCCCAAAAAAGGCAAAAAGAAGGATCAAGCCAATATGGAAGAATCCAAGAATAAAATGGACGATATGTGTGCCATTTTTTCTGAATATAACTTGGTGGGAAATCCTCGAGAATGGTGGATGGATTCCGATGCCACCCGTCTTGTTTGTGAAAATAAAGAGTTGTTTGTCGCATTTGCTCCGGCTCAAGGTGAAGAGAAGATATATATAGAAAATTCTATAACTGTAAAAGTTGAAGGGACAGGAAGAGTCCACTTGAAAATGACATTAGACAGAGTGTTGACTCTTAACAATGTACTGTATATCCTGGAGTTAAAGAAGAACTTGATTTTTATATCACTTCTTGATAAAAAGATTCAAATGTGTTTTAATTTCCGACATGATTGTACTTAGCAAAGGAGAAGTGTATGTAGGAAAAGGCTACCTCACTGAGGGCCTATTCAAAATGAATGTAATGACTATTGAAATCAATAAAAGTTCTATTTCTTCTTACTTGCTTGAGTCTAACGAATTATCGCATGAACGATTAGGATATGTTAATTACAAAACTTTGTGAAAACTAATTAACTTAGAAGTTTTGCTAAACTTTGAGTGCAATAAATCAAAATGTCAAATGTGTGTGGAATCAAAATATGCTAAGCACCCGTATAAGTCCATTGAAAGGAATTTTAATCCCTTAGAATTAATCCACACTGATATTTGTGATATGAAGTTAACACCATCTCGTGAAGGGAAAAAGTATTTTATAACTTTTATAGACGATTTCACTAGATATTGTTATGTTTATTTTCTAAACAGTAATGATGAAGCAATAGACGCATTTAGGCAGTATAAAACATAAGTTGAAAATCAGTTAGAAAAAAAGATCAAAATAATAATAAGTGATAGAGGTGGAGAATATGAATCTCCCTTTGCGGAAATATGCGTAGAGAATGGAATTGTCCATCAAACTACGGCCCCGTATTCACCTCAATCAAATGGAATTATGGAAAGGAAAAACTGAGCCTTAAAATAAATGATGAATGCCTTATTTATAAGTTCAGATTTACTGCAAAACTTATGGGGGGAAGCTATCCTTATAACTAACTGAATACTTAATAGAGTACTGCATAGTAAGAAACAATTAATTCCATATGAAAAGTGTAAAAGAAGGAAACCCAACTAAAAATATTTCAAAGTGTAGGGGTGTCTAGAGAAAGTCCAAGTTCCTATACCTAAAAGGATAAAGATAGGACCTAAAACAGTGGACTGCGTTCATAGGATATGCTAAAAGTAGTAAAGCATGTCGGTTTTTGGTTCATAATCCGAACATTCGGATATCACTGAAAATATGGTAATTAAATCAAATAATGTTGAATTTTTTTAACACATTTATCCGTATAAAACTAGACATGAACACTCTAATGGAGGGTCTAAACGACCTCGAGATGAACCAAGTGAAGATGTACATAATGATGAGAATCTAAGACATAGTACACGTCAAAGAACGTCAACTTCGTTTGGATCGAATTTTGTAACAATTCTCTTAGAAAATGAGCCTCAAATATTTAAATAGACGATGTCATCTTCAGACTCATCTTTTTATAAAGAGATAGTCAACAGTGAGATTGATTCAATCTTAAGCAACCATACGGGAGAGTTGGTTGATCTTCCTCCAGAAAATAAACCTTTAGGTTTTAAATGGATCTTCTAAAGAAAAATGAAAGAGGACGGTACTATTGACAAATACAAGGCAAGACTTGTAGTAAAAGGCTTTAAACGGAAGGAAGACCTTGATTACTTTGATATATACTCGCCTGTAACGAATAACATCAATTCGGATGTTAATTGTCTTGGCGGTGGTATATGGACTTGAAATCCATCAAATGAAAGTGAAAACAACATTTCTAAATGGAGAATTGGAGGAACAAATTTACATGGAATAGTGTAATACCCCGTGTTTATTTAAGGGTTGTGAAGTGTGGTTATATTCATCCCTAGAATGTTAAGGGAGTGCTTCCAAAATGAATAATATTTATTCTATGTGAAATTTTCCAGATTTAGACCTCCAATTATGTGAGAAATTGAATAAGATTTCCATTGATATCAAATTCGCCTAAATCTAATACGCAGTTGAATAGTTATGGCATTTTTAAGTTGACAGTGTGCCACCTAGGCACTCAGCGCGTCGCGGAGAAGGCAAAAATGGCAATCGTCAATTCCGCTGGACCTCTGCGATATTGGGGCATCGCAGAGTGGTCCATTTTCCCATTTGTCAAATCCAGTAGCCTAACACGATCTTACCGCGTCGCGTTGGTGGCCAAAATGGCATTCCAAAGGGGAACCGCGATGTCTCCGCATCATGGAGTCGGCCCAGTTCCCAATTTTCCTATTTCTAGTGAGCCACCGCGATAGTGGCGTATCGCGGTGGCCTGCCAGTTCGAAAAAATATTGCATTTTTCAGTTCTGACTTAAAGTTTAATAGGGGTATTTTGGTCAATCCCCAAGGCCCCAATTCGTCCAAAACAAGGAATTAAACATATTCAAGGCACTTTATGCCCAATTTCATCCATTCTCTCTCAAAGCAAAACCCTAGAGCTCCCAAGCTTCTTCTCTAAGAAATCAAAATCCTCCATAATTTCTCCAAGAAAGCTTAAAATTGAGGATTCTCAAGACAAGATAGTCAAGAACTCATATTCAAGAACTCAAATAGGAATCCATAATTCAAATTTCTTCATCTAATCATCTATCAAGGTATGTGAGGTTATGAACAAGGATATTCCGTTCGTCCTTGTGCCCAAAATTTTATTTTTCATCAAATTTCTTATGATTTTTAAATTAGGGTTCATACCCAATTATTAGTATTTTAAGGTTATGAGATTTTCAATGTTTTAGAAGTTGAATTGCAGTCTATTTGCCTACTTTCATGCCTATTGCAGAAATTTACAGATTTTGAGATGAATTATCATTGTTTTCATTATTAAGTATGAATATTATGATGTTTTGACATGAGTTTGATGTATGGGTTACTAAGCCCAAGATTATATGTTGATGATTCAAGAAAGATGATGCTTTAAGCATCCTATGTTCAGTTTATTCACAGGTTTTCAGTAAAGCTTTAATCTTTTGATCCTAAGCTAAGATAAGGAATCCACATTGTTCATATAGTTTGAAATTTAAAGAAAGAGAAGCATAATTGGTTTTCAATATTAACCCTTGTGCTATTTTAAGGTGGATTTCCTATAAGTTCTGAGCGATAAGTATAGGAGTAGTATTTAGCACCAAGTTGGGTATGATTCCAAGGTCTCATGCCCTAGAAGTACGAGTCACCGTAGGTTTTAAGCGCCCATAGTGGGCTAAGTTAGTGATCACTTAAGTTAAGGTTCTATCATGATGGCAAGGATAGAACAACTCTTCCCAACGTGGGTAAGACTTTAGACTCCATGACAGCTCACATGGTTTATGTCGGTTAGAAGTGCCACCCAAAGTTCCTGATTCTTAAGACAGAATGACAGAAAAGTTTTTAGAAAAATAAGTGTAAAGTCTCACCAATTTATTCAGGACTTGCTTTACAGAAAGATATTTAATTACAGTTTTCAGCTTTCAGATTTCAGATTTAAGGGTGAGTCTTTTCTACACTTAGATAATATGATTTAAAGTGAGAATACAAGTACAGCTTCTAGAACTAAATATTATGACTCACTAGATTTATAAAGTATGATTTTGCTATTCATGGTTTCAAATTCTTTATCTACATCCGACAGTTGGTGATTCCCCATAGTTCGGGGACTTATTCATTCATATTCTGCAGCTTAGTAGTTTTATATGATTCAGTATTCTTTTCAGATAGTTTGAGTTAGCTAGGGGTCTGTCCCAGTGACTCTCTAGTATTAGTAGTAGAGGATTGTCAGACTACTAGATTTGATTCAGACTTACAGTATTTGATTTTCAAATATTTCTTTCAGATTATTCTCAGTTATTTCAGACAGTTTCCGCATTCAGTATGACTTTCATATCTATATTACCTTGATTATGATATTTATACCTAGTAGAACGCAGACAGGGTTAGCTTAAGGCTACTTGTAGTCTTAAGCACCATGTGACGTCTCGGGATCAAGTTTTGGAGCGTTACAAATAGCTTAAGGATTTTGTGGTTCCAGGTAAAGAAAAGAAGGTGTCTAAACTTGTTAAGTTACTTTACAGACTAAAACAAGCACCTAAACAGTGGCATGCAAAGTTTAACCAAACCATGTTGGCAAACGAGTTTAAGATAAACGAATGTGATAAATGTGTTTACATTAAAGACACTCCAAATCACAAGGTCATTATTTGTTTACATGTAGATGATATGTTTATCATCAGTAGAGACATTTCTGACATAAATGCTACGAAATAAATGCTTGAGAGCAAGTTTGATATGAAAGACCTTAGAGTTGCGGATATGATCTAGGAATAAGAATCCATAGAACTCCACAAAGGTTGGCATTGCCACAGTCTCATTACATCAAAAAGGTACTTGAAAAGTTAAAGTATTTGAAATTTGGTATTGCCAAGACTCTATTGGACGTGAGCTTTGCGCTTCAAAAGAATGAAGGTGATAGAGACTCACAGTTGGACTACACAAGAGTGTTGAAATGTTTGATGTATATCATGAATTGTACACGGTCATGCATAGCATGTGTTGTTAGTAAGCTAAGTCGGTACACGAGTAATCCCAATAAAACTCATTGGATGGAAATGAAAAGAGTTTTGGGGTATCTTAAATAAACTCAAGACTATACTTTGCATTATAATAAATATCATGTGGTAATCAAAGGATATGGTGATGTAAATTAGATCACCGAATCAAATGAAGTAAAATCCACTGGTGGATATGTATTTACTATAGGTGAAGTAGCAGTCTCTTAGAAATCATCCAAACAAACATGTATTGCTCGCTCTACAATGGAGTCTAAGTTTATCGCATTTGATAAAGCCGGTGAAGAAGCAGAATGGCTCCAGAATTTCTTGGAAGATATTCCTTATTGGCCCAAACTAGTGGCACCAGTATGTATACACTATGATATCCAAGCAGGGATAGATAGGGTAGGGAGCATGATGTATAATGGCAAATCACGTCATATAAGACGAAGACATAATACCGTTAGAGAACTTTTCTCTAGTGAAATTACCACTGTTGACAATTGAAGTCAAAGGATAATGTATCGGATCAACTTACAAAATGCCTATCTAGAGAGAGAGTTGAGAAAACATCCAAAGGAATGGGTTTATGGCCTAAGACAAGTCAGCATGGGGATAACTCTACCTAGCAGGCTGGAGATCCCAAGAGCTAAGTTCGAGAAGATCAAACAAAATTATGTCTGACAGGTTCAACATTGTCAATATACCCAACCCATTCTCATGACGTAGACAATGTTTAGTAAACAAGGATAAAATTTATGATATAAAGTTTTTTAATGATTATCTACATAGGCAGATTTAACCAAATAGTTTAATCTATAAGATTGAGCGTTTAGAAATCACCTATGTGAGGGTGGAGTGAAAGCCGCTTCAAAGAGAATGTTAGTAAAGATCTATTCTCTAAGCTCTTATGAAACCGAGATGTGTTCATGACTGAAACAAACAAAATCATGAGAACAATAAATGGTAAAAGACTGATTGTGTGACGTGTTGTCTAGGAATACATTAAAGCTCGACAGCTCCAAGATATCAAACCTATCAATTGACCGAATGCATCCGATGCATGTTCACTATGAAAAGTTCAAAGGAAAATGCACTTATCTAGATGCAATCAGCCTTTGCTTAATGATCACATGCTTGTCCGTAAAGTTTTACAAAGAATAAACATTATTTTGCGAAAATTTTATTTTGCGAAAATTTTGACTTTTGAAAGTCACCACTTAATTTTGAAAAGGAATTAAGAAACCTTTAGATGATACTTTAAACGATCCAAAATAGAAAAATCATTTAAGTTTCGAAGATTCTGAGTAAGTGGTTCCTATTAACGTTTTAGGAAGGTTTTAGGCACCTAAAACGTCCGCTAACTTGCGGTTATCCGAACTGTTTGAAAACATCTTTTTGACTTACTAAAAAAAAGATTGATTTGTTGAAAAAGTGATTGATTTTTTAGAAAATACTTGTGTAAAATAGATTTAGGCGACTTAAGAGGGATTTTAACTAAGTCTAAACAAAACTAATAAGCAAATAAACACATAAAAGGGGAAAGGGAGGAGAAAGTAAAAGATTTAGGCCATTGGACCCAAATCAACGAAACCTGTCCTAGTCTAATTGGGCTTTCGACCCATTTTACCTGTCCTAATCTAGTTTCCGAGCCTTTTTGGCCCAAAATCCGCTCCACCTGTATTAAATTTACAACTTTGCCTTCGAGACCCAAATGAATAAACAATGAAATAAATAAATAAAGACAACAATACGAATGAATAAATGAAGAAACGAGACTTTCAAGTCTCTTAGCCGCTTCAAGGATAGGACTTTAGCCCATTTTCCTTCCTCTTCTATCTTCTCGTGTCAATATGCAATGAGATTGTCTTTGAACTTGGTCTTTCGAGGTCGACTCGGGGTTATTGGGCCTCAATGGCCCATAAAAGACATGCAAAGGCAAAGGAGTACATGTAGGACTCGAACGTATACACATGCAAAAGAAAAACAAAGTGATTAACATATGTTCTAAATTAGCGGCTGAACACACAAATGTAGAGAAGGCAATGGCTCGCAAAACCGAAGAGGAACTTATACCAAGCAATGATTTCCAAATAAACAGGGAGGATAAGGTAATATAGGAAATTCTCACAATTGCGAGCAAACAAAGTTAACAGATTATGTTTTAATGCTATAGAAAATTTTGGTGACACAAAGATATTAAACCGAAAGACTTACGAAAAACTTAGTAAACAGGCAAAGGCAGGGATAAATAGTGAATAAGAACATTAGCGAATCACAACCAAAGAAGCTTATGCCACAGATTATCAAGCTTATTAGTGTGCAACTAAGATTCAACAAAATTCAACTTTTCGCAAGTTAGAGGAGAATAGGTAAAAAAAGAAGAAAGAAAAGACAAGTAGCCTATTTGCGCAATACACTATTGGAAGATAGAAGTTTCTGCTACAAAGGATACCCATAGTGAATTTTGCAATATCTATGCGACAAGAACATCCGCAAATTCGCCCTAGAACATCGAAACTAATATTACAATATCATGAGAATGTTAACACATCAGGTGTAAAAATAAAGAACTTTTATGACATATTCCCCCTCCTTTCTTGACCCCTTTTGTTTATTTACTTTCTAATTAAAATGAACTTGATGAATATCCTACTAGGTCACGAAAATTTGAAGATGAATACAAGACAAGACAGGGAAATCAGGTGAACCACTAACAACACTTAACTGAAGCAACACATAAAAATTAATGCAACAAAGAGTCCGCTTAAATACAAGCAAATCAGGTCATGATGTTGAATATGAAAACAATATGCTGATAGCTAATCAAACTAGTATTGCAATGATTTTTGGAAACAAAATTAAACACTGATAATAAGATTAGGACGTTCAGCCTACAACAATTCAGAAAAAAATCATACATGGAATCCTCCCTAAACAAAGTTAATACCGAAACGATAATCAAATTCTAATGACAAAACAATGATTAAATTGAAACAGTGACCCAACCATATCAACGAAACAGTGAATTCAAAACACCAAAATCAAGAGTGTGAAATAGATGGTGGAACAAATACGGATATCAATCTAGCAAAGCAACGTAACAACCACCACTAAAAACAGATCCTATGGCTATTGAAGCCCTCTACAGCGAACACCTAGCAACGAAAAGGAAAAACTACATTACATTACGATAGCAAAAATGAAGCAAAATTGCAAAAAATAAAGTGTCAGAAAGCTTACCTCTTTCGGAGCAACAAAATGGGACTCGAGTTTTCACTGAAATCTCAACCACCTCCGGTAGAGCTTTGCAGCGACTCCAATCGTTTGCAGTGACTCCGAAAACGTCATAATAGTCAACTTCTTTCGGGAACAAAACTTTTACTAAAAAATGACTCGTTGCTTGAAATTAGATTTTCCACCTTCAAGACTTAGTATTTTTGGCTCAATGATGAGCTATTTATAGCAAATAACATGGGGGATGGATTCTTGATCACCGATGTGGGATAGCCATTCCAAGGGCGTTTTGGAAATAAAATAAAATGGGAAAATTCAAATCCAGATAAGAGGATAAAGGTGAGCTGGAAAACGGTACCATTTGGGTACGAATTTGAATTGCAAAATTTCAAAAATAAGCTGAGTTGCTCGAGATGTTGTCGTATTTGTCATGGTTGGAGCTGATTCGGGTTAGGGTCGGGTTGTTCGTGGGTCGCCGTTGGACGCGGGTCGGAGCTGAGTTCGGATTTTGGCTGGTTGTACGCGTATTGTTGCTGATGTTCGATGTTGAAGGCTGTTGCTGTTGTTTGAAGGAGATAGGAAATAATAGTGGGCCGGGTCAAGGTATTTTGAAGGTGGGCTGGAGCGGTTTAAGTGTTGGTGTGTTGTGGAATGTTGGGCTTTTATTGCTGTGGGCTGGTGTTTGCTGAAAATTGTTAATGTTATTGGATTTGGGTTGGCTGGTGATGAAAGCAAATTGGGCCGAAATTGGGGTAAAATTGGGGTTATTTAATAACCTCAATTAAATTTAATTGGGGTTAAAATAATCCCAATTAGATTTAATTCGGTTACAATAACCCTAATTAAATTAGAAAATTGGTAGTCTTTCGAATTATTTAGAAAAAATAATCTTGGTTAGACTAAAGGTTATAAAAATAATTCCAATTATGATCTAGCCTATTCTATTTAAATTTTGATCAAATTAAAAGTTAATTGGTCAATCGCATTGCAATTGTGGCTAATTTAATTTCAATTATGATCAAATTTAATATATTGGTTAAATTGAATTGAAATTCGATATAAATTAATACCTTGTTTAATCCCGAGCTTCTTGATTTAATAAAATCGACTAAATATTTTCCAAATAAACTATTTTCAATAATAAATTATATTTAAATCAAGATTTTAATTATTTAAATTTATTTTCCAAATAATCCTTAATTTAAAGTTCAATTTTGATGAAAATGTTCATTTAAATGACATCATTTATACAATCTCATATATGTAAATACGAAAATATATAATTATCACTTAAATGATAAATTTAGCCCAAATAAATATTTTAAAATGCATTCATTTGGAAAAAAATAATTGTTGTGATTTTATTTGAAAATCAAAGAAACTTGAGATTAAACATAGTTGTGGAGGGCAAAAATTAGGTGTCAACAGTCATTCCCCATTCATGTGGGGGATTGTTGGGTTCAAGTTAAAAGTGTGAATGGAAAATAAAGGAAAAAATGAGATCACACTTAAAAAGGAAAGTGTACTCAAAAATAAGAAAAGTCTATTAATTCTCCCACATTGGTGGGAGAAAGAGACTTTTATGTGTTCTTATTATGAAATGAATCCACATGGATAGTGAGGCAAGAACAAAGATGTGTCTCATGGCTTCGACTTCGGATTTCGAAAATGATCGATCGTCGTCGTCACTCGCTTGGCTTCGACTTCAGATTTGAATTTGGATTTGGAAAATGATCGATCGATGGGATTAATTTTTTAGACAAATTTATTTGACACTTGTAAAACAAGTGAAGTTTTAATCCAAAAATCCAATGGAATACTTTTCTCCATATGTATGTGCATTTTAGATGTCATGCAAACACATGTACATCTCGAAAGGAACGCGACCTTTAGAGAAAGAGACACACTATTTCAGAAAAATGGCTACCTGTGGGCGCAGGTCAGGCACAGGATCGATCTGCCTGGCACAGGTCAGGCGCAGAAGCCGCTAGAATGGAAGAAACATCACCTGCGACTGCAGGTCAGACGCAGTTCCCGCATAGACTGGGCACAGACGTGACTGTTCAGAAACAATGCAATTTTCAAGAACCAATGCTTCATTTTCGAAGGGACACCAAATGGCTATAAATACCTGACTTATTTCTCGGATAGATACACAATATTGAGAGCTGAAAAACACTTTTTGTCTTCTAAAAACTCATTGTGATCATCTCCCGTTGAGTGGGTTCGAAGAATCCGATAGTTTGAGATACCACTACTGTCGAATTGTAAGTCATTTTATCCTAGGAGGAAAATTCCGTAACCTTAGGTACTTGAGGGAAATTATTTCCTTAAGGACACTCCGTGAATTCGGAGGACTTTACTTT
>NC_061112.1:116006427-116017936 GCF_002878395.1 Capsicum annuum | reverse complement strand
CCTTCCTAAATCGTTTTATCGAGATATGGATCATAAAAAAACTTTTGTGGTGTTATAAAAATTTCTTCATCATCCAAATTTATTTATTTTTATTATGTACTTATATACATAATATCCGTCTTTTATTTGTGCGGGCCTAAAAAATCGACGAAAAATTTTTCATCTGCTAAATGTCGGCCCTTAATATAAAATAATAAATTTTGAAAAATAAAATTCATCTTTTATAATGGGGTGACCTCAAATATCAAGACGGAAAGATAATTTTATTGGCCAACTAGTGTAGTATTTTATTCATTATCAATACAACTTCAAAGTCGGAAAATAAAAAGGATGAAATCCTCCAAATTTAATTCCCAAAGAATGCAAATCAGTAGCAGAATATATTAAAAATTATGCCAAATCAGTCCAAAGTAATGCTGATGAAAAGCAAAATAAACTAAATGCATTAGCAGTAGGCAACTCAAAAAACAACAACAAACATTTAGTGTACTTAGTAGATCATCAAAGCACTGCTCTTTTCGAAAATAAATCAAAAAACAAAAAATAAATTATAGCCAACAAAATCAGGGAAAAAAGATATGCAATAGCACATAGAAACTCTATTCAAGGGAGTGTTTTTCGAAGAACAACAATTAAAAACGGAGAAGAAAGTGGCGATACTTCCACAGCTTTGGCCGGAGAAACTCCATATATACAAAGCTCCGGTTAGATCTGGCCCAAAAATGATACAACAACATTGAGGGGGAGCAACGGGTGGTGGAGGAAGATCCGAGGTTGAAATTCGGTGGTTGTTTGGTTTTGATTTCGGTCAGATTTGACCGGAGAAGATAGAAGAAAAGATTGGGGTATGTTGGTGTGGTTGTCGGAGCTGTTTGGGGATGGAGAAAGGAGGAAGAGAGTGGTGGTTTGTGGTGGCTGGTTGGTGGGCTAGTGGATGTTTCGCCGGCGTTGGTGGCGCGTGGTGGTGCGGCGCTGCTGGAGAGGGGGAAAAGAAGAGGAAAAGGGGAGAAGGGGGCTGGTTGGTGGAGGTTGCTGTGGTGGCCGGAGCTCCGGCAGTAAAGGGCGATAGGGAAAGGGGGGAAAAGTGAAGAAAAATGTGAGATAAGAGAGAGAGAATAGTGTATGGGATATGAAATTTATGTGTGTACTTTGTGTTGGGAATTTAAAAATAAATAATAATACAACAACAACAAACCTTCTATATTTCCACATAGTGGAGTCTGAAAGGGTAGAGTATATATAATCCATACCACTACCTTTAACGAGGTAGAGAGATTGTTTTCGATAGATCCCGACTCAAGATAAAAGACAGTATACAAAAACATCAAAAGCATAGAACGTGATAAAATAACCTAAATACGACATCCACAAAAAAGTACATTGCCAAACAAAGGACACCACAATTCCCCTACCTACTGAATACAACTCAACCACACCCTTAGCCCTCTATCCTAATATTTTTCCTCCATATCTTCCTATCCTGGGTCATGTCCTCAGTCAGCTGTAATTGCTCCATGTCACGTCTATTCACTTCTCTCTAGTATTTCTTTGGTCTGCCCCTACCCCGCTTGAAACCTTCCGATGCCAACCTCTCACACCTACGAACTGGGGCATCCGTACCCCTCCTCATCATATGACCAAACCATCTCAACCTCACTTCCCGCATTTTATCCTCCACTGAAACCACTCCCACTTTCTCCCGAATAATTTCATTCCTAACCTTGTCCACCCTTGTGAATCCACACATCCAACGCAACATTCTCATTTTCACCACCTTCAACTTTTGGATTTGAGAATTTTTAACCGGCCAATACTTCTCTCTATACAACATAGAAGGCCGGACTGCTACTCTATAGAATTTGTCATTAAGCTTGGGGGCACCTTCTTATCGCATAAAATTCTCAAAGCGAGCCTCTATTTCATCCAACCTTCCCTAATATGGTGACAGACATCCTCATCTATCTTTCTATTTCCCTGAATCGTAGACCCAAGATACTTAAAACTATCCCTCTTGCAAACCGCCTGAGAATCCAACTTTACTTCCACCTCCTCCTCATATCTCGAGTCATTAAACTTGCACTCTAGGTACTCCATCTTGGTCCTAAAAATTGCACTCCAAGTACTCCGTCTTGATCCTACTCAACCGGAAACCTTTAGACTCCGGGGTTTCTTTCCAAATATCCATTTTATCATTAACTCCTTATCGCGATTCGTCAATTAAAATTATATCATCTGCGAAAAGCATACACCAAGGCACCTCGCCTTGTATATTCTACGCCAGCACATCCATCACCAAAACGGATAAAAATGGACTAAGAGTTGATCCCTGGTGCAACCCTATCAAGACTGAGAAATGCTCAAAATCTCCTTCCACTGTCCTTACCTGAGTCTTCGGCCCCTCATACATGTCCTTAATTGGTTTGATGTACGCCATCAAAACCCCCTCACCTCCAAGCATCTCCAAAGAACCTCCCTAGGGACCTTGTCATACGCTTTTTCCAGGTCTATAAAGACCATGTAAAGATGCCCCTTCCTCTCTCTATACTGCTCTACCAGTCTCTGTACAAGATAAATTGCCTCAGTAGTTATTGCAACTCTGAATGTCACTCTTGTTCGTATATAGAGGAATTATCGTGCTCCATCTCCATGCCTAGGGCATCTTTGCTGAGTTGAAAATATTGTTAAACAACTTGGTCAGCCACCTCAACCCTGATCCACCAAAGAACTTCCAAAAATCCATCGGAATCTCATCGCGACCCGTCGCCCTACCTTTTTGCATTTTGCGAATAGCGTCACTGACCTCCTCTATCCTAAATCGCCGACAAAAGGCAAAATTGCGACACACCCCGAAAAACTCCAACTCTCCTAACAAAACCCCTCTGTCTCTCTCATCATTCAAGAGCCTATGGAAATACGACTGCCATATTTTCTTAATGAGGGTGTCTTCAACCAAAACTCTGCCATCCTCTCCCTTAATGCACTTCACCTGATCCAGATCATGACCCTTACGCTCCCTAACCTTGGTAAGCCTAAACAACCTCTTGTTCCCGCCTTTCTCCTCTAACCCCTTATAGAAACTCTCAAAAGCTGCTGTCTTAGCAGCCGTAATAGATAACTTATCCTTCTTTTTAGCTACCTTGTACTCCTCCCTACCCATGTAACGCCCCAAAATCAAATCTCGAGAAGTCACACGGTGCTTAGGGTCACAAATGATCCCAAGCTAACCCTTCTACTGGCATAACTCATAAGAAACTGAATAAAATGCTTAAATCTGTATAAAATCTGCGAGAATATAAAACTTTTCTGAACTTGATCAATACAAATCTGAACTTTACAAGATTACAATACAAGATTACAACTCTGCTTTTACCAAAATAAAACTGAAACTGAATACATTAACTCTACTGACTGTCTATAAAGCCTCTACTAGTACTGACTTTAGATGGCCGGGTGATGACTACCAACTATTCCAACTCAATACGACTGAAATAGAAAAATAAAGAACTGGTCAAACTGTCTATTTAGCTCAAAACCTTGAATCAAAAGGATTCATCACCTGCTGTCTAGAAGCTGCGAGCTGACTGAATCTGAATGTGCATACTAAGTCTTGTACCTAAATTATGAGACAATGTAGCACATAGACGTATATGTGGATCAACACTTTGGGAATGTACTGAGTATATGGGGGTGTATGCAATTAAATAATCAATATCATAAATCCTTATAGAAAATATGCTTGCTAGTATAGATAACTCACATAGCTTGAATTAAAACCTTCGTACTCCCGAATTTAGACACCGGTCATGTAAATCACGTGAGTCATTGCACTTCATTCTAAATCTGCATTTTTTCATTATTCTCAAACTTATAAGATAGATAAGGTCTTAAAACAACATCTTTCAGAGCATACACTTTAATCTCATGAAAACTAGGAACTTCTTTGGAAACTTAAAGATTTTGACACTTGAGAGCCTTAGAAATCTTGGACTCATAGCTTTCAAAATACATATACTTGTATCTTAGATAGAGTAGGGGACTACTTTGGGAGTTTCTTCTAACCAACATAAACCATGTGAGCTACATCGAGTCCAACGTCTTACCCACGTTGGGGAGATCTGTTCTATCCTTTCTATCAGATAGAACCTTAACTTTAGTGATCAGTATCTTAACCCACTTGGGGTATATCAAGAACCTACGGGGGCACGTAGTTTTGGGGTATGAGACCTCGGAATCACGCCCAACTCGATGCTAAATACTACTCCCTTAGTTAGCTCAGAACATTAGAAAATCCACCATAAAACAATTCAACGATATATATATATATATATATATATATATAATGGGAGCCAAAATGCATCCCCTCTGCTTCAAACTCAAGAATGTGGATTTCTATCTTAACTTACAATCAAAACTCACTTCTTGATATTCTTTAAAAATCACTAACATCTCATTCTCAAACTCATGCTTTAACCATAAGGTTCAATTTACAACAATAGGACTTGAAATTCTCAAAACAGGATATAGACGTTGAATTATGCAACTTAAACCATAAATTGATAATTTAAAATATTAATATGCATAATAATATTACAACTCAAAGCTTGGGTAAGACATAGTTTCATAAAACTCAAATATAATAACATGATAGGAATTCTCCATGAGTTTACAAAATACTTACGAAAATATGTAACTTTTGGGCATAAGAACAAAATGGTGTTCTTGTTCAAAATCACATACCTTAATAGACTTGATTTGATGTAGAGAACTTGACCTTGAAACCCTAGGAGTGATCTTGAAAGTTTTCTTGAGATTCTTGGATTGTGATGCTAAACTATTGGTTTGTTTCTTGAAGTGGATGACCTTAATTTGATGTTCTTGGGAACTTTCTTGAACTTCTTGGATTAAAAATCTTAGATTCTTGCTTATCTTGAAGAAGGAGTAATGGAGTTTTGAATTTCTTGGAAGATGATCTTAAGAGGAAACCCTAATATTGTTCTTGTAAATAAAGAGGATTAAGGGTTGTTTAAACTGATTTATGATGATTAAGTACGTGATTTTGATTATTTAGGTCGTAGGAGGTGAAGGAAAAGTCCAAAATACCCTTACTAAACCGCTGCCCAATTGCAGAAAATCTTGGCTAACGACATTTGTGATAAGCCATCAGACTTGTGATAAGTCGTCACAAATGTCGTCACTTGGGAGTTGGATTTTATGGGTTTCTGCCTAAGCCTGACGATATTTTGTGATAAGTCGTCAGACTTGTGATAAGTCGTCACAAATGTCGTCACTTGGGGATGGAATTTATGGATTTCTGCCTAAGGCTGACAACATTTTGTGATAAGCCATCACAGACGTGATAAGTTATCCGAAATGTCGTCACTCAATTTTTCAGGCTGACATGCTGGAGTAAAATGGGCATAACTTTTTGTTCCGATATTGGATTCAGGAGAAATTGATATTGTTGGAAAGATAATTCGAAGAGCTTTCATTTGATATATAGTAAGACACGCATTTCATCATATAAAAGGAGTTATGGTCGATTGAAGTCGACTAAAGTTTCAACGCTCACTAAAACTTGAACGATAGGAAAACTTTCAACTTGACCTTGAGTTAGGGGATCTCTATGATCTCAATTCATGATCAAATAGGTTCCCACACTATATAATTGATTAACATACCAAATTTACATAGGAGTTATGGATTTTTGAACATCTACATGTAGAAACGATGGTTTTCGTTCTAGCTCAAAATGCGGGGTGTTACATTATCTCCCCCTTGGGATTATTCGTCCCCGAATGTTGCTCTTTAGGTTATGAATACAAAGAAAACTGAGGATACACAGTTTAAATAACTTATTAAATTGAATCTATATCTTTCTAAACTTTGGCATACTTCGATAAATGAATATACTCATGATAAGTATAGCTATCTAACTGAATCTTTGATTAGAGAGGGGCTGAACGATGGAAGGCTGTTACCTTCGTCTGAATCTGAGCTAACTTGCCCTTTTTACTTATTTTTGAAGAGCTGACTCATGCTGAGGGTTTAGAATTTGCTTGATGTACTCATGGTGTGATCGTACTTATAGACTGTGAGGTGATAGTTTATGCTGGCACAAATCATGAGAAAATAAGGCTAAGATCACACAATGGGTATCACAATGTCTGAGCTGGAATACTTGAAAAACGAAGATCATTCGGTGAATATTTATGAACTGAATCATGACTAGATATCCAAATTGTGAAACTGATGCCTGATACATATACTGAGCTGAATTCGCAATTGCGAAACTATTTCGGAATTACCGTACTTATGAAACTTCAGGTAGTAAAACTAGGCTAGTTCGAAAAAATGGAAATCTATAGAAATCTATGTGCCTGATTGTTAAACTGAACTGCTGTCTATCCAAACTGAATTATACTAGATACTCATGCTCAAGTGGAGGGTTTCTTTAACACCCCTCTAGTGAGTTCTAACAATTTGAAGGAGCCAAGAATTTTGGTCAAGATCTGAACAAGACATCTGAATAAGGGATTACAATATTGCTACAATTCCATAGCTTGAAATCATAGACCTTTGAATCATAGACTGGGGTAGAATTTACTAGGCTTTAGGTAATGCAACACCTTACTTAAAACTTAGACATACTTCTAAAATATTCTGTCAACTAATCCTTTACCTTAAAAACCATACTTATTGATTCATCTTCTAATTCTAACAAGGCCGTTGATATTTCCTTTTACTCATATCTAAACTAAACTAAATTCCCTCACCATTTTCAAGCCTAACCCACAATCATAGGGTACACCACATAACACTGTACTACTAGTCTGAACCGTAATTCAACACACCCTGCACTTCACAACTTCTCATCTCATGAAAATCCTCATTACTACTCCAACAACCACGTTCAACCTTGTACTAGACATTTTACTAATGTGCAGTGCATTCATCTAAATATACAAACATGATGTTCAAGCCCCACTTCTATAACCATATATGCACTTCTAAACACACTCCCTTAAAATACCTTTGTCACAACTTACAAACCTCTATCAAGAACAACTTGAATGCACTACTCCTAAGAAGACATACATAAGCTTTCAACTACCCAAACATCTCATATAAAACTTTGAATAACCATGACGGGTATTAAAGACTTGGCTTTAATCTTACTTCACACTTTACTGCCTTAGCTAAAATAAGCATACAACAATCTTCCAGTAACAAGAAATGTTTGCTCTCTCTCCCATCCAGACAACTGATTATCATCACTATTTTGATCGAAGAAAATGTAATAGAAGGTTAGAACATGAGGGCCCTAAATATGAGGGGATACTATGAATAACTTGACACTCAACTGAGGCTTGAGGAATAGAATATATAGAATCACGGACTTATCAAAGAAGTATGATCTGAGGAAATGCAAGATATAAATCCAAATTTTACTGATCATTAAAAGTATTGCTTGAGTACCTGGACTGAACATACTGTAAAGCTTGAGTACGTGAGTCATGAGCTGTATGACCTAAATTTGAAGTTCATAACTTATGGAATGTGATTCCAACTACTGAAAGAACTGGAACTCCTCATTTTTGGGAACTACGAGAGTACATAATTCTCCATCATATGCATGAACATGAATTAAGATCATGGAACTAAACGAAAGGCATGAGTAGGTATTGGGACAACTGAAAAAACTGAAATAAGATTGGGTCAAGCATTAATCTTTCTCACAACTATTCTACAACTTACTGGTACATCTACTAGAATCTGAAGGCTTGACTTGGTTACTTGTTCTATCATCTCTCCCTTAGATGTAAGCCATCACTCTAAGGCTGTCAACCACTATATAGATTCTAGTCTAACTACAATAACTTTACTCTAGAGTATGGGATATAACAATGCACATGAACAAAGAACTTAACCCGAATGACTACACCTAAAAGTGTAAAACCAACTTCTAATACTCACTTTTGAGCTACACCCTATCTTTCTATAGCCCCAATAGTCATCATATAACACTTGAACACTTACTAACTTTGAATTTGCATGAACATCCCCATAGTTGGAGTGCACACTATCTAGTGCTTCAACTCTTATTCCTATTAGCTAAATCTTCAAAATTTCAAACTTAGATTCTAACGCTTAACATGGGTATCTCCAAAACTTTGATGGACCTTACAACTTCTGTCATAGTCTACCAATATCATGCTTGTAAACTTATGTTTCTAAACCATGAGAATCACATTTATACTTAAAAAGGCTCAACATCTTCAATCAAACTCCTTAACTTAGCTATCAAGAATGTTACTTATTATCTAACTAGTCTTTCTCCACCTAATATTTCTACGGTACTATTGACCCCACAATATGCAATAATCCTAAAAAAAAATAATACAGCCCCATAACACCTTGGGCGTACTTCTGTATCATACATACAATGTCAAACTTGATTACGAATCAAGTAAACTTATGATCTTGCATACACTGTTCAAGCCTATTATATTACTTCCCTATAACAGGTATTATTAGCCAAGAAATCATCACATCCATCTTCATGACCACCAATCGTTCAAACTTAATACATAGTGTTGTTCTCACTTGGAAGCTATAAAATAAAACATCAAGAATAACTAGCCCACTTGAACCTCATAATAACGATAATCGATCATAAACATATGACCTATCTTATTTACAATCCATTACCACATACTCCTTCTACACATCATTACTATCCACCTATCTATACACCTAAACTTCTTTCGTAGCTCTATAAGTTTCAACCAACACAAAATAACAAGATGCACAAAAAGTTGCTAGTGAATCAAAATAGGCCTCACACGGCTTCACTAGACTTTGATTTTTCAAAAACACAATGATAACAAGGTTACAAGAGATAGAAACTTGACACCCAATATTTAATGATATAAGAATACACATCTTATTCTATCTTACTTGCATGACTCATAAGAGTGAGGACATAACTCTGATCTTGAGAGACTTATAACACACTAGAATGCTCTCAAACCGCTTTGTGTGACTTCTGAAGATTCTTGCTAGACAATCTGAGAGCGTTATCTGGGGAGGAACTGGAACTTACTAATCATGCTATCTCAATAATAATACATGGATAGGGAAGTATAGCCTTACATTTTAGATTCTAAGAGGATTCTGGAAGTACGTCTGACTTGGGCTTAATGGATGACTTTTATGAATCATGAATAGAGCAATTCAATCATTAGAACTCAAAAGTACTAATGGGATACATTCTAGCTCACTTACAATCCGATAACTATCTATGGAGACTGTCTGAGAAAGTACTATCTGTAAAGATTTAAGCTTTACTATTTCTGATACCATGAAAATAAGGCAGAGATGGCTTGGATAGAGTAAGATGAGAATATGAATAAGTTTCTTAAAGAACATTTCTATAGCATGATCTGAGACTTGAAAGAACGGAGACATTTCCTAAGTGCTTTGTAGCTTCTCGAAGAATAGTACAGACGTCTCCATACCATTTTGTAAGACTCTACTAGACACGGCTTCACAGACACCCTAGGACACTTAAACTCTATGCTCTGATACCAAGTTTGTAACACAATAAAATTAGGTCCCAAGATGTCACACGGTGCTTAGGGTCACAAGTGACCCCAAGCTAACCCTTCTACTGGCATAACTCATAAACAACTAAATAAAATGCTTAAATCTATATTAAATCAGCGAGAACACAAAATTTTTCTGAACTTGATCAATACAAATTTGAACTTTACAAGATTACAACTCTGCTTTTAACAAAATAAAATTGAAACTGAATATATTAACTCTACTGACTGTCTATGAAGCCTCTACTAGTACTGACTTTAGATAGCCGGGTCATGACTCCCAACTATCCCAACTCAATATGACTGAAATAGGAAAATAAAGAACTGCTCAAACTGTCTATCTGGCTCAAACCCTTGAATCTAAAGGATTCATCACCTGCTGGCTGGAAGCTGCGAGCTGACTAAATCTGAATGTGCATACTAAGTCTTGTACCTACATTATGAGACAATGTAGCACATACACGTATATGTGGATCAACACTTTGTACTGAGTATATGATGGTGTATACAATTAAATAATCAATATCATAAATCCTTATAGAAAACATGCATGCTAGAATAGATGACTCACATAGCTTGAATTAAAACCATCATAATCATGAATTAGAAAATAGGTAATGTAAATCACGTGAGTCATTGTACTTCATTCTAAATCTGCATTCTTTCTTTATTCTTAAACTTGTAAGATAGATAAGGTCTTAAAACAACATCTTTTAGAGCATACACTTTAATCTCATGCAAACTAGGAACATCTTTGGAAACTTAAAGATTTTGACACTTGAGAGCCTTAGAAATCTTGGACTCATAGCTTTCAAATTACATATACTTGTATCTTAGATAGAGTGGGGGAATACTTTGGGAGTTTCTTCTAACCGACATAAACCATGTGAGATACATGGAGTACAACATCTTACCGACGTTGGGGAGAGCTGTTCTATCCTTGTTATTGGATAGAACCTTAATTTTAGTGATCACTATCTTAACCCACTTGGGGTATATCAAGAACCTACGGGGAAACGTAGTTATGGGGCATGAGACCTCGGAATCACGCCCAACTCGGTGCTAACTACTACTCCCCTACTTAGCTCAGAACTTTAGAAAATACACCTTAAAATATATATATATATATATATATATATATATATATATATATATAATGGGGGCCAAAATGCATCCCCTTTACTTCAAACTCAAGAATGTGGATTTCTATCTTAACTTACAATCAAAACTCACTTCTTGATATTCTTTAAAATGACTAACTATAATACCCCGGGAAATTTTTCGTTGAAATTTTGTGCGTAAACATGTTGGGTTCTATCTTCTAGAATGAATTATAAATTTTACGTGTGGAATGTCTTAGATTATGATCTACTATTGCGTAGAGTATCGAATAAGCTTTCCAAAGATATGTGGATAATCCAAAACGGACACCCGAGCGACGAGTTATGAACATTTCGATCGAACCATAAATAGTAGTGAACAGTAAAACCTGCAGGAAAAAGTACTGAGGCTAGACGTATTTTTGCTCCAACTTTAAACGATCATAAATCTTTGTACATAATAATCTGAATGATCTACTATATATCAACGAAAAGCTCTGCGAGTTCTCTTTCCAATGAAATTGGTTTCATCCAATTTATCTATCGAAGCAAAAAGTTATGGTCGATCTACTTCATCCTATCAAAAGAGAATTTTTGGGTCAACTTTAAATAATCATAACTCCTCGTACACAATGATCTGGGTGATATACTATATATCAACAGAAATATATGAGAGTCCTCTTTCTAATGAAATTGGTTTCATCCAATTTGGATATTGGAGTAAAACGTTATGGTTGATCTACTTCAGACTATCAAAATAGTTCACCAAAGGACAGATTTGAGAATTATTTGATTTTTAGGGGC
>NC_061112.1:115980737-116003427 GCF_002878395.1 Capsicum annuum | reverse complement strand
CTTAATTTAAGATAACATAATTTAAATTTTTATTTAAACTTTTTTAAATTTCATATTAAGTCAATTAAGTGAGAAATTTTACTTTGTCGCATAATCAACATTACTCATGTGATCATGAGAACTATAAATTTCTTGCATTATATCAAAGCCTATTATTATTTCATATGGCAAATTAGACCTTTTAAAAAACAGTAAGATTTTAAGATGACAAAAAATTTACCAAAAACTTAACTGTACCTATAAAGAAGAGAAACCAAGATTATTAGGATAATTTTGAAGTTGATTAATTGATCACAAGAAAGAGGTTAAAATTTTACAAACGAAAAAGGTTTAAAAATACCCCTGAACTATCTGAAATAGCTCAAAATACCCCTCGTTAGATTTTTGGCTCAAAAATGTTTCTCCGTTAAATATTTAGCTCAAAAATACCTCTCCCTCTAACGCAATTCCACCAAAGATGCCACCTGGATAAAAATAGCCACCTGGACATTCCACATCACCGTCCACCAAGGTTTAAATGGCCAATAACCTAATATATGGGTTCTCACTGATCAGCTTAATATAACAAAAGTAGCTTTACAAATACAGCTTCATCAATAGTAATTTTTTGCATTAGCAAAACTATCTAAAGCAAACGGCTTCACAATATTTTCGTTCTCCCAATTTCACAAAGAATATAGTTGGGTGATCTTGCATATCCAAAGTTCGGAAAACTTGTAGCCTTAAACTCAGTAGAGTAGCTGAATTTGTAATACAATTGGCTTTACCCTAAAATAAAAAGAACAATCGCTTTCCACTAATATGTACAACTCAGAAAAAGGCACAGACAGATTCTCAGAATCATCAATGTAATTCCTTATAACTCTATTATTGCAACTCTGTACTCAAAATTTAATTGTAATCATACAGTTCTGCAAATTCTAAATAGTCATGTTACAAAAGGTCAAAGATCACCAAAATAGGAAAATATATACTTGAATTACCAGAAAAATGCAACTAGTGAAACTTCATTAAGAGCTATATATTCAGGGCCAAGTCAGTTTCAATTTAAGAAAAAAACTTGATAAATATTTGATCATTTAATTTGTGAAATTATTTGACAAATATTTTTGACAAATAATTTAAATCCCCAAATATTAAAAAATACTACATAGTATTTAAACCAACTTTTAATTTTTATAAATTTTTAAAAATAAAATATATTTTTCAAATATTTTAATTAAACACATAATAAAATTTCACTCATCACCCAAAAATAATTTATCAAATGACGAAAAGCCACCTTATATTAAGTGAATCCAAAAGGGTCCAATAATTTTGCATAATAATGGCACCGATCTAAACCCACTCCCCATATGCAAACAAAATTTCATGGATTTATTTTTTATTCAAAGTGCATAATAGACTTTTGTCGGTACCTACCGTCTTCGACCTCAATTATAAGTCCTCATTTATTCTCTTTCATTTTAATTTATATCAAATTATTTAATTCGATTACAAAATTTAATAAATAAGAGAAAATATTATTATATTTATTAAATTATTTTTATTAAAGTTGCTTTAATATTATTTTTTAATAATCGTAGTATTCGGATCAATTTATATGTATTTCAATTAATTTTATGAAATACTTGTCACCTCTCACCAGCAACATGCATTAGGTAAGTCTATCTATCAACACTAGAATAGATGAAAAAAATCACCTACTATTTATCTTTGCTGTGATTTGAACCTAGATTTCATGATGCTTTAACGCTATATTTTAGATTTTTTTTTATTATTAAATGAGACTGAATAAAGATAAAATGAAAATGATGTTATTAAATAATGATGCAAAAATGTGATATTTCTTTTAAGAACGACTAAAAAAGAAACGCGAGACAAGCAGGACGGAGGGAGAATTATTTATACGTTCTCATTTGTACGTGCCCAGATATTATATGTCAGAAAGATCAAAGATTCTTATGGGACAAAATTCACTATTTTATAGGAAATGTGACATAAAACAAAAAGAACCGATCTAATTTTGTCGACATGTGTTAAATCAAATCTAGAAGATAATGTATTTAAACATGAAATCAGATTTTATGGATAGTTATCACATATTATAATCATACTAAGTAATAATTTCTACTTAATAGATTCCCCTCTCATCATAGAGTTTAGGTATACCACTAGTCTCAACTCTCAACATAACTAAGTTGTATTTTCCTCCAAACCAAAACGATAAATAGAGGTTCACTTGTTTCCATTTTTCCACATCAACGTTAGCAAAAAGAAGTCAATATGACTACTTTCAAGAAGGTAACAATGTTTCTCTTTCTCTCAATTTGCCTTTCATCATCATGGGCAAACAACACTCATGATGATTTTCTTGAATGCCTTCATCACAAATTTAGGAACTCAAACTCAGTATCACAAGGCATCTACACTCTTAAAAACTCAACATATTCCACCATTTTCAACTCCTTTGCAGATAAGTTACCGATAACTTTCAACTTCAAACGAATCAAACCATCAATTATTTTCACTCCTAGTGATGAATCTCAAATCCAGGCAGCTATACATTGCTCCAAGAAACATGACCTACAAATCAGAATTCGAAGTGGTGGACATGACTATGGGGGCCTTTCGTACATTTCGGAAACCCCTTTTGTCGTAATTGATCTTAGAAACCTAAGATCAATATCCATTGATATCAAAGACAAGACTGCTTGGATTCAAGCTGGCGCGACCCTAGGGGAAGTATACTATAGGATCGCGGAAAAAAGTAAAAAATTGGCCTTTGCTGCTGGGGTTTGCCCAACTGTTGGTGTTGGTGGACACTTTAGTGGTGGAGGCTATAGCATGATGTCTCGAAAATTTGGTATTGCTGCTGATAACATCATTGATGCTAAGCTAATAGATGCCAATGGACGAATCCATGATCGAAAATCAATGGGTGAGGATCTCTTTTGGGCTATTAGAGGAGGTGGAGGGACTAGCTTTGGTCTCATTATATCATGGAAGGTGAGATTACTCGATATTCCAGAAAAGGTGACTGTGTTTAATGTGGAACGAACATTGGAACAAAATGCAACTCAACTTGTTTACAAATGGCAACATATCGCGGACAAAGTTGATAACAATCTTTCCATCAGGCTCTTCCTGAGGAGTAGTCAATCTCCAATCAGGCTTGGGCAAAGGACTATCCACGCCTTTTTCACTACATTGTTCGTGGGAGGAGTGGATGAACTACTCCACAAAATGCAAAAGAGCTTCCCTGAACTAGGATTAGTGAAAAAAGATTGCATTGAGATGAGTTGGATTGAATCTGTAATCTTCTTTGCCCGTCTCCCTAGTGGCACACCAATTGAAGTGCTACTAAATTGGAATACCACAACTAATCAAAATGGATTGATCTTCAAAGGGAAATCAGACTATGTCCAACATCCAATTTCTATAAATGGTCTTGAAGGTTTATGGAAGCTATTAAACCAAGTAGGCGAAAACTCGGCTGAAATACAGTTTAGTCCTCACGGAGGAAAGATGAATGACATCTCAGTATCTGAAACACCTTTCCCTCATAGAGCTGGAAACATATACATGATCCATTATGGTGTGTTTTGGGGTAAAATGGAAAGTTCTAAAAAACATCTATCTTGGATTCGAAAACTTTATGGATACATGGCTAGGTATGTGTCGAAATCTCCTAGAGCTGCTTATTTCAACTATAGAGATCTTGATTTGGGACTGAACAGCAAGGGAACTAACACAAGCTATGCACAAGCAAGAATTTGGGGAGTGAAATACTTCAAGAACAACTTTGATAGATTGGTGAAAGTGAAGACTAAATTTGATCCAACAAATTTCTTTAGGAATGAACAAAGCATTCCTCCTCTATTATTTGGAGTATAGTGTTAAGTTTAATTGCAAAACCATCAGCACTTTCTAATTAAAATAAGGCTTTAAGACACCACTTTTATGTGCACTATTAAAAATTAAAAGGAGGCATGAATATATTCCAAGAGAAGCTGTTGTAAGATATTCTCCCATTTATAAATATCTTTTTTAGGAATAAATCTTCTATTAAATGCTCTTCTTGTTAGATACATGTGTTAATAATAGTCATACGACATGTGCTATCATATATTTTCTAATACTCCATAAAGGAAAGAGTCATATTTTCTGAAATTCATACAACGGATTAGCAACTAGTTTATTTTCTTGATGATTTGATATATCTTGAAAAGACGTTGTTTTAAATGTAAAGGACTTGACTCGATTGTTTTAAATGTAGAGGACTTAGTCGATTTTTGTGTAATGAATTCGTGGAAAGTGAAGCATAATATAAGGGTATACCTTGTAGAACATCAGACACAAATATATAAACCCTTTGAAGGGGACAACAACAAATGATCTCTGAGTTAAGTTGGAAAAACGATGGCCACGATCTTGAAGAAGCCGTGATTGGTGGTGCATATGTTACAGAATTGGGGCAGGAGTTGAATTAGAGCCTACTCGGATTGGATTATTTTATGCGTTTGTTAGGCTAAAATAGATTCTACGCACTTTTGTAGTGTTCGGATAAAATAAAGAATTGCTTTCAACTACGTGCTTTTTAGCCAAAGTGACAAAAATAAGTCATAAATAAGAAATCTTAACTTGTGATTTATGCTTGTAGGCAAAAAGCTAGAAACCATCCAAACAGCCTCTTAATAGGCCCCTGAAGTTTAAGGTTGGGCACTTAAATCCTTTCTGGGAAATACTTGGCAGCTGTAACTGGAATGCGTTCAGGCAGGGCATGCCCACATTAACATCGGACAACAGGGAGCGTATGTGTCATCGGCCGTGTGGCCCAAACGAGGAGTACCTACGCTATGAACAAGACCATAGCTGAGAATTTCAGGATATGAGTAAACTTGAGGTTCAGTTGTTTACAAAGAAACCATAATAGGGAACGCCTTCGTTGCTGCTTACATCTACTACTAAATTGTAACAGGAGCTCAAAACTGCTCTAATCCTGGAACAACGTGGTCGAGCGAAGATCACGACCCCAACTTGCTCAAAACTGAACGTTTTTGCTGATGTAACCTCATCAGTCATCACATATTTACTGATCCAACATGAAGACAACTATTTGACAATCTCACCTGACTTTCAGCAAATTATCTCACACCATGTCCCCAATTTTCAGATCCCAGAATGGAGGTTGGGTATATTGCGAGATCTTGGAGGGAAAAGGCCAGAGGGGCAAGTACCAAGGGTGGCACGAAAGTAAATAGTAGTATCTCAGAGAAGGCATTCAAAAAAGAAATTATTGATAAATAGTTCAAATTTTGTATACAGCACAGTTCCTTTTATCAAACAATTAGGCAGGGTGTTGCTTTTTCTGTTTATGGCCATTATCAGTATCTTTTGTCTTTCTGTTCATCCCACCTTTCCCTGCTCGCTTCGGTGCCTGCAATCAAAGATGATACTTTTATCAAATACCTCGATAATTTTTACAAAAATATCAAATCTCAAGCTGCGAGTGCTCCCCCTATAATAAAAGCTAATGTATAAGTGACATCTTCGTAGCAAATTTTGGTTTCTCAAAATACCAAAACTAAAAGAACACAAAGTATATAGGATTAAAATTCTTATAGCTGTGGTAAACGAAGATATAATTTTTTTGATAAAAGTATAAGATTATACAATCAGTTCCTTCAGTAACCTGATATCATGTTTACATCTATTTTCCTTTTCACACTTGCTCGATCGTACTAGTAACCAGAAAAGTAAGCAAAAGGATGAAAATGATCCAAGTGAAATCTCAGATCATAACTGTACAATAAGAACTCTGCCAAAAAGACAATATTTTTATCATTATTATTAGTACAAATAAAATGAACATTGATAACTCTGACATAGTATTAAGAAGTAATTACAGTAATAACTGACCCACAAGCCACAAGCTTTCCATTTGTTAACCAAGCAAGGAAGACATTAGACCATATCATCGTGTTGACAAGACTCAAGGAGCAATCTGACTAAAAATAGTCCTACTTCAAGAAACAAATTATCGGGAACTGAAACTTCAGAGAAAGCATGGTTTCTTCACCTATCTAAAATCAGTATGATTGTTTACACCATCTGAGAGCATACTTTGATGACTACAACAGCAGTAGAAGTATACGAAAACCAAATGAAGTTAAATTTCTAGTGGTACAAAGATAAAACATGAATGTAAAATCACCAACACATGCAGCTAGTGCAAGTAGAGGTTGCAGAGGTATACCTCAGCAGAAAAAGTTTTAAGAGGGTCTCTGCTTCTTTTGAACCTTCCCTTTGATCCTTTGCCACGAGATGGATTAGTATTGCCCATTGCAGCTCTGGCCAGCTTCACAATCTTGCTAGCTTCTTGTGTTGTTGGATCCAATAGGTAATCAGGTACATCACGTAGATGTGGGGAAGGTGCCTTCTTGCTTAACATTTTATCATGCTTCAAAAGATCTGCCCAGAACATTTGAAATTGATGAGTCCTATGATGTTCATTCAAAGTATATCCCACAAATTACAGCTTAATTACCTAGGTCTTTTGGATTATCTTGAAAATGAGCCTTCAACCTGATTAAGACGAGCAGAAAGTACTTAAGTTGATAGATTTCAAGTCAAGGATAGAAAAATACAATCATGGAAAAATCAAAAACCGATAACAAGAGGCTCGGAAAGTGCCTCCTAACAGAGTAAGCGAAGAATAACAAAAACCAAACAGCTGTATGAAAGCAAACTATTAATCTACAAAATATATGCCTGGTTAGGATGGTCCGGGGGAGGGGGGGGGGGGGGGGGGTGATTTTTGGCTATTTTCTGTTAATTTAATTGCCACATTTTCTGTCCAAGAATAATTGCCATGTTTCCATCCAAAATAGGTGTTATTTTCCTCCTCATCCATTTTTTGTTTGAGCTATATTTTCAATAAGAGTAAAAAAAAAAATAACCCCAATAAGCAAAGGATACATCTCTGACCAAAAAGAAAAGGAAAATAAGTTATTCTGAGGAGAAAAGGAAAAAGGAGAAGATTACTTTTGAGAATTAAGAATTTCATTCCTCAGATCCTGAGCCCGTGATTCTCTTACAGCAATTTTTGTAACACTCCTGGCAACATCCTATACAAACGAAGGCAGTCAAGCTATCTAGACTTCCAAAACAAAGAAATCAGGGAGTGCACGAGTACACAATTCAACCTTAACTGTTTCTCTGATTATTTAAAAAATATACATGTACTTCCTTTTGGCCTGGTGATGTTGGGAAAGGTGATGGGCTTGCAATAATGACTAACCTTCTTAAAAGTAGTCACACGAGTTAATTTTACTTGCATGAATCTTCTGTACAAGTATGTGCATCAAGAGGTTGACAAATATGGACTTGCAAATAATCTGTTGATTTAAAGATTGGTGCATCTGGGCTGCACTTGTCTAAAAGACATCAAGAATAACTCCAATCATTTATGCTTTAACTAATGAGGTTCACTTTTTTAACGCTCTATATAACTGAAGCAACATCAAAATATTGTCTGTTTCTTTCCACAATAAGTGTACGCAAGACAGTTAAAGCATGAAGCATCAAATTACTCTTAAGACACCCCCTTGACAACCTCAACTTCACAAAGTTCACTGCAACTGGGACTAGGTGACACTCCTAACTCCACTAGGCTCCCAATTACTTACTTATCACACAACGACTATTGGACGCCATTTAAGTGTCTTTTAATTCAAATATAATTGATGTAACTTTTACCTCAGCTCGGTAACGCAAAGCCTCCACTGCGTTTTTACTCAGCAACGGGAAAGGGGCAATAAACTGTGAGACCTTGTCTTCATTTTCCCCCAGTAAAGATTTAACCTCTTCAAATATTTCTGTCTCTTCAGCAGAAACCTGTAAGAGAACAAAGACATGGTCACAAAGGCAGAAAAGCCATAGTTTTCTACTATATTTGTCAGACAAGAATTCATAGGAAAGAAAAACAAATAATGTTAGAGAAAATGTATAAACCAAGTTCACAGCCTTTAATTCTTCAAACTCGTGCCTCTCGCAAATGAAACGTAAATTCAGAGAGCAGATGAAACAAGAATTTTGGGTAATTTGTTAATGCCAAGAGCTAAATTCTATGAATCAACAGTTCAACACTCAACAACCGAACAACACTAAAACACATAATCTATAATCCGATATTGAGAAGTTGAAATCACAATTGTACATCAATGATCTCAGACATATCTTCAAGGTACTCACAAGAGAAACAGATGCTCCAGCATTATATGCTCTTCCAGTACGTCCAATTCGATGTACATAGCCTGCAGCTGTTTGGGGCATCTCATAATTTATCACCTGTTCAAAATAAACCACAAAGAGAACATGGAGTATTAGGTCTATACAAAAGAACTTCTATCGGAGTATATCATCTATCACTAAATGGCTCAACGGGAAATAATAAAAGAAAAAAGAACATCACTGCCAAATAGAGGACAAGACTCCAGAAAGAACACAACTTACAGTATGCACATTTTTGAAGTCTATCCCTCTGACTACACCAAACTCTCCATCCAATTTATGCTTTCGGTGTTTTTTTGATTTTTTCCGCTCACTGCCATTTTGATGATCAACCTGTTCCTTTCCTTCTGGTTGACTTTCATCAGTCGCAATCAAGTAATCAAATAGCCCAGCGTTAAATTCCTGATTACAAGAGGAAAATTATGAGATTAGTGGAGTATTAGACTTCACAATAAGGGCCAACAATAACAAAACCATTCAAAGGGTGTGCAATTCTTGGCATTCCACATTCATATGACAGACCTCAAGGATGTGTAGACGAGAACTCTGAGGCAGCTCAGCATTTAACACCGTAGACTTGATCCCAAACTGAAAAAATTTAAAAATACTATCAGAAACACCTCAGGCAGGCAGTAAGTATAGCATCTGAAACATAGACCAATAACATGTAAGCAGAAGATTACAGGTCATAAAATGAAGCCTTATAGAAAATAGTAAATATAGAGACCTATTGGGTTTTGTACAAGCAAAGCTACTCTTTAGCACATCCAGAAGATCCACGACTATCTAAAACTTTCAATTATGACCAAGGACAAACCAACAAAAATCACTCCCCCTCTGGGCTGACATCCACATAGAGTGGGAGGTATAGTAGAACTAATTCTACAATTCTTAACAGAGGTGCGTTTAAAAAGGGAAGTAATAACATACAATTATAATAATACTAACAATAAGAGAAAAAAGAAGTTTCAAGCAGTAAAGATGTTTTGGTGCTTTCTAAAAGAGGTGCCATAAGATAAATATGACATTTTACGTAGTTCAACATTTAAAAATTAATAGAATGTCTATTGATAATTAGTGACATCACGTAGAATGTACCTGCTCAAAGAAGAGTCTAAGTCTAAAACTCATGTCAATTGAATTCGTAAATATCAGCACTTTTTTCTGAACCAACTCTAGCTTCAAGAGGGAAAGGATATGGACAAGCTTATCACGAGCAGCACAAGAAATCTGAACAAACAATAGAAGTGGTCATCAGCAACACTAAGCCATAAAAGAAAATAACATAGAATACCAGCAAGACATAGTTGATGAGGTGTATTTTTCTTGTTGTAACAAGACATTCAAAACAAAATAAAGTCCTGTAAAGGGCAAGCCACTGCCTACTGGAAGTTAGTGACCACAAGAAGTTGAAAAGTGTGTAACGATTGAACATATTTACTATTTTAGATGCAGCCTAAATTCATGCCTTAGCACAGAAGATGCAGCTTCTTAGTCAAGTATTACAGAAGCCAAAATTATGAGGATCAAGCAAGCGAACTAAACATATTTATCAGATGATCAAGAATCAAGGCACCAAAAATCTTAGTGTAGAACTGTTGAAAACAGGACAGAATACTAAATCAAATAATTCTATTGAAAGTGTATACTTACATAAAATTGCTGAACGTTTTTTGGGATAATTTCATCCTTTGTGTCGCCCACCTCAGGCAAAGTTAGGATGTAGGGATTGTGTAAAATAAGCTTCTTCAGCTTTTCAACATCAGAACTGCCACATTAACATGACTTAAGAAGCTCATTAGCGAAACCTTGAGATCGGGGCAAAGGTGGGAAGTGAGATGGTAAAAGCCAAGAAAAAGAAGAAAAGAACTTTATGATGTGGAAGAATCAGCAAGTATTTGCTTGACATATATGCGTCAATGCAGTAAGGCGAGCATACCTTGAGGTCGCAGACAGCAAAAGGCACTGGCAACGTCTTGGTACATGAGATGTAAGAGCTTTCAGATCATCTTCATATCCATACGACAAAAGAAGATCTGCCTGATACGGAAACATAATTATCAACCTCACGTCAATCAAACAGGACCCAATTCCAAGCAGTAAAATTCAAAATGAAATAGAAAAGATACAAAACCAAAAATTAAATATCGCTAAAGGTGGGTCGTAAACCCTTATTAGATACCAGGGTCAATTATATCTAGTAAGTTTTACCTATTACTATATTTGAACCAATGACACTCACGGAATGAAAGGAACTTTTTGAGATTATTGTCAACGCATCTCATTATACAGCACACAAAATGAGCAAAAAGCATTTTAACTAGAAGAAGTTCTGAAAAATAATGTCATGTAAACTAACCCACCTCATCAAGAATGAGAACTGAGAGAGAATCTTGAACAGCTTTTGCTTGAATAACTCCATTTGACAGGCATGTCTGTATACAAGCAGGAGTAGAAACAACAATTTCGGGAGGCCCCGCCAAGGTAGTTCTCTGAAACCAAAAGTTCATAAAATTACCACTCCCGCACCATTCATTCACACATACATAAAGAGCAGAAACTAATAACCAGAAAATAAATTCGAATAAAAGAACCAACCAATTCAGAAAAAGACATGGAACTTGTCAACTGGACAACCCTCAATTGCACTCGACATAGTTCAATCAGCGAATTGGCCTCTGAACAAACCTGGACAATAAACACAAATAAAATATACACACTGGAGCAGATGGTACCCCAAGAGAGCTCAAAAGTGGCATTATTTACATAATATCCATCCTTTACCGTTTAGGCCCAAATTTCTCGTTCTATTTCTTTAGCAACCTATATGACCAGTGGTGGACCTAGTATTTAGAGGTCGTGGGTGCACGAAAGGTTCAAACACATATATTAACATCCAAAGATTTAATCTCTGCCTGCAAACTAAAACACCCAACTATCTTCTTGGCTTACTGGGTGCTTTTCTATATCTTATACCAGATTTTATACATTTTTTATATAATTATACCTGGTTTGCATCGAATTTAATGGGTGCCGGAGCACCAAAATTTTGGCTATAGGTCCGTCCCTGCGGCTATATCAGTTTATTAGGATAATGTCGTCATTCCTATTTGTCTTAGGTTCTCATTTGGGAATTATCAATCAAAATCATCTTTTAACTCCAGTTATATTAGCTTAGTTTTTTCATGGCCAGCGGATTACAACGTGGGAATCGAACACTCACCAACAAAAAAGTAAAAGTTCAAGTATCCAAACCAACTACCATACTAAAATTCCCTGATTTTAGCTAGTTTTCTACTTCATGTACTATTATGCATCACACACAAACTAAAAATAAATAAAAAATCACAAAAAGCAAAAGGAGAATGTTGAAACCTGTTGACACAATTCCCTTGTGGGTACAAGAATCAAGGAAGTAGGAGCAAGATTGTTGTTAGTCGTTGTAAAAAGCTTGTGAAGTAAAGGAAGTAGATACGCAAATGTCTTCCCCGAACCAGTTTTAGCTCGGGCAACAACATCTTTCCCTTCCTAATCAAATAAAAAAGAACAACACAACAAAATCAGTAGACAAATGCGGAGAAGAGAATGAAAGTGTAAGTAAGGAGATATATAGAACAACATACGAGGATTAAAGGAATAGCAACACGTTGAATAGGTGTTGGTTTGTCAATATCTTTCTTGGTTAAAGCACGGGTTAGACGTGGGTCAAGTCCCAATTCTTCGAAGCTCTGTTCATCTTCATGTTCGTTCTCCATGTTCATGTTGTGTTGTTTGTTGTTCCTATTATTTTAGTTATTGGCGAGGGTTTTGTTAGGATTTTCAGCGCACGTCAGATGGGTGGGCTTCAAAATCAAAAGACGAAAGTAAAAGCCCACTGTTAAGGGCCACTACTTATTTCTGTCTGCAATTGTTTATCCAAATCAAATTCGTTCGATATAAGTCGGGCAGAAATTAAGTTATGTACATTATGTTTCAGAATTTGTTGTAGTATTTAAAATTTAAAGTCATTTCTTTTATGGTATATGTTTTTTAATCATTTTTTGAGGAGTAAAAGGTTTGATGGCAATTGTTGTAGTATTCAGAAATTAAAGTTATATCTTTTAGGGGTATATCTACGCTCTCAAAGTGTTGTTTATCATAATAAGGCAAATTATAGTTACATTCACAATTATGGCATAAATTATAGCTGTTTATAAAAATTCATCACCAAAATATACTTGAACAAACTCTTGAAAGCCTTTTTTGTCATTCTACTTGGTAGTCAAAATTGAAACTATTGGGTGATAGGAAAATAAAAACTATTATGTTAATCTTCATTGTTTCTTAAGATACTGCACAAGTATTTGTGAATAATAGAGATGCAAGCAAGATGATTTAAATAGGATCACCATAAACAAATTTAAATGAAAATATAGAAAAAATTTATTATATAAATTCGCACGTCTTAATAAAAGTTAACTTCTCATGAGATATTTGATAGAGTGTATCTATATCTATATCTATAATTTATATCTATAATATATTAAAAGTGTGAAGGATTTTAGAAATATTGTTTGAATTTTTTATCCTTCTTTAGAAGTTTCTGCTTTAAACAAAATCATCTTTCCACTATTTTTTTAATAGTTAAAAATTAAAATTAATTAAATATGTTATGAAATAACTAAAAATAAAGAAGAAAATAAATAGAGAGAGAATATGAGAGACTTCTTTATTTCTCTCGAGGGATGAGAGATCATAAGATTGATCATACAATGAATAAAACTCTTCTATTTATAGGGAAAAATACTCCTAGTTTCTGACTAAAAGACATATACTTCAAATCCTGATAGATGTCAACTAGACCTTATTAGACCTTGATAGACATTCATAAATACATTTATAACACTCCCCCTTGAATGTCTAAATAGATAATGTGTCTTGTTAAAACCTTACTAGAAAAAATCCAGTGGAAAAAAAATCTAGGGAAGAAAAAAGAGTACACATCTCTAACAATACGCATTTCGACTGTCTCATTAAAAACCTTATAAGGAAAATCCGATAGGAAAAAACCTTGAAGGGAAAAAGAGTACAACGCGTATTAACTCCCCCTAATGAGAAGATCTTTGAACCTTTGCATCCGGATCTTGTGCATCATCTACTTGAAAGTTGCAATTTGGAGAAGACTTGGTGAATAAATCAGCCACATTGTCACTTAAACGAATCTGTTGCAGGTTAATATCACCATTCATTTGTAGCTCGTGTATGTAGAAAAGCTTTGATGAAGTTTGTTTCGTTTTATCTCCTTTTATGAATCCTCCATTAAGATATGTTATGCATGTTGCATTATCTCCGTATAAAATTATGGGTATATTGTCGCATTTCACACCACATTATACACATTCTTGGCTTGCTTCATGAATAACTATTATCTCAACGTGGTTCGATGAAGTGGCTAAATAGACTGCCTTGCATATCTCCAAGATATGACAGTATCCCCACATGTGAACACATTACATGTTTGAGATCGAGATTTATGTGGGTTAAATAAGTGCCCAACATCAACATGACCAATAAGATCGAGACTGCAATTTTGCTAACAAATTAACCGAAAAGGCTATATCAGGCCTTGTAGTGTTTGCAAGATACATTAGTACATCAATTGTACTAAGATACGGTACTTCATAACCAATTCAATTCGGTATATTTCTCATGTCAGCAAATAATCTATTGCTTTGAAAACTCTCCAAGAGATCCAACAATTTTCAAGCTATAAGTTTATATAAGATAAGAATTATAAAGAAGTTTCCCAAAAACTTTTATGTGCTTCAAAAATTTTGAATCCTTAAACATGTTTTTGTGTAAATTTTATCAAGGGACAGTATTTAATATTTCGTGAGTGACATCTTCAAGTGTCTGGACTGCAAATCAAATAAATTTTACGTTTACCAAAATACATCCTTTTATGTCACTTGATCAATGTTTCTACGTCAGCATGCTTAAATAAACGTAGAATTTGGATCCTCGTAATACTTCACAATATTGCTCCAATATTGTATCAAAGATATCATCGATGATATATCATTTTGTATCGGTTCACAATGCGACATAACATTTTGAGATCTCATCACTTCATTATTTTCAGCTACCTGAACCTCTCATAAGGTTTCATAAAGTGTTATGTCGTAGGATCTTCAAGAGCACATTGTCTTCTTATTATGATTATTTGCTCCTTATCCTTTTAAAGGATTATTTAATTTGGAATCAATTGGTCTATCACGCTTCATGCATGTATAGACTTTGTCCTTTAGAGACACAAAATAGAAACACTTGGTCTAAATATGAGATGTGTTCGACATTTGACTTGAATTATCTTTTGAATGGGGATCATGATGATAATTCCTAACATACTTCATAGCTGCTTATAATCTCCCCCTTATGTTAGGAAACTAATATACATCCTTCATTTCTTTGAGGAATTCATCTTTGTGCATCATGAAATATTCATTAATCGTAATCGCACATCAAAAATATTAGATGGAATAGTTAATTTCTGACCTTGAACCAATTGAGAGGGGAGAAATAATCATAATTTATTGGTCTAATGCATACAAGTGTTATTGTATGCAACATATCATATTTCAAACCAACACATGAGCTTTTGTTCTCAGTGGTTTAACTATTTATTGAAGGCATTTGATGCTAAACCATGATCATCAATATGAATTGTCTTAATTGCATAATCTGAAAGCTATGCTCTTAACTCAATTTTATTGAGCAAGCAACTTTATGAATGTCAAACTGCAGGTTGACAATAAACGCACATGTGATCATCTTATATTGATGCATCTTAATAGATCACATGACTGTTGAGTGGGCCCATATTCACCTTTTATATTTTTCAGATTTTAAGGGATAATATTAGTTGGTCCAACCAACTTATCACGAGAACAAGAGTCATAAACAATTCTTGAAGAATCTTTTATTTCTTCAATACATATCTAATACTCAATATTCACATCTTCGAGATGTCATAATCGTTCATGTCAACTTATGAACTTATTTATAGTAGTAAACTTCAAGTTTACCATGACATGTATTTTTTTTCTTTAGTAAATTTCATATTTACTATTACATGAATAAATTTCAAATTTACTACTTTGGAAGTAGATTTCAAAATAACCCTTCTCAGCTATTTTGCCTCATTCAGATGTGAGTTGTGATAAGTACACGTTTACATTAATAAGGTTCTCATTGCCCAAGAATGAAATATAATCATGCCTTAAGCGTATCAAATTATGATAGTTTATAACCTCTTTCAAAATATTGCCAATTCAAGAGCAAATTGAGGTATGCATATAATGTACAGAATTTTTCTCTTAACATATCTTTCAGAATAAATTATATATTGCTACCACGTTCACTTCTTGGAATGGAGCGTATTCAACGGAGCAAATTTCATGACTTTTCATCAAAAATATATTATTTTGCCTTAACCATCATTATATCATCAATATGGTGCATTGAGATTCCAACTCAACGCCTTATCCATATAAAGGCGTCTTAGGCATAAATTCATGGGACTTAAACCCAACATATTATCATCCATTTTGATAATATTGTTCTTGAGGAATAAATTGAAAACATAAATGGTTCCAAACCAATTATTTTTTCTCAAATTCAATAATAATTATATTATTAGTAGCAAAAGACAAATAACATAAGAAGTTACTAACCTTACCTTTAGATTTACAATCTCACCTTATTTGGCAGAGTCTCACCTTATCTGACAGAGACTCGTGCTAATAAAGTGTTATGAAATAACTAAGAATAAAAAAGAAAATAAATAGAGAGAGAAGAGGAGAGACTTCTTTATTTCTCTCGAGGATGAGAAATCATAAGATTCATCATACAGTGAATAAAACCCCTCTATTTATAGGAAAAAATACTCCTAGTTTCTGACTAAAAGACAGATACTTCACATACTGATAGATATCAACTAGATCTTATTAGATCTTGATAGACATTCACTATAATGTAAATACATTTATAACAAAATATTTATACTAAAACTTTTCCTTATTAAACTCTATGACTCATATAGAAACCGTGACATTATAGAAAACTCAGCTTAACTCAATTTCTATATATTCACCACTTTGTCTTTCTTTCTCTCTATTAAATTAATCAATTAGTAATTGATTTACTTCCTCTCAATAAAATTATAATATAATTTTTCCTTACATTCAATTTTGAAGAATTTTCCAATTTTTTATGTGAACTAAGATACTAAACAGATGCTATATAAAGAATTTTCGTGCTTCATATTTATTTGTTGTAGCTTATTGATTTTTTAAAAAGTTTATTTATATTTTTTAATGTGATTTATTTATGCTTTATAGTTTGTAATGATTTATTTTGTTGTAGCGTACTCTTCTTCTATGTTAATTTTTATGGTATATATTGGGTTCAATTTATTAATTTAAGTATTTTGTTCTTAAGTCATTACATTGACAAAAGTTTATCAAATTTCTTATTTTTTATTCTTGATCATGTTTTCATATAATTATTTCTTAAACTTTGTTGTAGCAGTTATTCTTTTTAATTGGAGTATGACAAAACGTAGGATGAAATTTAATGTTAGGTTATAATTCACTGTTTAGGTTTTTTTCTTGCTATGGAAGTTATACATATTTTAGTCGTTGTGTTTTGTGTCTTCTTTGCCGCTATTGCATTTGAACTTTGATTAAATGAGTCATTAATCAAGGATTTTTACTGGAATGAACTTTGTGAAAATACATGTGAAAGTTCTAATTGCACGTTGTACCTAATAGTTTGGAATTTCAAATCAATTAAGTTCCATTATATATGTGTGTATTAGAAAGATTCTAATATATATTAAACGTATATTCATGTTTACATACAGAGGATTTGAAGAGAAACTAGGAAGAGATGACAAGTCTATTTCTAACAATGGAAAGAAGGTATGTCGATTGCTTAAATCGACTACATTACTATTAGTTGTACCTAAACTTATTTTTTTATTCTAGAATGAGTATGCCATTATCAGGGCTTTGGCAGATATTTTGGTGCAGGAAATTATTGATCCTGATCAAGCAAAAGTTCAAGTTCATCTTTGAACTTATTTTAGACTGAGTTTTTAAATTACATGAACAATGATGGAGAGTTTATAGTTTCTTAAAGGATGTCGTAATTCCTTATATCTATACTTGTGTCTATTTCTCTCAATTTTGATGTTGTTCGTCTTACTTTGTAGCCAAATTATGTGTAGACAAAAATAAATAAAGCTTATATGTTTTTTTGATCTGCGGTATTTTTCTTTTATTCAGTCATTAAATTTTATGTTGTTTTTTTCGAGTGATTGCCTTTGCGGATCCGTGTTCTAATGTTTTCCTCTGCTTTTAATTATTTAGATTAGTAACCCTTTTATTATTATTATTATTATTATTATTATTATTATTATTATTATTATTATTATTATTATTATTATTATTATTATTATTATAATAATAATAATAATAATAATAATAATAATAATAATAATGTTGATATCACATGTAAAATATCATTCTTCTATGGGAAGAGCCCATAGCGGTGGTACAAAAAAATGCTATTGCTTTATTGTTAGGAAAAATTTTTGGATCAACGATTTTCTAATGATTTTATAAAGAAATTAATCGAGTTATTGATTCCATTTTGGTGACATGCTTTCTCCTAGTATTACGAGTGCCTTCACTACTTTGCAAACCACAATTGACATTTTATGAGTATTTTTTTATCGGTTAAACTGAAAATTAAACTGTTAAGGATAAAAAACAAATAAATTGAAACTGATAGTTTTTTTATTAATTTGGTTATTGATTTAATATATTTAAAATCGAAAATCGATAAACTGAATCAATAATACATAAATTCGAACCAAATAGATTGCTGCACACCCCTATCTATGGGTAATTTGACTTTTTTTCATCACTTAAATTGTTTATTAATTATTTTAAACAACTACAAAATCAAATCTCCCAAAAAAAATACTCAAATTTTATTAAAATAGAATTACATAAAATAATAGTCAAATTACTCTTCTTCTATGTGTTTCACATGGATAATGGTATGTTTGGATAGATTTATGTTGCACTTTAAAGAGAATTATCAATATGGACAACATAACTTTTTTGATGTTATTAAACAGTAACAATTAAAAAAAAGTAAGGTGAGATATCACAAATATAATACTATTTGTTTAAATCATTAAAACAAACATAACATTTTTACCGTTAATGGTTACTTTTAATAATTTCATCTTCTTAAATGTAGTTTTGTTGATTGATGAGTGATATGTTTACATTATTCTATTAAAGTGTCAAAGATTTTTTAGAAGTGATTTGAACTTTTTGCACTTCATTAATTTTTTTTATAATAGATAAAATCGTCTAATTTTAAATAATTAAAAATTACACGTGCGAGACACATGCGATTAAAATAGTTAAAAAAATAATACATGCATTAACTTTGTGTATCATTAGTACTTTATTAGGTACACTTCTTTACCTTATTTATTACTAATACTTGCATTAGTTATGTATTAATTGTGGGAAGGTTGCGAGAAACTTTAGCTACTAATTATGATCAAGTCTGAACCCCGTGTTATAAACATCAATTTTTAGACTGTGAACCTAACGACATAGACTTTTATAATTCAAATCGTAAAAGTTAATTTGCATAATTCTCTGAAGCTTTGGGATTTTTGAGTTTTCGCCATTGGTTACTGGTTGAGCCACTGGAATGGAATGAGATAAGAATCTCTGGAGATCTTTCCTCTCCACTTACTCGTAACAGGCTTTTCTTCTGTAGAAGACTTCTTCCGAATGGCATAATTGTTCGACACTACCTTCCTCGATCTTTCTTTATTTGTTTTCTAGGCAGGATTTTTGTGAGTCACATAACCAACACTATTTTTTAATATTGATGAAAGGCTGAATTTTCCTCCTTATGTGGACAAATCAAACAGCCGGGCTAAGACAAGGGCTTGATGACTGTACTAAATAGCTCAATGTCTACGCACCGCTGTAACCTTTTATAATGACGTCGTTTCTTTAGATGCTATTTGATTGTTGCATGTTATAGAAAATACATAATATAGCGTAATATGAAAATTAGATTCTAAATCAAATCAGCTTGTTATTGTAATGAAATAATGTTATTATAGAGGACAATTGTTCTTGTACCCAACCTAGAATATGGACAAAATCTTCCCATAAGTTTTTGGTAGGTTTATTGTGATTCCTAATATATCACCAGGTACATTAGTGTATCCCTTATATTCGTCTTGTCAACCATTAAAAAAAAACTAATTTCCTTGAGATCATCTTTTGCATCATTTAGCGTAGATTGTTAATTATTAAAAATCAAATCAAGAACGTCATTTTCATTAGGAAAACCATATTTAGTTTATTGAGCAAATGTGAGCATATGGTGCCGTAATTCTCTGCCAAACATTATAAGTAATTAAATGTTAGAATAAGGCTTTTTACTAAAAAGGATATGATTCAATAAAGTTTGGTCAAGAAAAGCCATCATCAAATAATCAAAACCATTTTATATAAGTAAATAATTGAATTTCCAGTTATAAAACAATCTTAAGAGTTGACCAGAAAGTGCGATACCCATCAATTATCAGTGTTTGTGCACGATAGGTTTAATTGATAATTGTGTGTGGATAGAGACAGAGAAATTAATACTAAAAAATTTTGAAAGAACATTTGGCGAATAATAAAAAGTTATTTTTTAAAATTAATTATGTATCAATGACGCAGATCTTATTCTGGTACATAAATTTTTGGTATATTTTTTTTATCATATTTGTAATCAGATACATTAGAATAATGTATTTGTACACAAAATTAATTTTTTGTGTATAAAAAACACAAGTTTCATTTCCAGGCATATGTATTACTTCCTCCGTTTCGAAATAAGTGAATTATTGAAGTATTTATTGTTGTTTCAAAATAAGTGAATCATTGATTTATTTATTTTTTCAAATTTGCCCTTATAATTTGACAACCAATTAACTTTTGAAAAAGTATTACAAGGTCAACTTTTTTTTTGGGGGGGTAAAAATGGAAAGTTGTGTTAAATTTATGTCTTTAATGTTTTTTCCTTAATATGTGTGCCCAAATCCAACAATTTATTTATTATGAAATGGAAAGAGTATGTATGAGTAACACAATTTTGATATCTCTATTTTTTTTAACATATTTTCAATCAAATACGTCATTCTTTAGTTGCGAATTTTGATGGAGGAAGAAAATAATGCTAGCATGAATTTTGTGTGCGTGCATGAATTCGAGTAAAGGATATTTTTGTGATGTATATGGATATTTAGAGAGAGAAATTAAAAAAAAAAAACAAGGTTAAAATTTTATGTAATAATGATAAGTTAAAGTGTGGTATTATGCAATTTAATGGTGGGGATCCATTCTAAAGTTACTTGACCTGAAATGTGTTGGGTTGAAATGACTTCAGAGCATGTCATAATTTATTTTAGGAAAAATATATTTGACTCGAAAGAAATTGACTCGAAAAACACTTTTTAACCGGCAATTTAGAAATTAAAGTAACAAGTAAGGATCATATTATCATTTTATAATTTTTTATACCTAAATTATCCTCCCAATTCAAAACTACCCTTAATATTTACCTGATTTTAATAAACCATGATCCTACAACTACTGTTACTACCTGACATCTTGTCCCCACTTTCTTCTCTTTTCATCTTTCCACCCACTTTCTCCTTTTATCTTTTCATCTCATGAATAACAAATATGAGATATGCCAAGTAAAAATTGACATTTCTTTTTCCAACACTTTATTTTCTTTCATCTTTGTTACTCTAGATGATTTTATTTATTTTATTTTATTTTTATACTACTTTGAATAATTTTATGGTTTTAGTCGGTTAAATAATCATATTTAGTTTTATTAATTTATTTAATTAAAAATAATCACTTTTTCTTTTTTACTGATTTTAAATTATTGGGACAAAATAAACTTTTTTATATGGAATAAATATTGCAAAAGATTTTTTTTTTTAGATTATATTCTATTTAATTTCACAAGCAAAGCAATTTATAATCATAGTATGTCATTATTTCACCCGTTAAACTAGTTGATTCTTGGAACTTTCATGTAGTACTTCTTTTTATGAGTAGAAATAAAAACGTCATTTCTCGAATAATTTTATTTTAAATAAGGTAATTAACATAATTTAATTTGTATGAGTACATAACGAGATTTCATTAGCTATTACTATAACATATTATTTTCAGATTCTGCAATTGAGACTATTCATTATCCATTTAGGAAATTATTTTCGTATACCATTTTTTTCAATCAAACGGTTCACACAATTCAATTTCAAACTGAATTTAATTTGAAAAATAATATTTCTAAATACCAAACACCGAATCAAACGTTGAGTTTCTAGTTTTTATTTGTATTTAGCTAATTTTTTTTTTAAATGTCAATATTAGAACATCAATTTGTGTTTGGCCAAAGTTGCAACAGTGCATTTTGTATTCTTTTTTGACCTTCTACTACAACTCAAAAATATTTAGTACATAATTAAAAAAAAAAATTAAAAATACTTTCTCCGTTGTATTTTATGTATCATCATTTTTTTATCCGTCTAAAAAAGAATATCATCTTTCCTTATTTGATAACTATTTAACGACATAATTTCACTTTTATCTTTATTGATCACACTAAATTAAAAAAAAATAGTAGCACATTTTTTGATAAAGAACAAGTTGGTAAACATTACCAAGTCTTTTCTTATTTCTCAAACTCCGTACCTGATCAAATGACGACACATAAAATGAGATGGGGGGGGTATAAAATTATACAAAACTATGAGAATCGTAAAATAATTTATTCAACTTGGATAAAAGAATCTGACTTGTAAGAATAACGAAGTAGGGACTTTTTATGAAACAAAAATTATAATTGGCACGAAGGATTCTGTTTGTTTTTTATACTATTTCGAATAGCTTTATGATTTTAGTCAGTTAAATAATCATATCAGTTTTACTAATTTATTTAATTAAAAATAATCACTATTTTTTTTATTGATTTTAAAATATTGAGATAAAATAATTTTTTCTCTTACAAAACTCTGAGACTAATCTAACGTTTGACAATATATTCTAATTAAATTTTTAAAAAATATCTTCAAAAATTTGTTTTGTTATGAAATTCATCATATTTTAAATTTTGTACTTTAAATATTTTAATCTTTCAAAAAAATATCTCACGATTTTTGAAACTTTCATTTATAAAACTTCCAACTAAAAATTTAACAATTTTTGAGAAATAATACCTTTTCGAACTGATCATTGATAGC
>NC_061112.1:115966148-115977737 GCF_002878395.1 Capsicum annuum | reverse complement strand
TTTATTTTATTTGTTCTTTATAATCTGTTAGGAGTTGTTTGATGTGAGGGAAGAACAAATAAATTCAAAATAAAATTTTAGTGCCTCATAATCTCTTGTTGCGTTGTACAATTTGGAATAACTTATAATTCCAAGATTATTAATTAGTAATGAGATAACTTATCTCTCCCTCTTGGTGGTGTAGCAATCATAGGATAAGTTAATCTTGGATAAAGTAACTAAAACGATAAAACTATCTCACAATTTTTTTTTATAATCACTTTTTGTTATGATATTAATGTATATCAATTATAGTGAATGTCTATCAAGATCTACTTGATGTTTATTAGGATTTGAAGTATTTGTCTTTTACTCAGAAACTAGGAGTAAATTTCCCCTATAAATAGAATGACTTCCTTTATTGTAAATCATCCCTCAAGAGAAATAACAATTACTCTCTCTATTCTCTTTACTCTTCTTCTTCTTCTTTATTCTTTATTGTTTTATAACACATTATTAGCACGAGACTCTACTGTCTCAAATTTGAAGGCTAAGGTTAAGGTATTATTTTTTTATTTCTTTTTTTATATGGCTAACAATCTTATGAAGTGTGGGTTCGTTGCCATTCAAAGTTCGGGCAAGAACCATATTTCATGGGTGTTAGATACTGAAATCCACCTAGATGCTATGGATCTTGGAGACGCCATAAAGAAAGAAAATACAACATCTAGTCAAAATCGTGCTAAGGCTATGATTTTCTTGCATCATCATCTTGATGAAGTTCTGAAAATTGAATACCTTACTACTAAGGATCCACTCGTATTGTGGAATAGCCTAAAAGAAAGGTTTGACCACTTAAAGATAGTCATCCTCCCTAAAAAACGATATGAATGGATGCATCTAAGGCTTCAAGACTATAAGTCTGTTCATGAGTACAGTTCTGCCATGTTTAGAATTTCTTCTAATTTGAACTATGTGGAGAGACGGTCAATGATGACGATATGATGGAAAAGACGCTCTCCACTTTTCATGCCTCGAATGTGCTATTGCAGTAGCAATATCGAGAAAAAGGTTTTAAGAAGTATATTGAACTAAGTTCTCATTTTCTCATGGCTGAACAAAATAATAATTTGTTGATGAAAAATCATGAGAATCGACCTACTGGATCTGCACCATTTCCTGACGTGAATGATGTACATGCTCACCATGATAGGCGTGGAAAAGGTCGCGGCCCTGGTCGTGGACGTAGTCGTAGTTGTGATGACCAAGAAAGAAACCCTGTTCCGGATGTTAATTATTCATAGAAAAAAAAGATGAGAAACGTGAAGCAATTACTTATTTTCGATGTGGTGAAAAAGAACATTATTCACATGACTGTCTTGCTCTCAAGCACTTGGTTGATCTTTATCAAGTATCATTAAACAAGAAAGAAAGAAATCCCGAGGTTAACTTTCTCTCTGAAAATAATGTGGACATCACATGATTAGATGTAGCAGACTTTTACGAGTACCCTGAAGCAAAGATTGATCACTTGATTAGTGATGGTTCCGTAAACATGGAAGAATGAATATTTATTTATTTATTTTATAAGAGTTAGTGAATAGAAAGTCATGTAAAATTAGTTGTTTGCATGAGTATTAGTTTTTGATTAGTATTGATTAGTTTAATTATATTATTGCTATTTATTATTGAGTTGAATTGAATTTCAATTTTGCCATTATTTATTGAAAAGAAAAAGAAAGGGAAAAGAAAACAACGATATTATTAATATCTATTTGCTGAAAAGAAAAATTCAATCATAAGAAACTAAGATTTTTGATTTTGACGACAGAGATTCAAGGTACTGTATGCGTAAGTACGTGAAATCTAATATTGTGTGTTTACATTCAGCTAGTTGCCACATGAACTAAAAACAAATTTAAAATTATAGTGAGGAGAACCAAATGATTTTAACCAAATTACAACATATGGAATATCCACTTTGCATAATTTGGTCATGAAATATGTATAATGCATAAACACTTATTAATTGTCATACTCTCTTCTGCATACTTGTTATTAAAGTGTAATGATGTGACATGTAGATATGTGTGTGGTAATATTATTATCTTGAATATTTTTATATAGTGTTTGATCGTTCTTTTCTTATAATATAATAATATTATTATAATCTTTATAAATATAATATAATAATATTATTATGTTATGTCCTAAAATAACGATACTACTAACTTATATAATTATTATATTAAATTGTGATAAGCTACAAGCACGTATTAATTGTTTAACTATTGAAAAATAAAATGCGTAAGGTGCTTGAAAATTGTGAGATTTTGAGTTGGACATATTTTTTTTAATTGCTTAATTAGTAAAGTGTGATTAACAATTTCTTATAAGATAAGCTTTCACTTTTTACAAATATTTAATATATATTTTATTTGGTGTATGTTATTTATTTGAAGATATGGATAATTTTCAAAGCAAGTTGTCGAATTATGAAGATATTTATTTGATTGATTCTGGCACTACACATACGATATTCAAAGACGAGAAATATTTCTCTCATCTAAACATGGACAAGATTAATGTTACTACAATTTCTGGTAGTGCTAATTTGATTGAAAGCTTCGAAAAAGCCATTATAATCTTGCCCAAGGGAACTAAACTCATCATAAATAATGCTATGTTTTCTCTTAAGTCTCGGAGAAACTTGATGAGTTTTAAAGATATCCGTGAAAATGGTTATTATATCAAGACATTTGATGAGATGACTCTTGAATATCTTGGTATCATCAAGAATGTCTCTGGGCTGACATGTGTTATAGAAAAGTTCTCTACTTTATCTTCCGACCTGTATTGAACAAAAATTTGTGCAAGTGAGGCACATTCTATAGTAAACAAGAAGTTTACTAATTTCAATACTTTCGTACTTTGGCATGATCATCTGGACCATTCTGGATCTACAATGATGAGATGAATCATAGAAAATTCAAATGAGCATCCATTAAAGAACTTTAAGGTTCTTTCGAATGGTGAATTTTCATGCAATGCTTGTTATCAAGGTAAGCTGATTGTGAGACCATCGTCAATAAAAGTTGGGATTGAGTCCCCTACATTCTTGGAACGCTTACATAGGGATATTTATGGACCCATTCACCCACCTAGTGGGTCGTTTAGATACTTTATTTTCCTAATAGATGCTTCATCTAGATGGTCTCATGTGTGCCTTTTGTCATCTCCCAACTTGGCATTTGCAAAATTATTGACACAAATAATACAATTACGGGCACGGTTTTCTGATAATCAAATTAAGTCTATTCGCTTTGATAATGCTGTAGAATTTTTATCCCAAACATTTAATGACTATTGCTTATCGATTGGGATAAGAGTGGAACATCCTGTACCCCATGTTCACACTCAAAATAGCTTTGCCGAGTCATTAATTAAACGTCTGCAGTTAATAGCAAGACTATTTCTTATGAAAACTAAGTTGCCCACTTTTGTTTGGGTCATGCAATTTTGCATGCTGTAACACTTGTTCATTTTGGACCGATAAATTATCATAAATTTTCTTCGTTATAATTGGTTTTGGGTCAAGAGCATAATATATCTTATTTGAAATTTTTTGGATGCAGTGTATATATGCCTATAGCACCACCAAACCACAACAAGATGGGCCCCCAAAGAAGGTTAGGAATTTATGTTGGGTTTGAATCACCTTCCATTATTTGCTTCTTGAACCATTAACGGGAGATATGTTCACTGCTCGATTTGCAGATTGTCGATTTGATGAGATAGTTTTTTCAAAATCAGATAGTGACATCAAAAGAGAAATTTTGTGAGCAAGAAGTACAAAAGATTATTCATCTGCAGAAAATTGCAAATCAAATGTCAGATGCATTTGCAGATTTGAAAAGGATCACTAAATCATATATTCCTGCAGAGAATGTCACAATTCGAATTGATGTCCCTAAAGGACCATCCACTAGTGTATATCTAATGAATCTAAATCACGCTTGAAGCGTGGTAGACCATTAGGTTCTAAGGATCGAAATCCTAGAAAAAGAAAAAAAAATGATCAAGATGACACTACGAAAGATCCTCATATGGAAGTTCAAGATTTGAGCAATGTTAATATTCCTGAAGGAATTAATAAGCCTGAGACTCAAGAAAATGAGAAACTATCCATAAATTCAAGTGATGTTGAAACTAATTTGAATCGATCTGAAATAGTAATGGATTATGTTTTTGCATATAATGTTGCAACAAAAATCATGAAAGATAGTGAGGATCTTGAACTTCGATCTGTCACAGAATATCGACAAAGAAATGACTGACCAAAATGGAAAAAAGCAATTCAATCTGAATTGAATTCACTTATCAAACGTGAAGTTTTTGGACCTATAGCTCAAACACCTAATGGTGTTAAGCCTGTTGTCTATAAACGGGTCTTTGTGCGAAAAAGAAATGAGAAAAATGAAATACAAAGGTATAAAGCACGCCTTGTTACACAAAGATTTTCACAACGACATGATATCGATTATGATGAGACATATTCACCAGTTATAGATGCAATAACATTGCGTTATCTTATTAGTTTCACTGTCCATGAGAGACTTGAAATGCATTTGATGAATGTGGTAACAACCTATCTATATGGATTACTTGATAATGAGATATACATGAAAATTCTCGAAGGATTTAAAATGCTGAAAGCATATAGTTCAAAGCCTCGAAAAATGTATTCTATTAGATTGCAAAGATCATTGTATGGTTTGAAGCAATCTGGACGCATACAGTATAACCGTCTTAGTGAATATTTATCTAAGGAAGGTTATACGAATGATGAAATTTGGCCATGTGTTTTTATAAAAAAACAACGTCGAAGTTTGTTATACTTGCTCTCTATATCGATAACATAAACCTTATTTGAACTCCAATAAAGTTTCAAAAGGCAATTGATTACCTAAAGAAAGAATTTGAGATGAAAGATCTAGGAAAGACAAAGTTATGCCTTGATTTGCAATTAAGCATTTGACAAATGGTATCTTTGTCCATCAATCTGCCTATACAGAAAAGGTGTTGAAATAATTCTATATGGATGGAGCATATCCATTAAGTACGCCGATGGTTGTTCAATCACTTGATGTGAATAAGGATTCATTCCAACCTCAAGAAAATAATGAGGAACTCCTTGGTCCTGAAATACCATATCTTAATGCAATTGGTGCACTAATGTATCTTGCAAATACTACAAGGCCTGATATAGCCTTTTCAGTTAATTTATTAGCAAGGTATAGTTCTGCTCCTACTAAGAGAAATTGGAATGGGATCACACACATATTACGGTATCTAAAAGGGACTACCGATATGGGCTTATTTTATTCTAAAGATTGCAATTCCGATCTTGTTGGTTATGATGATGCTGGGTACTTATTTGACCCGCATAAAGTTCGGTCTCAAATAGGCTATGTGTTCATATGTGGAGGTACCGTTATATCTTGGAGATCTACAAAGCAGTCAATCATAGCCACTTCATCGAACCATGCTGAGATTATAGCTATTCATGTAGCAAGCCGAGACTGTGTGTGGTTGAGGTCCACAATACATCTCATTCAAGAAAAATGTGGCTTGAAATATGACAAAGTACCCATAATTTTATATAAAGATAATGCAACATGCATAGCACAACTTAAAGTAGGATTCATAAAAGGAGAAAGAACGAAGCACATTTCGCCAAAGCTCTTCTATACACATAAGCTCCAAAAGAATGGTGATATTAATGTACAACAGATTCGTTCAAGTGACAGTGTGACTGATTTATTCACCAAGTCTTTTCCAACTGCAACTTTCAAGAAGATGGTGCACAAGAATGCAAAGATTCAAGGATGTTCTTATTAGGGGGAGTTAATACGCACTGTGTTCTTTTTTTCTTTTGAGGTTTTGTCCTACTGGGTTTTCCTTGTAAGGTTTTTAATGAAGCAGCCTATATGCGTGTTTCTAGTCATTTAAGGGGGAGTGTTATGATATTAATGTATATCAATTATAGTGAATGTCTATCCAGATCTACTTGATGTCTATTAGGATTTGAAGTATCTGTATTTTACTTAGAAATTAGGAGTAAATTTCCCCCCTATAAATTGAAGGGCTTCCTTCATTGTATATCATCCCTTAAGAGAAATACCAATTACTATCTTTATTCTCTCTACTCTTCCTCTTCTTTGTTCTTTATTGTTTTATAACACTTTTCACATATTCACAATATTTTTAATAACATTCACAATCTCCACTATTCGTTATTTTATGATAAATTTTTATATTTTTATTAAAAAATTATGCTATATAAATATATATTTTTTATTTATGAATATATTAGACGTTAAATTTATTTGACAAATTATTATGTTTATTTATACATTTTTTTTCTTGGTAACTAATCAATTTTATTATCACCAAGTAGCAAATTAGTACAAAGCAGAACTACTTCACAGTTCTACCAAACTTCCTATTATCTCCTCATCCTAATCAAAACTCAGCCTTAATGAAACGTACATATCTGTAAGTAATTACTAAGTTTAATGGAGGCTCTAACATTACACACACATGCTATCTCCTTAGCAATATTATGGTGGTTTCTTCTCTTGTTATCAAAGACACTTGCATTTCTTTCACTCCAAATTGGTTGAATTATCTCTGTGATTGTTAACTTTAGGATTTGAGCTTTGATTGTTTTTCCTTTGGTCTCCTTGATGATCCATCGTTGCATTTGATGACCATCCAGATTGAGGGGCCTTGGCCATTTTAGCCAATCTAGTATCTTACTCCAAAGTTGCTTCGAAAAAGAACACTCAGTGAATAGGTGGTCTTTAGTTTCATCTGCAATTCCACACATCACAAATAGGATCCAGGTCTGATCTCCACCTTCTCAATCTATCCATAGTATTGTGATGACCATGCCAATATATCCACATAGTAAACATAGATTTAGGTCTAGCTTCATAAGAATAATAAAAACTTTGACTTCATTATTAAATTACATATTTTAAATTAAATAATTTTTTAATCACTTGAAAATTGATATTGTATATATCAATTAAAATGAATTTTAATATTTTATAATATATGAGTGATATGCGTTTAAATGAAGTGACATAAACAACAAATTCTTTTTTACTTTAATAAATTTAAGCTGAAAGTTTTATTTTATTTATTTTAAAAAAACACGGTATAATCATAGGAAGACACAAATAAAAAACTTAAGCTAAATAAGCTGAAACTTTTATTTTTAAATACACACGACATAATCATGAAAATGTATACACGCACAGAAAAAAGGCTAAATAAGATGAAAGTTTTATTTTTAAGAATGAATATTTAAATCTTGAAAAGAAATTATATAAAAAAAAAATTAAATAAGATGGAAGACATTTTTATAATCAGTTAACTTATTTTTAGAAATTATACAATGCATATCATTTTGAATACAACAAATCAAACATTCAATAAGAAATAATTTCAGTATAACTAATCACCTCATAACTTATCCCATCATAACATATTCTATCATAACTAATCTCAACATAACATATCCCATTATAAGTAGTTTCAGTATAACTTGTATTCAAACCAAACAATCCCTTAATACTAATAAATTTTTTTTTTATCATGATTATATATGACATATCATATTTCTCAAAAATTAATTTCAGGTATATTGATCCAAATTTTAATAGACGAGTTAAGCGTTTTGAGTTTGATTTTGATCCCGGACAAGATACAAAGGTATGGCAAATTATGACTCTAGTTCCAGTGTATAAGATGCCATTGAGATTTTGAGATTTATACTAACTTGTCTCAAATAAAAAATAACCAAATTTTACCTTGAAAAATTAAAATAAATGTAGAAAATTGACTAATTAATAGGGGGTGTCGTCTAGTACGTGAGATATATTCATATTGCATTATTTTGACTTTTTCTTACGATATATACCCAATTAATCCAGTCTTATACAGTTATACTCCATGAAAACGTGTCTTAACGTTAATATAATTTAATTAAAAGATAATTTTAGAGACTTTTCTTAGATTTCGCTTTGTAGCATTAGCTTTCTCTACGTTCCACGATATTATACTTATCTACCTCCATTTTGATCTTTGTAAATCCAAAAATTACAATATGACAACTTTACCCTTTTAATGATTCTAGTAGACAATAAAGGATGCTAACAAAGAAAAATCAACATAAGGAAAATAAACGTAATATCATGAACCATAAGATTTAAAGAGGTTAGTGTTATGAAGTAAAACACGAGAAAGGAAGCTTTGGAGTAACTGGTAAAAACATTTTTTGTTATGTGACTAGGAGGTCACGGATTCAAGCCTTGAAAATAATCTCTGACAGAAATGTAAGATAAGAGTGCATTCAATACACCCTTATAGTGGGACTCTTCCTCGAACTCTATTCATATATAGCGGGAGCTTTAGTGCAATAGACTTTCCTTGAAGTAAAACACGAAGTCTCTCCCTATAATTAAATAGCACAAACGAATGTCTTGCTCCAAATTAAAGATGATGATGAGAAAGTAAACAATTAGTTGTATCTACTAGAATGTCAAAGCCTACAAAATAATATTGATACGATTCTTATGTCTTACTTTGAATTTTCTTTGGTCAAATTGGAAGCTGATATGTTTGTGTACCTGTTTAATTTAACTTTTAATTTTCATACCTATTTCATTGACTTATTAGCCCTATATTTCTCTATAAAAATACCACATAGCAAATCATTTTTATCACATCAAATTAACTTCATACAATGATGAAAATTCCACTATTCTTCTCGTCCCTTATTATTTTTCTTGTTCTTGCTACTTCAATAAGTCCTTCACATGAAAATCAAACATTTCTTGAATGTCTCAAAACAAATTCAAACCCTTCTTATCCAATATCCTCATTAGTATTTTCTCCAAATAATTCTTCATTTCCATCTGTTTTGCAAGCTTACATAAGAAATTTAAGGTTCAATGAGTCCACAACAAGGAAACCTCTCTTCATACTCACTGCTCAGCATGAATCTCATATTCAAGCATCAATTATTTGTGCAAAAGCACAAGGTGTGCAAATGAAAATCAGGAGTGGTGGGCATGACTACGAGGGTCTTTCTTATGTGTCTAACGTACCATTTTTTGTTGTTGACATGTTCAATTTCCGGTCCATAAACGTTAGCATTGAGGATGAATCGGCTTGGGTTGAAGTGGGTGCAACCCTGGGTGAAGTGTACTATAGAATCGCGGAAAAAAGTAACGTGCATGGCTTTCCCGCGGGTGTTTGCCCTACTGTGGGCGTAGGTGGTCACATCAGTGGGGCCGGTTACGGTAACATGATGAGGAAATATGGTCTAACGGTCGATAACATCGATGATGCAAAATTAATCGATGTGCATGGCCGAATCCTCGACCGTAAGTCCATGGGGGAGGATTTATTTTGGGCCATTACGGGTGGTGGAGCGGTAAGTTATGGAGTGGTCTTGTCATATAAAATAAAGTTGGTTCGAGTCCCACCAAAGGTGACAGTTTTTCGAGTCCCAAGGTTTTATGACCAAAATGCGCTCGACCTTGCTTACATATGGCAACGTCGCGCTGACAAGTGGGACAATGACCTTTTCATGAGAATGATCATTGATGTATTCAACAGCACTACACGTGGCCCGGAGAAAACCATAAGGGTTTCCTTTTTCACTTTATTTCTCGGAGACTCAGATCGACTACTCTCACTTCTCAACCAAAGTTTCCCGGAACTAAGATTAGAAAGAAAGGACTGCATCGAGATGTCTTGGATAGAGTCCGTGCTTTACTATACAAGTTCCCCAATTGCCCCACTTGATGCTTTGTTAAGTAGGTCACCCCCCCTATCATACTTGAAAAGGAAATCAGATTACTTGCAAAAACCAATGTCAAAAGAAGGGTTAGAGTTCATATTCAAGAAAATGATAGAACTAGAAACACCAACAATTATGACATTTAATCCCTATGGTGGAAGAATGAGTGAAATTTCACCTCTTGCTAAGCCATTCCCACATAGAGCTGGAAATATAGCCAAGATTCAATATGCAACAAATTGGAATGAGAAAGGAGTTGAGGCTGCAAACCATTATCTCAACTTGACCAGAGTCCTTTATGACTATATGACACCCTTTGTATCAAAATACCCAAGATTAGCATTTTTAAATTATAGGGATCTTGATATAGGAATTACACACAATGGGAAATTGAGTTACTATGAAGGGAAAGTGTATGGTATAAAGTATTTCAAGAAGGAAAATTTCAACAGGTTGGTGAAGATCAAGACTAAGGTTGATCCTGACAATTTCTTCAGGAATGAACAAAGCATCCCAGTTTACCCTGCTGGGAGAATGTAGCTAGATTATTATAGGGGAAAATATGGATTATTGTTTAAAGGGTCACTTATATTTCATTTTGAATTGGTTATAGTTTGATTCTTAAATTGTAATATTCACACTGGTGATCTGTTTATGAAGATAATGAATAATGTAATATGTTTATATAAGGTTTTTGAAAGTCAACTACTATAACTTGTTAAGTACATGTGATGCGCGGAGCCTTTTTTAAAATATATTCATTAAAAAATGTTACCTTATTCTTGAAATAATAAAATTAATTATATTTATTATATCACATTAACATATTTTAAATTTATTATAAAATACTAAATAAAATTATTAATAATAAAATTACAACTACTTAATATTAATCATAATTGCAATTATTTTAGATTTTGGTATGGATAGGACAATATTAGTATTTTTTTAGTCATATTCCATTGGCTGAGTTTTAAAAATAATCAAATAAGAAATATTAAATAATTTTTAATTTTGTTGTTGGATATTTATCTCTATATTTTTAATTAATTAAGACATGCAATTACAATCCTTACCCTTCATTTCAAATTTCAACTTTTTTTATCTATCAATTCAACTTCAACAATTAACTACACTCTTTTTTAAAAAAAATTATCTTTTAGTTTCACTTCAAGCACTAAAAGTATTTAATTGTGTTAATTACAAAACTTATGATTCCAAATTGTAAATTTTACCATGCTCAATTAAAAAATTAAGCACATACAATTTATTATTATTTTGTTTATTTTAAACTTTTAGAGTTTGTTCTATTATTTATTATTTTTTTATTGTTTGATTTTATTATTACTATCTTTAAGTATTTTATTTATACTTATTATTATAGCCTCGAAATTGATTCAATTGAAATCTCTCAAACTACTCTTAAAATCATCCACCCACCAAATTATTCAATTAAAATCTCTCAAACCACTTTCAAAATCACCCACCCACCAAATTTCAGCCCCCACCCTCACCTCCAACCTCCCATTTTATTTAAATTTAAACATTTTTAATATTTTTTAAAATCTTTTTTCTTACTTCACCAACCCCTATCCCACCTAAAAAAAATGAAAAAAACATTTTAAAACACTTTTTAACAAAAAATATTTTTGAAAAGAATCTTTTAAAACTTTTTTTAACAAAAATCTATTTTAATCTCTATCTCTAATTTCTATCTCTAATCTCTAATCTCT
>NC_061112.1:115868479-115963148 GCF_002878395.1 Capsicum annuum | reverse complement strand
GAAAAAAGAAAAATTTAATACATATGTATATTGTAAATACATATGCTGCAATACAATTTACCAACATGGAAACAAAAAAATTTAAATACATGACAAACTTATCAGCTTTTATTTGATCTAACAGATTGTGATTGAAACTTTTCCCGAATCGTGTAATCTTTCATCACAGATTTAACACACTTTTCGAGACATAGACTTGTTCAAGCTCAATATGTTTGTGATGTGGGTCCGAGATAATTACTTTAATTGTATCCATCTCAATTACACTCAAACATTCATTTGAAGTAGAAACTATCAATGCTCTTTCAGTACTTGTATTTATCACGTTACACGTAGTGATAGACAAATTCATACTCTCAGCATTAAATATTGATGAACTAACAAATGTGTGAAACTATCCTTTTATGAAACACTTACATACAAAGGCAAGATACCCATTTCCTTTATCTCCCTTTTCTGCATAATACAGACCTTCAAACCCATGTCATTACGTATACGTATTTTACCTTCAATATCTGTTAATTGATATTCAATCTGAATGTTTTTGCATTTCAAATCTATATCAATGTGCAAAGCTAGTAGTGCGTAGAGTTGGTTATACGAAGCGTTTATGCTCAACAACATCGCATCACTGATGTAATCTTCATATTGTTGTTCAATGTTGTTCATATTACCAGTGTGTTTAATGAGAACAAGTATGCTTCCCATCATCAATGTCCAGAACACTACAAAACATTAAATACAAATTCAATTATATAATATGTACGACATACAATTAATAATTTGTATATACACAACAAAAAAACAAATTCCAACGAAAACTAATGTTTTAGTCGAATAATATGTATCATCGACTAAATTTCAAATTTAACGTATAAGAATTGTAATTTAGTTTTATAAATAATAACGACAAGGAAAACTTTGAATTTGAAAAAAAATGTCAAAAACGAAATTTTAACCCAGAACTTATAAAATTTAAAATACGATCTAAAAGTTTCAACTTCATGAACGTTAACCCATCTTGTTATTAATTTTCTAGAAATTTTTGCAATTGCATAAATATGATCTCAAAGTTTGTTTATCCATACCTGTAATTGTCGCGTTGTTTATTCAATTATTCTTCGTAAAATACAGACGTTCATCAACGATATTTCAATCACTCAGTTTTTTTTAATCTGCTTTTACGTGATGAATATGGAAAACGATTTTTGAATTTGAATATGTAAATTAACGGTTAAGATAAAATTAAAAGAGTCATAAAAGGTAAAGGAATCTGTTAATTAAATGTTGCATAAAATAAGGAACAATTTTATCCTTTATTTAACTCTAACTAATTAGAGTTAAATAAGAAACGTTTACCCTCTTTGTATATGTATTTTTACAACAACCTTTTACTAAAATACAAAATACATATTGCTTCTTTTCGTAATTTTGAAACTGTTGCTATAAAAGTTATAATTAAGGCTATGCAGTTGCTATTTCTGAAATTTTTCTTTTTAAAAATGGCGAGTGAGTGTCATTTTCCCTTATAATTTAGGTAGTACACAACTTATTTTGAATAAGACAAAGTTCTCTGAACTTACATAATGAAGTCATAGTGATTAAGGAATATGAAAGTAATTCACTTGCTATGCCTTCTCTCACATTGGGTCTTGACCATACTACTAAATACTAATAATGCAATTATTGTAGCACAAGATTTTGTGATTATGTTTGCAGATGCTAGCTTACAAAAGGAGAAGATTATGGCAAACATTAGAATGACAGCTATGGATAGTTCTGGAAATTTGCTTCAAGCCCTTGGCTCCCCAATTCAATTTGTTGGGAAGACCATCATTGCAGAAGCGCTTGCAATACGGACTGCATTGAAAAAAGCTCAAGAAAATAGATGGATAAAGGTGCAGATCTTATCAGACGCAAAGGTGTAGTGGATATGGTTATGAAGAGAAGTGTAGCTTCATGGGAGATAGATACCACGTGCGAAGATATATGGAAGCTAATAAAGATGTTTGAAGAAGTTTCAATTACATATATTCCTAGATCTTGAAATATGGTAGCGCACAATATGGCAAAATTTTCTCTTACATTGTTAGACAAATTAATATGGACCTCTTGTTTTCCTTGTTGGGTTGTCAAAGACGCTTCTGCATCTTTTAACTCTTTAAGTTCGGCTTTACATTAATAAAATAAAGATATTGGTTGAAAAAAAAAAATTAAGAATACATCGACCCACACAAATTTTCATTAAATAAAAACAAAAGAAGAAAAATTAAAAATCACTGATTTAAAGGACAAAATTAAAAGACCAGCGCAAAATGAAGAGAATCCGTACAAAAACTTCTAATCTATTCGGTGGCCAAAAATCATGTATATGTTTGACATTATATAATTAATATCGATTACTTGAAAGGAATTACTTATCAAGTTTAGAACTGAAAGTTGATGAAGTTGTTTAGTGCAAGGAACTGCTTATTAGGTCTAATAAGGCACACAATTATTATAATTGCTTCTTGAAATATCATTGATGAACCTTGAATTATAACAAAAGCAACCTCGATTTTCTACATAGATTCCCATCTCTAGAGCTAGAAGCTTCTGAAAAATTTAACTTGAACGGTGGTTTCTTAGACACAGTGCAAGCAACTGACCAAATATCTTTTTAGTATTCGAAATCTTAATCAAAAACAAGTTCTATCAGACTTCTTACTTCTTGTTGTTATTATTTTCTTTTCTATTTATACGAGGACCATATAACAAAATTTTTAATCTTAAACTACTTTCTCGAGTATAGTGTCAAGAATATCAAATAGTTGAACACAGATGAAATGCCCACATTGTACTCCACTAAATTAATCCACTTTTGAGTGGAGATTAATGTCAATTTTGATGGATTTCTTATGAAGAAGAATCTACCAGCTGCAAATGATTTGCATGCTAGCTGCAATTGTCATTAGTGGGATGTATATAATGATCTTTCCCCAAAAATATATTGTGATTTTTTTTTCCACAAAAAATAAAATAAAATACAGTAGCACGCTTTTGGTTTAAATTTAAAAGAAGCAATTAATTACCATAGTTAGTACTTATCAAGATAACATCCAGTCATCCACTATCAATAGTGCTATCATATACTATAGTTTACGTGACAAGCACAAGATCGATTATATACTCACTTTTTGAAGCTAACATGCCTACCACAACAAATTTTATTTATTTATTTTTGGTTAAAACTAAAACAACGATGGGAGTAACTAGGTTAACTTAACTCTTAGGGAAATAAATAAAATTAATTCATACGTTACTGAAATATTGAGTAGTTCTCGAGGCGATCGAAGTTATTAGCGTGTCAGAAAAATATTTTTGTACGTCTCTTATAATATTAGCTTGATTAATATTCTAGTAGTGAAGAGAAGACTTGCAGTAACTGGTAAAGTAGTTGTCACGGGTTCAAGTCTTGAAAATAGCTTCTAACAGATAGATTCTTGTAGTCGAACCGTTCCGCGGACTCTATGGATGGTCAAAAAGTTGGCAGTTAAGATTTTTTTCCAAGTCCCCTAAAATGTACATTGACAAGTAGTAGTAGTAGTAGTTTTTTCGAACATTAACAAGTAGTTGTGTTGTGATCCAAGTCTACTTTGTAAGGGGCTATGGGTTAGAAGTGGTAGATTGGGCTGATCTAGTTCAAATTATTGGACCTATTGAAATGTTGGAGTATTTTATTTGGGATCTAGGCCCAATTGAAAATGGGTTAAATAGGACGTGGGATTTGACAAAACGGTTTATGCAAATTGTGACACTAATCTTCTCATCCCCAATTCTCTCTAATCTTCTCATCCCCGTCTACTATTATTCTTCTTCTTCATATTGTAATTTCTTCATTCCGTATTAGTCAAAGTTGATTAGTTTCGTTTACTTTGTTTATTGATTGTTGAGTTTGAGAATTCGGCTTTGTTACATTGGTGCTTTCATCCAGAGGTCTTCAATGGAGGACTCAATATTTCGAACTCCCTATGATTCAATTAGTGTCAGAAGGGATTCATGGTCAAAGGAGATATGTGAAATTCGTTCCTTATTACATGAGTTGATTGGAAACCCTACAAGGAGTAAACCTACACCGGTGGAGTTTCCACGGTTTTGTGGAGAAAATCCTGAGTTATGGATCTCTAAGGCTGAACGCTACTTTGATTTTTATGAAATTGCAGAAAACCACAAGTTATCTTTGGCGTCGTTCTATCTCGATGGGGCTGCTTTGTCGTGGTACCAATGACTTTTGCAGAACAAGCAATTGGTTGATTGGGAACATTTTACTGCAAAAGTATTGATTTGCTTTCCTAAACGACATCTCAAATCACTGAAAAATCACTTGGCTAATCAGATGCCCTCTGTGGCTGAGTACTCTAGTCGTTTTGAGGCTGTTTCGTAAGGCTTCGGTGAGCCAGATGTACTTTCTTCATGCCCTACACATGTTTATAAATAATGGAGAAGTAAAAACAACCCAGCTTTGACTCAAAAATTTGATATGCAATCTGAATGAAAAAGCAAAACAGATGCACACAAGATGTTCGATGAAATGTCAACTAGATGTTGCCCTAAGGTATTCACCGTGGCACATTCAGAAATTCCAATTGAAATGGCCGTGATAGAGGGAGATAATGGGAATCTCGGTAATAAGCATATCATGGATATTGGTGATTCGGCACATAAAATTTCAGCACTTACTTTGTCCCCTTTAACACCAACGGAGTCTACCTTCGAGAATGAAAAGTCCAAGGAAGGGAGCGAAGTGAAAGAGCAAGTTGAAGGCTCCAAGGATGTGGTTCAACAGAAGTTGATTGCTACTACAAATATCCATGAAGAGTTAGTTCCTGAAAGCTTATTCACTATCTTCAAACCTAATGCTTGCTTACATGACATTCGACCAAACAATAACAATTATAAACCCAGTGTATTCCCACATAGTGGGGTTTGGGGGGGTAAGATATACGCAGTCCATACCTATACTTCAGGAGAAATAGAAAGGTTGTTTTCGATAGACCCCCAACTCAAGACAAGGAATAATAAACAAATACTTAATAAAACATGGAACAAGATGTCAAGACATAAATATGTCACCACAAGGAATAATAAACTTACATGATATTCGACCACTCAACAAAATTAAATCACTAGGGACCATTCTATTATGTAGTTATGTTGACGATTGTTTCAACACAGGACAAGATTTTGAAGTTGATTCATGTGTGCTTTTATATGTTGACTCTGAAGAGGTAACTCAAGTTTGACATGAGGAATCATGGCTGATTCCTTTTCGTGGCTGCAAGTATTTACAGTTGCATGATGAGAACATCACGATGGCTTATAAGGTTCCATCAGATACAAAGAACTCCGTCCCTGATGAAAATTATACAAAGAATTCCGTCCCTGATGAAAATTTTCTTATTGATTTTAAAAATTTAGCTTGGGCTGGAGAGTTTGCATTTATTATCAAACAACCACTACTACATGATTTTCAACTTGTAGTTTTGAATTGCATAGTATTGAATTTGGAGTTGCTTAAACGGTCGATAGTCGAGGTTGTATGCTATTCACCTGATGTTATTTGTTCACAAGTACATCATGGCATCCTTGAACATCTTAGTAAATCATCCTACAAAGAGGGTCAGAATCATTTTCCTGCTCGGCATGCCAGAAATAGCCACTCTCAGTGGGAACTCGGGCTTGGCCAACTCTTGGAGGAGACGTGTATTATGCCAGCTTATTGATACGGCGAGCTTATAAACAGAGGTATATTTGTGTGCTTTAGTACACTTAATCATGCTACACTTACATTAACTTGGTGTCAGTTTTTCCATAATCAATTTGTATCAAACTTTTCTTTTGATCCTGGTTCAAGCTTTCTGCTTTCCTACATTGGGGCGAAGACAAGTCTGGCTTATTTTATCAGGTATTAGGATATCATTTTGGCAACAAGAGGGGCTGATTTTGTTGGAACACAATCTGCGGTGCAACTTCTGTCACAAAATGTACCCACAACTATTCAAATAGTTGCTGTTATATATGACTACAAGATTATTTAGAGTATTTTAAGATATTAACTGAAGCAGTTTGTAGTTGTTGGAATCAAAGTTATATTAAGTGTACTCAATCCTGCAATAGAAGTGGATGAAGACATAAAGCAGGAAGCTATTGTCTGTGGCACAGTGAACAATTTAATAGAAACATTGAACTTAATTGCAATTAAAGCCCCTAGAGTTGTAATTTTTCTTTTCAAAGAATATTCAGTTTGTCTTAGCAAGTCTTGGGGGCATGCTACTAAGGTGGATTTTTCAAAGGAATCATCAAAGGTTGCAGATAGTGTCTTTTACATGGACTCAAATAATGGTACAGAGACAAGAATGGTTCAAAATAATATTTTTGCCACAACATTTGCTCTAGCAACAACTTATTTCTCATGTCCCAAATTGATGTTTTTCTACTCGAACCTTGAGGATAAGGTTCTTTTGCAGGATGAGAGTATTGTTGTGAACCAAGTCTACTTTGTAAGGGGCTATGGATTAGAAGTGGTATATTGGGCGGATCCAGTTCAAATTATTGGACCTATTGAAATGTTGGAGTATTTTATTTTAAAAATTACACAAATACACAACTTATGTTTTCAATATTACAAAAAATCTCAACTCTCTAAACATATTACAAAAATCTCAACATATACACAGAATGCTATGTATATGTCGGCTATGTTATGTATATTAATAGGGAGAGAGAGTAAACTAATTAAAAAAGTGGGAGAGAGTGTAATTACTTCTAAAAAGCTTTGTATTTATGCTATTTATACTTTTTTATTTGAGATCCAGGCCCAATTGTCAATGGGTTAAATAGGACGTGGAATTTGACAAAACGGTTTATGCAAATTATGACAATTGCTTAGCCGAAGGCTATGCTTCTCATCCCCAATTCTCTCTAATCTTCTCATCCCCGTCTACTATTATTTCTCTTCTTCATATTGTAATTTCTTCATTCCGCATTAATCAAAGTTGATTAGTTTTGTTTACTTTATATATTGATTGTTGAGTTTGAGAATTAGGGTTTGTTACAAGTTGTCACTCAGTATTTTAGATCATGAAGTATTTCAGAAACAAGGCAAATCAAAATATTTTTTGTCTTTATTTACTGAAGAAAAAAATATTCATTCAGAATAGCATGAATCTTAATACATCTCTCAATGATCTCCATAATTCTCTATAAAGAAAATAGATATAGTAGCAGCATCCCTAATTGTTATAGTGTAAACTTACTCAATTTCTTTTTACTACATATTATGTTTAGATATGAATTCAAAAACTAGCAAATACCAAATTCTAAATAGTTCTTATTTCTTCAGTTTTGAATTAAGTCTTTTAACATTTATTTAATGTGGTGGTTGTAGAAGAAATTCATCGAAACTTTTTATAGATGCATGCAGGATGATTCAAATAGTATCGATATAAACAAATTTGAATGAATACCTAGATAAAACAACAAATCTACCATATTGCACGTAATTTTACTTTTACATATACGGAATAAATAAATTTATTCCAAAATTTATTATCTTTCAGAATAACAAAATATAGAATGATCTCAAATTGCTTAGTTCGTCTACAAATGTAGGTCTAATTTACTGATTAGTAACAATCTCATTGGGATCAAAAGTACTTGGATCTATTTTATAAGTTAGATCAACATCATTGTGATATGAAAATATGGAAGCTCTATTTTTGAGTTTACCTAATTGCATTAATGGTGATTTTGGCTCTATCAGATTAAGCACTTAAGCATCATCTTAATACCACCATTAATATTGCTTCACTCACATCACTCTCACTAATTAACAATGACAGCTAAGTCATAACTTTGTGTGAGGACACTAGCCAAATTTGGAAATTTACTGCTACTTTAATTTAGCACCAATATCATTGGGATTATCAAGAGTACAAGAGTCCACATACTTTAGTTACTAATGTTAATGCTAATATAAATTTTTCCTTTTATTTTTAATTTTTTTTTATATAGTATAGAAAATTTATTTTGGAGGAAACAATGATCACGGGAAAGCAGTCAATTTGAAGGTGAAAAATGGAAAAGAGTCAAAGATGGTTCAATCAAGAAGGCATAAAGTTTTCTTTCAATCTAAAATTTTCCTTTCTTTTTCTTTGTCTCTTAAAGCTCCCATGATTATGCCACAAGCCCCACAATCAAAGTTCCAAATCTCTCACACTGCTTTTTTAGGAATCATTCATTAATTATCTTTTCCCAAATTGTACCATTTTTAGTTGTCCACTTATTTTACTAACACAATAATTAACACAATAATTAAGAAATAGTAAATGATAAGAGATAATTTTATTGTATTACTTCCTCCCTTCTAAATTACTCATCCTAAATTTTCTAATTTGATTTTTCATTTTACTTGTCTTTTTTCATTAATCAAGAAGAGACAAACTTTTTTTTCCATGTTTTACCCTTTGCATTAATTACTTTTTCTTCAAATTAAACTATAAACATTATTTAATAAGGGTGCTATGATTAACTAGTCATGTTATTAATTATTTTTCTTAATCAATGTGTCATCTCAATTTGGGACAGGTAATTTGGGATGGAGGGAGTATCTTTTTAATATAATAAATTTAGTACTTTGAGAAATGCATTAGATATTGAATCATATTTAATGCTAACGGATAGAAATCGATAAATTATCGATTGATTTTATAATTTAATAAGTATTGTTGGACATCCCTCTGTCGCCTTTTAGTAGTAGTTACACATTTAGGGTGCATTTTTTTTTATTTTTTTTAAGATTCAGACGCCTGAATCTGAATGCATATCTGAATGATTAAGATGTTGTCTCTAGATCTGAAAACTGAATGATTAACACTGTTTGTTTTTCAACATCTGAATGTGCAAAATAATTTTATTTGTATATATAATAAAATAAAAAATACAATTCAAATGAAAAATTAATTATATATTATAAAAGTATGTAATTTAATACAACAAAATTAATATTTGATTGAGAAAAAATATTTATGTTTGTTAGTGATAGTGGAGATGATTTATAATGGTGGTTGCGGTGACAATGATTGATGTTGGTGATAACTAATGTTGGTGGTGATAGTTGTGATGATTGGTATTGTAGTGACTGTTATGATGGTAGTGATTGATGGTGGTGGTGGTGGTGATGTGACGTTGCTTGATGTTAGTAGTTTGAGATGTTGATTGTGTTGACTGAAACATGAATGCATGATGGTTGATGATGTGTTGGTGCTAGTTGGAGATGTTGTTTGTTGGGATGGTGGAGATGGTTGTTAGTAGAGATAAATTGTAGCGATGGTAGTGGTTGAAGTAGTGGTAAAGGTGACGTTACTAGTGACAATGGTGGTGGCGGCCGAAGAATGTGTGGAGGTTGTGATGTATTAGTGGTAGTTAGTGGTGGTCCTAGTTGTGATAGATGAGTTGGTCGGTAGTAGAGATTGGCCAGTAATGGTTAATGATGGTAGTGTTGTCGATGTCGGTGGTGACGATGAATATAATAGAATAATAAGAGTAGTAGGTGCGGTAGCGGTTGACAATAGTAGTTGGTAACGATATTTGTTGTCGATGATGATTGTGATGGTGGAGGTGGGTGGTGATTGACAATGGTAGCGATGGCAGAGGTGGTTAGTGGTGGTGACTGCTGATTATGAATAGAATGGTGAATATTATCAAATACCAGAATATCTCTTCATACCTATTAAGACTTGGTTCTAGATCTGAATGATTAAGAACTGTTAAGAGCTAAAATCTTAATAAAAAATAAATACATTTAATGGTCTGAAGTCTGAACCATTCAGAATTCAGACCTCCATTAAGTGCAAATAAATTAGGCCTTAAGCACTAGTCAAATAATCCCTCTGTCGCCTTTTACTTGTGGTAGTTTTCGTTTTAGAGACAAATGATATACTTCCTCCGTTTTAAAAAGAATGGCTTACTTTTTTTTTAGTTCGTTTAAAAAAAAGTAACTTTTTTTTTCGGCAATTTTTAAATTTTAAGTTTTTTCGTGGCATGTTTAAGACCATACGATTGAAGCGCAATTTTGGTACATTTGACATATCTTTAATTTAAGATTACAAAATTCAAAAGTCTTTTTTATTTTCTTAAACTCGTGTCAAGTCAAACTAGGTTATTCTTTTTGAAACGGAGTGAGTAAATTTTAATCGATATTTTAATATGTATTTTTTCTCATATTAATTTTTTTTTTTATAATTTATAGTACTTTTTATATGATTTTTGAATATCTAAATTTTACTTTTAAAATATTCAATTAATCTAGACGTCATTCGGTCATGATAAATATTCGCTTTTTTCCTCAATTTTTTTCCCACTTTATACAATGTTTGGCGATGAAAACTCCAAATACAACTTCACACAACTTGACATTATATTTGGAATAGTGAAAACAAATTTCAAACTGTCTTAAACTTTTTTCATACACTTCTCTCACAAAAATGTAAAAATAATTGTAATTTATATTCATGGCCAAACATAATTCCAAATTCAACTCCAAATATTTTTGGTTTTCATGGCGGTTACGCCGGCTAATTTAGTTAAGCGGCTTTGAAAATTGTCAAATTAACTCTCGAAAAATGAAACGTGACAACTATCTTGTAACGGAGAGAAAGAAAAAACTGACATTTGCATTATGTCACATAGTGTCAGCATCAAATCTAAGCTTCATCAATATATAAACACCATCAACCCCTTACACCTTACTCATCAGTCCACTTGGAAAAAAAAAATAATCATTAGTTATGGCATCTTCAAACTATATTATGGTTTCATTTTTCATGGTTGTATTGTGGAGCTGTTGTTGTGTTCTTTCTGATAATACAACTACAACCCCTGAAAAGTTCTACCAATGTATTTGCAACAATTCTGATTTCTCTGACCCTTTTCCTACAGCTTTCTTCACCCCAAATGATGATACTTTTAACAGAATCTTGAATTCTACTGCTCAAAATCTGAGGTGTTTGGTGCCATCAGTTCCTAAACCTGAGCTGATTTTCACTCCAATGACAGAACCCCATGTCCAAGCAGCTGTCATATGTGCAAAACAGCTTGATATTCAGCTTAGAGTTAGGAGTGGAGGACATGACTATGAGGGGATCTCTTACATTTCTGATATGGGGTCTCCTTTTGTTGTCGTCGATCTCTCTAAGCTTCGAGGGATCAACGTGGACGTGGAGGAGAATACAGCTTGGGCTCAGGCTGGTGCAACTGTTGGTGAAGTCTATTATAGGATTTCGGAGAAAAGCAAGACACTTGGATTCCCTGCTGGACTTTGTACTAGTTTGGGAGTTGGTGGTCATATAACGGGTGGTGCTTATGGTTCCATGATGAGGAAATTCGGGCTTGGGGTTGACAATGTGATCGATGCTCGTATAGCTAATGCAAATGGCACGATACTCGATAGGAAATCAATGGGGGAAGACCTGTTTTGGGCTATTCGAGGAGGTGGAGGAGCTAGTTTCGGGATCATACTTTCTTGGAAGATGAAGTTAGTCACTGTTCCATCGACTGTCACTTGTTTCACTGTAGCGAAAACACTGGAAGAGGGTGCGACAAAGATTTTGTACAAGTGGCAACAAGTTGCTGACAAAATTGATGATGGTCTCTTCATGAGAGTAATCATAAATGTAGTGGACAAAAAAGAGGTAAAGGGGGAAAGGACTGTTCAAACAGCTTATAACTCTGTGTTTCTTGGAAGTGCCGACACACTTTTACAAATAATGAATGAGAGTTTCCCTGAATTGGGATTGACACAAAAAGATTGTACAGAAATGAGTTGGATTGAGTCAATTCTGTACATTGCAGGTTACCCAACAAACACCCCACCTGAAGTACTCCTCCAAGGGAAATCACAATTCAAGAACTACTTCAAAGCAAAATCAGATTTTGTAAGACAGCCAATACCAGAAACTGGACTTGAAGGACTATGGAAGAGGCTATTGGATGAAGACTCACCACTGATGATATGGAATCCCTATGGAGGAATGATGGCTAACATATCAGAATCAGAAACTCCTTTCCCACACAGGAAAGGTGTCATTTTCAAGATTCAGTATTTAACTCTCTGGAGCCAACCTGATCAAGAATTGGCCACGAAACACGTCGATTGGATCAGGAAGCTCTACAATTACATGACTTCTTATGCTTCTATGTTCCCAAGAGAAGCCTATGTGAATTACAGAGATCTTGATTTAGGAATGAACAAGAATGTGAATAGTAGTTCCAGTTTTGCACAAGCTAGTGTGTGGGGAAACAAGTATTTCAAGAACAATTTTAACAGGTTGGTGCAAATAAAGACTAAGGTGGATCCAGAAAATTTCTTCAGACATGAACAAAGCATACCAGTTCTTCCTCCTACTTTTACTAGAAAGAGAAAAGGGAAGAGAAGTAACCATTAAAGAGATGTAAAAGCAATATATTTGACCAATAGTAATAGTATGCTTTTTAGCCTCAGTGTTATACTTGATGCTTTTTAATGTGGTGTTATGTATGTTTTTGCCAAGATCATATAGTATTGTAATTTCATCTAGTGTTTAAGGGACTGGTCTAATGTTGAGCATCAATTTACTTTTTAGTATTTAAATTGGAAATGAAAAATAAGTAAACTAAAATTACTATGCATATCTGAGAAATGATTTCCAGTTTAATCTATTATCGGCTTACTAGATTTCAAAGCAGTGACAATTCTGATATGAATATAGGAACTTAAAGTCATTAAAACAGATTCTGTTAGTAGGTGAAATTTCTCCTAAAAACTCGTCTAAGACTCCAGACCAGTTTTTGGAACTTGAAATTTGAAGATAAATTTTCAAAGTCTGATGCAAAATTTATGGTCAAACGGATGATTAAAGATACATTTTCAAAATCTAACTCAACATCTATTATCAAACCGTAGCTTAGAGTATTCATACAAGTTCTTCTATACACAGATTACACATTTAAGTACTTTAAGTTAATTCACAACTTCAGTTGGGCTGTGAATCATAGTCAGTGTTGTTAATACATGTAAGAGCTTTAGAGGGCCTTGACCAAATAATTTGTAAGTGGCACTTCTTCTTTTTTTTCCATGCTCAGGTTGACTTTTGAAGACCAATGTACCTAAAATCCATATTAAGTCAATCAAATTTGCACAAATGGCCCTTGTACATAGACTTTGTATTTGACTTGCAAATTCTTATCCATGTGCCTAAGAACCAATATGGCAATATCTACCTAACTTCAGCACAAAAAATTTCCAATTTGACGTACGTGTCAAGGTAATATTGTTGGTGTTTAGTAACAGACATCTCAACTCAGTATTTTCGATAGAGCATAATTATATGTGTGGAAAAATCCATTAAAATCTAAACAGTTAGTGTACATGAGCTCATAATTCTAAAAGTACACACTAAATTTAGTTCTAAACAATTTAAATTTCAAACTCATCAAATTCAAATCTTAAATATACCTCTATGAATGGTGGTGGTATTTAAGAAGTGAACCGCACAATGGATATTATATTCCCATTTCAAAATAGATTTCAAAGGCAATAGGCAAGGTGGAAGATGAAAGTTGTATACAACAAAGAATAAAGCACTCAAGTATTGGTTTCATAAAGCAAAAATGAATTTTAAGTTATGCTAGTGCTATTAGCATCAAACACGACTTTATAAACTATCTCGGTTAATTTAAATGAGAAAAAAGTTTAAATTTATCCTTAACTATGTGAAAGAGAATATTACTCCTTATTTTATTTTTCGCACAAAAAATTATCTCACTGATTACCATCTTTTTTGGTACCATAATTTATTGATGACTTTGAAGTAGGGCTTTGGAATGATGCTACTCCTCTTCTTCTCTCTCTATATAAGTGAATAGATTTTTGTGATTCAATCGATTCGATTCTCGTTCTCACCCTCGACGAACTCTCTTTAAGAATAGAAGCGCATCTAAACCTCATTCTTTCGTATTATTTGTCGGAATAGATAATACATATATGATTAGATGCATATGTAGGTAAGGACTGCTTAGAATTGGACACAGAATGCCTAATTCAAATTGAAATGTGAGTCAAGAACATGCATTACAATCTTGGCTTTGAATTGGTAGTAAACTAATGCAAAATCCTTAACAATGACTAATAAGCATCCTCCCTCTTTTTACTTTAACAATGTCTATTTTAACCTTGGCATTTGCATTAACTTCTTATACTATACATTATTTATTTTAGTCAAGTGTTTATATATTTTTATTTAAATTTTTTAGTATTATAAGTAGAATAACTTTTTCAATGAACTTGTCACAAAAGCTAATGTTATTTTTTATGATTGTTATTTTATTGAGATAACGCACAAGTATTTTCGTCCTCCCTTCCCCTCCAATTATACCCGAAGTTGTTATGACACAAGTAAATTTTACGGGGATCCTATTACCTCCTAAACTCATTGTTTGCATTTTATACTCCTTTTTACTGACACAACGACCAAGTATTAGATTTTCTTTTCTACTCATTTTGTGCTGACTTGGTCAAAAGGAATACAAAACTATTCTAATACTTGACAATTAGATCAACAAAAATGAGTTTAGGTAGTAATAGACCCCCTTTAAAGTTTAAGTGTGTCATAACAACTTCAGGTATAGTTTAGGAGTACCTTGTACCTTATCTCTTATTTTACATGCATTAAGTGTGTGTAATATATATGCACATGAGTTTTGATAAACTTCCTTTATTCTTTTTTACTTGTCACTTTTTTGCTTTTTCAGGTTAATCTGCATAAATTTTGATTAATATTTTAATACTTTTTTTTTTTCATTTTCTTAATATGAAGAAGGATTGGAACTTCTAGCATTTTTTCTATAGTTTCTGATCATCTAAAATTTAAATTTAAATATTAAATTATACATTTTAAAAATGTTGGTCAAAGTTCAAGCAGACTGACCTCGAAAAGCGAAATAGTGACAAGTAAAAGTGAATAGAGGGAGTATATATTTATAATATAAGCAAACTTTTGAATTAATTTATTATAAAATATATCTCCATTTTTATTATATGTTATTATATTACATGCATTGAAATATGTTTATAAAGTTGTTTTTATTTTATTTTTTCACTAGTATAAATAGATATTACAGTTTTAATTATTATTAATAAATTAATTTCTTTATCCCGGTCATTTATTTTATTTAGAACGTCACTAACTTATATACTTAATATATGTTTCTCACTTTTTTTTCGTCTAGAAAATATATTTTTTTTTTTACAAAAATTTACTATATATATTAAAAATAAAAATATAATAATTTAAAGAGGTGAAGAAAAATAAAGATTAATAGTGTAAGTATAAAATAGGTATTTAAAAAAGACAAGTAGGAAAAAAGCGGGAGAATGTTTATTGTTTAAAGTTGAGATGGGAGTTTGATTTTTAAACTAAAGTTAAGGGGGGGAAATGATTTTCACCCGGTAAAGAACTAATAATTTGAACAAGACAAAAATTTAAGAGCAAATCTGTAACGTAGGTCCAACGATGGTTCAAGGGCAAGGCTAGTAAAACGTTAGTTTTAGGCTCCTAAAATTTTGTGGTCCCAAAAATTTTAATATAAATTTTACGATTTTATTTTCACTTAAAATAATATTAAAGATTGTAAAATATAAAAGGTATAAAATTTAAATTAAAAAAAAAAGAAGAACTATCTACTTTTATTAAAAATATTTTAGAACTTTATATTAAACAACAACAACAACCCAGTATATTTCTACAAAGTGGGGTCTGGGGAGGGTAGAGTGTACGCAGTCCATACCACTACCCCTAAAGAGGTAAAGAGGTTGTTTTCGGTAGACCCCGGCTCAAGATACAAGGCAGTATACAAAAGCATAGAACCTGATAAAATAACATAGGTATGACATCCTCAAAACATTGTACATTTCCAAACAAAGGACACCAGCGTCTACCTAATTACTGACTACGACTCATCCACGCCCTTAGCCCTCTATCCTAATGTTTTTCTTCTATATCTTCCTATCCAGGGTCATGTCCTCAGTCAACTGTAACTGCTCCATATCACGTTTAATCACTTCTCTCCAATATTTCTTGGTCTACCCCTACCCCGCTTGAAACATTCCAAGGCCAACCTCTCACACCTACGAACTGAGGCATCCGTACCCTTCCCCATCACATGACCAAACCATCTCAACCTCACTTTCCACATTTTATCCACCACAATACCACTCCCACCTTCCCCCGAATAATTTCAATCTTAACCCTGTCAGCCCTTGTGAAACCACACTTCCAGCGTAACATCCTCATTTTCGCTTCTTTCAACTTCTGGATATGAGAATTCTTAACCGACCAACACTCCACTCCATACAACATAGCAGGCTGGATTGCAATTCTATAGAATTTGCCTTTTAGCTTGGGGGGGTACCTTCTTATCACATAAAATTCATGAAGCGAGCCTTCATTTCATCCAACCAGCCCTAATTTGGTGAGAGACATCCTCATCTATCTCTCTATTCCCCTAAATCATAGACCCCAGATACTTAAAACTAACCCTCTTGCAAACCACCTGGGAATTCAACTTTACTACCACCCCCTCCTCGCACCTCAAGTCACTAAACTTGCATTTCAAGTACTTCGTCTTGCTCCTGCTCAACCGAAAACCTTTAGACTCCAAGGTTTTTCTCTGAACCTCCAGCTTATCATTAACCCTTTATCGTGACTCATCAATCAAAACTATATCATCCGCAAAAATCATACACTAAGGCACCTCGCCTTGTATATTCCTCGTCAACACATCCATCACCAAAGCGAATAAAAATAGACTAAGAGTTGATCCCTGGTGCAACCCTGTCAAGATCGGGAAATGCTCAAAATCTCCTCCTACTGTCCTTACCCGAGTCTTCGCCCCCTCATACATATCCTTAATCACTCTGATGTACGTCTCTCGCCTCCAAGCATCTCCATAGAACCTCCCTAGGGACCTTGTCATATGCCTTTTCTAAGTCAATAAACGCCATGTGAAGATCCCTTCTCCTCTCTCTATACTTCTCTACCAGTCTCCGCACAAGGTGAATTGCCTCAGTCGTGAGCAATCAGGCATAAAACCAAATTGATTACCCAAAATAGGCGCAATCTTCCTCAACCTTCACTCCACCACCCTCTCCCAAATCTTCATCATATGACTCAACAACTTAATACCCCAGTAGTTGTTGCAACTCTGAATGTCACCCTTGTTCTTATATAAGGAAATCATCGTGCTCCATCTCCACGCCTCAGGAATCTTTGCTGACTTGAAAATATTGTTAAACAAGTTGGTCAGCCACCTCAAACCTACCCCGCCATAGAACTTCCAAAAACCCATCGGAATCTCATCGGGCCCCGTCGCCTTACCTTTCGCATCTTACGAATAGCGTCACTGACCTCCTCTACCTTAAAACACCGATAAAAGGCAAAGTCATGACACTTCCCAGAAAGCTCCAACTCCCCTAACACAACACCTCTATCCCCCTCATCATTCAAGAGCCTATGAAAATACGACTGTCATATTTTCTTAATGAGGGCGTCTTCCACCAAAACTCTGTCATCCTCTCCCTTAATGCACTTCACCTGGTCTAGATCACGACCCTTCTGCTCCCTAACCTTGGCAAGCCTAAACAACCTCTTCTCCCCGCCTTTCTCCTCTTACCCCTTATACAAACTTTCAAAAGCTGCTGACTTAGCAACCGTAACTGCTAACTTAGCCTCCTTTTTAGCTAACTTGTACTCCTCCCTACTCACCCGCTTCCCTTCTTCATCCTTACTCTCAACCAACTTAGCATAAGTCGCCTTCTTCGTCTCCACCTTCTTTTTAACATCTTCATTCCACCACCAATCCCCCCGATACCAGCCATACCAGCCCCTTGAAACATCCAACACCTCCCTAGCAGACTCCCTGATGCAACCAACAACCCTATCCTACATACTATCCACATCTCCCCTATACTCCTGCACCCCCTTCCCCTCCAACTTCGCCCCGATCTCTAAAGCACTAACTGGAGTCAGACTGCCCCACCTAACTCTAGGTCGACCCTTCCCACCCCGCCTCAACTTGCCCTTCTTGATAATTAAGTCCATCACCAGGAGAAATTTTTATTAAAGCTGTATATTAATGAATAAAGTTTTCACAATAATATTTAAGTTAATGCATTGCAAATAAATGACTAACATCTTATTAATTAAAATTATTCCTTACTTTTATAAATAATAATATTATTTTGTAAAGTAAAATGCTTAATATCTTCTAAGAATACTATACTAGAAAAAATAGTACTTAAGAATCATAAATAACTCTAAATTATTGATAATACTTTTTATTATTTGCATATATATATTTAGGGCCTCATATTAAAATTTGATTTTAGGCCACTAATTTTATTGAGATGGCCTTACGTAGGCCGAATATTAGATCCTTTCAACTATAAGAAAACATTATCGAGATCGAGTATGATAATGAAAAAGGAATAAACATCTAAGCAAATATGTTATTCCTTATGACGAGGGAGGAGGTCCCTATTTATAGGGTACAAAAATTGCATTTCAATCAATGGGATAACATTGTTTTTGTGGCCATAGTACCGCGTCTAATGAACCTTAGCCACTTCCTTGAGCGGCTGGGGATGCCAACCCCGTGTTGCGCATCTAACGCAGTTCAACTGAGAGTCACGCACCTGAATAATCTGATACACCATCTTATTGTGTTCCTTTGTACACAGTTGTCACCACTGAACACCGTCTAATTGTGTTCTTTTGTATACACTTGTCACCACTGATTCTCTCGACTTGCTTATGTCGAGACAAAATCGATCTGTATTACACCCGATTCGACTCTGCTTTAATCTTGTAATCTATTTTACCCCATATACTCACCATTAATTAAGTACCTCAAAGCGTGCAATATCAGATTAGTGTGCTATATATAAAGCTGTCAAAATGGGATGGCCCAACCCAACCCAACTCAATCCTAGCGGGCTAGAAGTTAAACGGGTTAGCCCTTTTAACAAAAGGGTCTTTAAAATAGTAACTAAACCCAGTCCTAAGCGGGCTATGAATTGGGACGGTTGACCCTTCAAAAAATAAAAGCAACCCAAAATATGATAAACAAAAATATTATAAGTACTAGACAATCGCCAACTTTTATGTTTTCAATTTAATATATCACTTAGTAGTTTTTCGCATATTATAGGCATCTTACCAATATCTTTAGTTGTGATTAGCTCGTGGCATTTACTATAATAAGCAGAGAAAGAATGATTAGCTACAAATTCGGTGGATAAATTCTAACAAGGTTAAGATAAGAGAAAATAGCTAAAGACATCTCCAACCTATATTTGAATTTCAACTACACACTTATAATTTATGGGAGTCCTATGACCCTCCTGGACTGTTTAAAGTTATAATTATTTTCTCCCTGAATACTTATGTGGCATTGTGAGTGTATTTCACTCTCTTGGTCAAAAATAAATATTAAAATTATATTTTTATTATTATTTTTCTCTAATTTCTTTTCTTCTTCCTAGCAGTTTGATGTTCATCCATGACATCTACTAAAATTCACCATGACATCTACTAAAATTCACCACCATTCTCCATGAAAACACAATCACCATAACCGATCAATACAACACAAATCATTGACAATAATTCACCCAACAATTTCACTCTCTAAATCAGAAACTATGGACCAAAAATCTTTCAAATCAAAGCAAATTTAAGATTGAATAAGCTTAATATAGTGACACCCAATAAATTTTTATCGATAAATTTTTGCTACTAGAAAAAAATTTGTTTCTATATCCATATCCAACCAATTCATTAGAAGTTAAATAATTAATTGCATGTGTTGTGATCTAATTTCTTTCGTATTCGAAGCTCAAACTCCTTTGATGGTATTTTATAAAATTTCTTTAAGTTTCAGCCAATCAATTTAGTGGATAAACTTAAATTTAGCTTCAAATAATATCCTCAACTAATTTTTACAACTCTTCATTTTCCTGCAAATATGAAATTGCAAAGGACATACTTCTTTATTTTGTACGTTTTTTCTGAAAATTTGATGCAAAATCATCCCAATTCCTTTTCAAATCACCCCAAATTTCAGATATGAACTCTCCTTAATATTTCAATTCTATTGATATATTATCCACTAAAAATGGAGCTCATTTGTGACAAGTCAAAATTGAAATTCAACCTTTTTAAGAAGCTTTAATGGTGATTTTCAATCGGCCTTCACATTTTCAACCTTGAGCTTCACTTTTAGTCCACAAAAAGATCCCAAACAGTGATATGCTTTTCAAACCATCAATCAACGCAACTGCTCTCAATTCAAGAATATAGATTTTAAAATTGCACATGAAAGCCATCGATTTCTATGAAGTTTCGGCATTCTTCAAATTCAAAAATTGTTGCTATGTTTTCGAACTCACTCAACTCAGTGTTTTCAGCTTCAAGTAATTGCCAACCAACAATGTCATCAAGAATTTTCAAATTTGAAGATCCAAAACTTCCATGAACAATTTTTTACATTTTGACCTTTGATGGGGTATTAAAAATAGTAAATTAAAAGGGAGAAAGAATAAAAAAAATGTTTTTAATAAAATTTACATATGGTAAATACGTGTCAAGTGGGTGGATTTCTCTAGACAAGGTAGATGTGGTTGTGAAAGTTTAGAGAGGTAATAATTTCGATTTTAAATAGCTTGAGGGGGTAATAGGACTCCCGTGAATTATATATGTAAATTTGGACATAGATTGAGAATGTTTTTGGCTATTTTCTCTTAAGATAATAAATACATATATACACATAAAAGTAGTGAGATCATAATAGAAGAGAGCCTAAATTTAAAGAACACAATATTGTATTAAGCAAACCATCATGAGTAACAACAACCTTTTGAAGTTCACAACTAAAAACGGCTTACCAGTCATTTCAAACACACACTAAGAATTTTTAAAATATTAGTATCAACTAAAGGAAGAATAAAAAATAAGTAGCTAGTTAGAAAAGATTGGCAAAATCCTAATTCCCAATAAATAAATGACCAATCTAAAAATATCTAATAATTATTTTTAATGTCCCGCCCTATGGTCTGGCCTCTGAGGCTGACGGGTTAGTCTTCTGAGGTCGATGTGCCAAGTAAGGCTGGGCTTATAAGCTTCATTCCTAAACGGGTTCAAAAAACTTAGCTCAACCCCACTTAATTAAAGGATAAACTACATAATGACCCCTATAGTAGGTGACTTTGCTTTTTGTAACCCATAAAAAAAGTCCTATAATTTTATTTTTATTTTGTATACGACTTTCACCTATTTGCCCCTCTATACCTCAAATAACTTTAAACAACTCTTCATGCTTATTTATCTTTCAACTTCTATTTTTTTTTCTCTTTTTTTATTGTACTTTGATTTTTATTTTTTTCTCTTTTTTTTTTTAAAAAAATTTCAACCTTTACATTTTTTTCCTTTTCTCCTCTCCAACTTCTATTTATTTTTCTCTCTTTATTTGCTCTTTTCTCGTTCTTTTCTTTTAAAAAAAAATAAAAATTTCTCATCCTTTATTTTTTTGTCATTTTTTCTTTATTTTTTTCTTTCTTCCTCGACCTCCTTACCTTTTAGTTTTTTCCTTTCTCCTCTCAACCTCTATTTTTTCTCTTTGATTTTTATTTTTTCTTCTTTTAAAAATATTTTTTCTTCATTTTTTCCCCTCAATCTTTAGTATTTTTCTTTTTCCTTCTTTTAAAAATATTTTTTCTTCATTTTTTCCTCAACTCTTATTATTTTTCTTTTTTTTTTTTTCAATTCCTTTTAAAGAACAATTTACTCCCCATGAGAAAAAGTTGATATTACCACGTTGTTTTCGATTTATGAGATGTTTTATAAATCTTGACTTAGAGGTATGACTTAGCCTAAGAACTTTCGAACAAGAAGTTATGTCTCATGGGCAAGAGTTGTCACTACCACATTCTGTTTTGATTTATGAGATGTTCTATAACTATTACTTTAGAGGAAGACTTAACCCAAGGACTTTCAGACAACAACTTACGCCCCAAGAGCAAGAGTTGATATTACCACATTGTGTTTTGACTTATGGGATGCTCTATAACTCTTTCCTTAGAGGCAAGATTTAGCCCAAGGACCACCAAACATCAAGTTATGCCCGATAGGAAAGAATTGATACTACCATATTGTGTCTTGATTGATGATATATTCTATAACTCTTGCCTTAGCGGCAGGACTTAGTCCAAGGGCTTTAAAAAAATAAGTTACGCCTCATGGGCAAAAACTGATACCACCACATTGTGTTTTGATTTTTGAGATGCTCTCTAACTCTTTCTTTAGAGACAAGACTTAGGCCAAGGACCTTCAAACAATAATTTATGCCCCATGGGCAAGAGTTGACGCTACTATATTTTGTCTTGTTTTATGAGATGCTCTATAACTCTTGCTTTAGAGGCAAGACTTAGACCAAGAACTTTGAAACAAAAAGTTACGCACCATAAGCAAGAGTAGTTAACACTACCACACATTGTATTTTGAATTATGAAATGTTCTATGACTCTTGCCTTAGAGGCAAGACTTACCCGAAGGACTTTCAAACACAAGTTATGTCATATGGGCAAGAATTAATACAACCAAATTGTGTTTTGATTTATGAGGTGTTCTATAACTTTTGACTTAGAGGCAAAACTTAGTGTAACGACTTTTAAACAACAAATTGCGCCTATAGAAAAGAGTTGACGCTACCATATTGTGTCTTGATTTATGAGATACTTTACAACTCTTGCCTTGGAGGTAAGACTTAACCAAGGACTTTCAAACAACAAGTTATGCCCCATGAGCAAGAGTTTACACTAATACATTATGTCTTGATTTATGAGATGTTCTATAACTCTTGTCTTAGAGGCAAGACTTAGCGCGCCAAAGGAACAAGTTATGTCTCACGGACAAAAGTTAACACTACCATTGTGTCTTGATTTATGAAATATTCTATAGCTCTTACCTTAGAGGCGAGAATTAACATATAGACTTTCAAATAAGAAGTTCCAGCCCATGGGAAAGAGTTAACACTACCACATTGTGTCTTGATTTATGAGATGTTCTATAACTCTTGTCTTAGAGGAATGACCTGGCTGAAGGAGTTTTAAACAACAAGTTACACCTCATTGGCAAAAGTTGGCACTACTACATTGTGTCTTGATTTATGAGATGCTCTATAACCCTTGCCTTAGAGGTAAAGCTTAGTCCAAGGACTTTTAGACAACAAGTTATGCCTCGTGGGCAAGATTTGACAGTACCACATTATGTCTAGATTTATGAGATGTTCTATAACTCTTGTTTTAGGGGCAAGACTTAATCTAAGAACTTTCACGCCCTTAAGTTTACTTCGATGTCAAAGAAAAAAGATACTGTTTGCGAATTATCCAACTTTCTGTTCATTAACAAAGAATAATAGGAGTCGAGCACAAAAAAAAGAGAAGAAAAGAAAGACGAAAAAAATAAAAATGGAGAAAAAAAGGAAAAAAATAGAAGAAAAAATAAAAGTTAAAAAAATATAGGTTGAAAGAAAAACAAAAATAAGAAGAGAAAATAAAAATAAAGTTCGAGAAAAAATAGAATGAGAAAAGAAAAAAAAGAAAAATTAATATAAATGAATTAAAAAGATTGAGAGAAATGAAAAATAAATAATGTTTGCGAAAAATAAGAGAAGCAAAAAAATAAAAAAGAAAAAAGAAAAAAAAAGAAAAGAAAACAAAGGTTGAGAAAAATGAAGTGAAATAAGAAAAGAAAAGAATAAAAATTAAAATTAAAGGAAAAAATGTAAAAGAAGTAGAAAAAATAGAAATTGAGAGACAAATGAGCATTGAAAGTATAAAAACATTTGAAGTTAGAGGGGCAAAAAGGCATTTATCCTATGAAAAGGAAGGAAAACTAATTTTTAAGATTTATTTTTATGGGAGACAAAAAAACAAAGACATCCACTATTGGGGTCATCCATGTAATTTTCTATTAATTAAAGGATTGAGTTAGGCCGACCTCACGATCGATCCCATTTTGATAGCTATAGCTATATATATGCAAGATAGAAATAGATTGTGAAAAATCTTATGGAATAGAAAAAAACAACTACATTACTTTGATCTATTTTATCCACGAAAAGTTAGTTACGCAAAATTTATAACTATCTTCTTATTAGAAGAAAATATTTCGACCTCAAGTTCATGTACGATCATCTGATATCTGTTGCAATTCTTAGACATTGATGAACAATTAAATCAAATAAAGAAAATTAAAATGAATTCAAAGCAAAGATGTACAAACTAAAGTTAATAAATAGAGAGAAGATAAATTTTTGGATCTTCACTCAACACGCTATATATAAGTCATGACTATATGAACACCGTTCACTCATAAACATGTGAGTTACATGAGAAAATTGAAGGAAAGATGTCTTTTAAGTTTTGAATGAAGGATTGGTGACATTGACCAACAGATATGGTCAAACCTCATTAGGAAACTTGATTAAGTTAATTGTGGACTTGATTAATATTTTCAAAACTTTCTAATCTTTTTAAAAATAAAAATCAACTCAACCCACACCCCTCTTCAATTCAAATCAACCACTCTCTCCTCTCTCTCGACAGCTTCTCTCAACTCTCTCCCAACCAACAGTTCTGCAAAATTTCTCCCTTCAACCCATGACGACTTCTACTTCTAGACAAATAGTTGGGCTTCGAGTTCCCCTCTTCAATTCAAATCAATCTGTCTCTCATCCCTCTCTCGACAACTTCTCTCAACTCTCTCCCAACCAATTGTTCTGCAAATTTCTCACTTCAATCCTCGGCGATTTCAACATCCGACTACAAATAGTTAGGCGTCAAGTTTCTTTTCGACTTCAACCTTCAATTGATGTGACAGCCTTGCTCTCCAGCCACAACAACTTCGAATTTTTCATCGTTTCTTTTCTTCTTTCACAGGTAAAAATTTATGGCCTTTTTAGTTTTGAAGAAAACGAGAAACTTGAACCAATTTCTCTTGTAGTATTGGTTAACAATTTCAATATTTGTTGCATTAATTTAAAATGCGGTCTGAATAAAATCCTAATTTTTGGTATTTCTTCTCTTCTCTTTTCGAAGTGAATTATGATATTTTGTTGTTTGTTGCATTTTTTTGAAGTTTGATTTTTATTATTTGTGTTTATAAAAACAAAACGACGATTTAGGTTGATTTGTTCTGTTCTTGTTCTTGGTAAAAATAGTGAAATTATTGTTTTTTTGTTGAATAAATCATGCTACTGTTTGTTGTTTCCTCCGACAGATTACCCATCTGGTGGAAAATATTAACTATCTGATGTAACAGATTTATCATATGCTACAACAAATCAATTATCTGATGCACCAGAGGAACCATCAGATTATAATTCTGATGCAACAAATTAATAATATGATGCAACAGATTAACTATCTAATGCAACAGCTTTACCATACGTTGCAACAGATTAAGCATCAGATAAAAAATTTGATGCAACTAATTAACCATCTGGTGCAATAAAAGAACCATCAGATTAATGATCTGATGCAACAGATGAACCTCCTGTTGGTTAAATCCTATCAACCCTTCCTATAGGAAATGTCCAAGACTTGATTTTTTCAACTGATCATTCATCTGCCGTGATAGACGACCCTATGTTGGAAGAAATTTAAATAATATTGATCGTTGATAACTGTTCCAACAGATCACTCATGTTTTGCAATAGATGTGTGACCTGTTGCGTAGACCATTCATCTTTCTCAACAGATGAGTAATATTTTTTGTATTATCGTAATAGATTACTCAGCCGTTGCTACAGGTTAGTTAACTGCTCTGACAGATCACTCATATGTTGCAATAGATGTGTGATCTATTGTACAAACCATTTATCTTTCTCAATAGATGAGTGATATATTTTGTATTGTCGCAATAGATTACTTAGCTGTTGCTACAGATTATTTAACCATTCCAACAGATCACTCATATGTTGCAACAGATGATATTATAACAGTTGTGTGATCTATTGCACAAACCATTCATCTGTCTTAAAAGATGAGTGATATGTTTCATATTGTTGCAACAGATTACTCATTCGCTGAAACAGTTTGGTTATATGCTGCAACAGATTTACTACCTGGTGCAACAGATCAGTGATCTGTTGCAATTGTTATTTTACTTTTTTGCTTGTTTGATTTACTGTTATCCTTTTTTTACGATGCATTAATCAACAATAATATATTATTTTATGTTTCTGTTACTTTTAGATTATATGGTTCCCAAAAGAATAGAAACTGAATCAAGTCCAAGTAAAGGAACAAGTGAAGCATCTAGGCTACATCCACCACTCTATGAGCTTGCTTTACAAGCGTTATCTCAATCGGGAGCAGAATATGATGAACGCGGGAGGAGGAATGTTTCAAAAGAGATGATGCAGATGCTAATAGCCCTTCTACCAAATATTTGGTCAAAGCCGTCACCATTGATCGTTATCCTATGAGAATGCAGTACGATGGTGCTGCATATTTAATGGGTAATTTCGTGGTTAAGTCAGCCATTGAAAAATCTTTCGACGCCTTCAAAAAAATACTTCGAGAACAAAAATTAGATGCTTATTTTAGGGACAGCTTCTTTAGGAAATATCTTGATTTTCCGGAGGACAACAATGCTCGTTTCCAAATGAAAATGGTATATGAACTTCTCAAGCGTAGGTTTATGTATGAAAACAAAGATAAGATGGATGAGGTGTGGATAGATTACTATGGCATGCCTGTTTGTTTTGGTTGAAAGGAGTTTGCCATAGTTACTAGACTAAAATGTTATCCTCCTTCTCAAGTTATACTATTCTAACCCAAAAAAGCACCCTACACAACCAAAAAAGGCAAAGGCAAGTCGTGTGATCGTGATGACCTGGTGTACATTGTTGGTCCAAACTTAAAAAATAAAAATTTGATAGAAGTGTTGAAAGGTAAAGAACTTTCAAAGAAGAAAAAGCAGTCATTGTGCTTGGTTTGGTTTGTACATAATATTCTTTGGGCGAGAGACGTTAACAACAACATAAGCCTCGGTTTAATAAAACTCTCCAGGGATCTTGAGGTGTTTAACAGCTATCTTTGAGGGTATGAATGTTTCAAAATGACTGTCAAATATTTGTTGACTCCGTTAGCGCCAATGACAATCAACTTATATGGCTTCCCATGGGCTTTCATGGTAAATGTTTCTTTCTTCTATTATGATATCATTCATTTTTTTCACTCAATAATGGTTTTGATTTATTGACATTATTTTATCGGCTTGGGTGTTTGAAGTCATTCCTTATTTGAGACAACAAGTGAACTACCAGGAAAGAGTTTCCTGTCCAAGAATCTTGAGATGGTTGTCAGCCAAAACTAATAAAAATGTAAAATTTTTTGATCTCTTCAACCCTCAAAGGATGCAGTAAGTATAATTATAATTAATTTTTTTTAATTAATGATTTTTTTTAATGATTTAATCGTCATTCTAATATATGAATGATTTATGTTAGATTGTGCATCCGTCGCTAGTTTTGACCAATCGAGAGTTGAAGATGCTAGTTTTTCTTACTTTACGGTCTGTGCAAACTTTATCGGACCCTAAGATCATCGACAGAATAAAAATGAAATTGTTTGGAGCAACAACCATTACAAGAAAAATAATTTTAAAGGGTGGGCTTGTTGGTGGTGGTGATCTTAGTGGTGATGGAGCTGTTGGTGGTGGTAGTGGTGCTGATGTTGGTGCTAATGATGCTCCTCTTACAGTATTTAAAGTAAACCATTATGAGTATGATCAAACTGGTTATACAGATTTTGCCTCTCCCAGCGAATGTTCTGCATGCAAATGTCAAGACTGCAGGGCGAAACATGATGTAGTGATTAATGCTATTAATACATTAACTGCTTCTATAAAGGAATTGATATCTAAGAGGGGTCTCATTCCATCAAAGAGTATTTTATTTCTATCCGCTCTATTAGAGATTAGGGCTAAGAGAAGAAGGAGAGTGATTTTCAGGACATTATCAAGCATCTAAAAAAGCAAAATTGCAACTCCTCTGTCTGTGTGTTTCACTGAGCAATGTACAATGTCCAAAGGAGAGAAGCACGAGCTGAAGAAGGTGAATATATTATATGTCTTCCAACTGACAAAACAAACATACACATATTTGTTTCAACATATGACACATCTGCTGAAAATTATCAAACAGATATATACATCTATTGCAATAGTTGACTAACCTGTTGCACCAGATAAACATATGTCTCGTCTATTTTAGCAAATCAAACAGCTCTTCGTACCGCTTTTATTTGTACCAAAAGACGACCTATCTGCTGCAACAGATGATTCATATGTTGCAACGGATAGTTCATCCGTTGAAAATTATCATACAGGGTCTTGCTCATATAGAAATTTATTCCAACAATTGACTCATTGTTGCAATAGAAATATAATATGTTTGGGATAATTTAAAATGGGAGGAAGACCTGTTTGATTTTCTAGAAGAGATGAGTTATCCTTTTTCATTTTGTTGTATCTCCGTGATTAGCATTGACCAATTCTGGCTTTCTAGGTGGATGTAGAAGAAGCTACTGCTGAACAGCATTGACAATATGCTACTCTTTTTATGGAAATATGGAGAACATAAAGCATAGAAACTGTACGTAAGTGATAATAAAGATCCACGACGAGCAAAGTCGAATTTCATAGCACCCGGTAAAGAACAACTTGTCCATACTGAGTAGATCTTTATAGCTTGAGCCTGTCAAAGTAATCCTTGGCAATATACTTACATTGTTGTTGATGTATTTGTTGAGATCCGTACCCATAACAATTCTTTTACATTTCATTTATTCGTTAACTTATTTCAGCTAATTTATGAAGGCTTTAATTTATTTTATTTTGTCACGAATTTTATTTATTCCTTAGATTTGAACTTATTATTTGAAAAGGAATACTAGATTCAAATATTACAACAGATAATGTATCTGTTGCAACAGACGATACATTATTAGAAAAATCGAACAGATTTAGACATATCTTGCAACAGGTAGGTGATATGTTGGAATTTATCAAACAGGTCTTCCCACTATTGCAACAGATGAACTTAGATAAAAACATCAAGATAATGCAACAGATGACCAACCTATTGCAACAGTAAACTATATGTCAGACTAGATAGAATAACTATTACAACAGATGAAAAATCTGTTGCATTATAAAAAATCAACTTTCGTTGGACATAAAAAACTATCACTACGTGTAAAAAAGTTAAAGTGAATTGAATTGAAATAAAAAAGGCGCAACCCATCGACGGTGTTCAGTTCAAACACCTAAAATAAAATAGGCATCAAGTAGACAGTGTTCATTTTAAACACGTAAAATAAAATAGGCATCAAATGTGTCAGTCTGGCAAATTTCGTTGACTTGCCGTCACTTGGCCTCCAACGGTCATTTTTCCCCCCACTGTCTTATATATTCTTCTTCCTCCTAAAATTTAACCCTAAATTTCCAAATCTTTTTCTTCATCGTCATCTTCTTTTCAGCTAAGCTTGACAATGTCAAGCGCATCTTTCACTATTTTTAGTGATAAAGATTTTTGATATTGTAAGTGCGGTCATGAAGCTCTGTTAAAGACTTCTTGGACTCAACAAAATCTGGGTCATAGCTTTTTTACTTGTAAGATTTCAAAGGTAATATTTTTTTTATTTACTTAGTTAATTAATTATTGACTTGTAATTATTTTGTAATTTGTATTCTCTTTTTATTGAAATTGGGTGAATGCGATTAGTTTGATTGGTATGAAGAACGACACCCTTCACAACAAATTGTGTAATATGGGGTTTGTTGAACAAAGTCAAGGCTTCTAAAGAGAAAAAAATCGAGCAAGAAGATACTACATCGTTGTCGTTATTGCTACTGATTTGGTGTTGTTGGGAACATAGATATTCAAGCCTAATTGCTAAAATTTTCATGGTGGTGTGTGTATTTACTACTGGTTTGGTGTTGTCGAGCACATGGATATTCAAGCATAACTGTTGGAAAATATAAAAAAGATTTAGGCATGTATTGTAAAATTTAGGTCATCTGTTGGAAATTATCAAACAGGTCTTCCCACTATTGCAACAGATTAGACTTAGATTATTAGATTATTCATAGAAATAACATTGGCGTAATGCAACAGATGACCAACCTATTGCAACAGATAAACTATCTGCCAGAAGGGATTAAGTATATTTTACAACAGATTGACAATCTAATCTATTGCATTATAAAAAACTCAACTTTCATCAGAAAAAAATTATTGCCACTACATGTACATGTAATAAAGTGAAGGGCGACTTGAAATTAAAATTTTCTATTTCACAGGCTCATCTATATACAAAGGCTTCAAGCGTCCAGTTAGTACCCCATAAACCCAGACCTCTTGCAGGTTTGCCACAGTGTTGTTGCACAAAAAAGTCGTTGGCTCGGCCATTTCTATGCCGGTCAGTAAACATTTGATGTGTGCAAGAGCATGCGAGCCGCTCGCTTTAGCGGCATCATCTTTTGGAAGGATCATTCCCTGTTTCGACCTTCAAAATCCCATGATTTCTTCATCAACACTTCCTTTGGCAAATGATTCATCAGTTTACTCTCTCTCAATAAGATGGGCAACAGCACCATCAGTGGCTCCATGAGGAGAAAAAGATCTAAATTGTCGATGAGAGGTACATTGGAGTCATAAACATTGATATTTCCCTCCTTGAGTAGTATCTCAAAAGCCCGATAATGCATGTCGTTCACGCTAATGACTGCAAGAATCCTTGTTACCTCGGTCCAGCTCTTGCCGTGTGAATTTGGCCTGTCCCCTCTAACATATTTTATCATTTCTTCTTCATCCAAGACCAACGTAGGAACTAGGAAATCAAGTCCCACGCCAAGGGATAACGCCTCCCCATTGAGTTGATCGTACCTTTCCTTAAGCTACTTGCAGAAGTCGAGGTCCATTATCCAATTAGCAGTTTCATAAGCTTCCCGGTACGTTAATTGTCTTTTCCTCATGAGACAAAGAATTATGTCAACATGTTGTGAGATAAGAGGTCAATATTTAAATAGGTTAGTAATAGTAAAGATGTAACGGATGGTCCATCTGTTGCATAGGATCCATCCAACGCAACTTATGCAACAGATGTATAATAAATTACAATAGAACCACTACCAGTTGCACCAGTATACCCAGTTATTGCAACAGATGTGAAATCTGTTACGTAGCTTCTTCTTAATGGAGTAGATTAGAGGGGCCAGGTTAAGAACAGTAAACTTGCCTTACCCTCGTACGGCATACGCATGTCAGTCATAGTCTGAAAGTCTTGGGGGCAAAAGGGAGGCCTGGGGTAATCTGGTGCGCCTGGCTTGTAATTCTTGGCCTGTCGCAGATCTCTATTCTCTTCGGCGCCAATTTCTGCATATATGTCCACCTTATTGACTGGCCCCTGAACTTCAACAGCTTTTGGAGAGGGAGTAATCGTAATTTCTTTTGATTTTCGACCAGAGAATACGTCTCTAATTGCTCTTTTCTTTCTCCTAACCAACATTGTAAGAGTGTGCGGCTCCCTCACCTTCTTAGATGGTATGACACACCTCTTGGATTTGAATTCCTCGATAGCTTTATAGATAGCCTCTACTTTTTCAAAGAGTTTATCCCGTCCTTGCACTTTTCGCATTCGCAACGAGAACACGAGGGTGAAGAGGGGTGAGAGGGACCTGTGTAAGGGCGAAAAGGGGTGTTTTCAAACATATTTATTCTTTATTGAGCATCAACATGCTCAACATCATGAGTGGTTGCAGCATCAGCATGCCTACAACCAACACCAACAACTCCACCAGAAGAAGCACCCGGATCTTCCTTAGTAAAAGGTTGGTCATGAAAAGCCTCAATAGTAGGCAGACCTTGCCTAACTGCTCTTCTTATGGCTGTTGCTCCAGCCAATTCCTTCTTTATTAACTCCACCATTGGTTATGCTATAGTATCAACATGACCTAGAGTAATATAAGAAGTCATCACCGACTCCTCCTCAATAGGCACGATCCATGGATGCACAACCTATAAAAAAAGAAAAAAAAAAGACAGATGCATTTAAATTATATAATATAATAATTTTAACAGTTGGGCTACATTTAAAAAAAAGATCCATCTGTTGCATAGTTTGCAGTATATGGTTAAAATCCGTTTGAGTCTGGTTCAGAGAAACAGAGCGGCACATAGATAATCTGATATAAAATATCAATCATCTGTTGCAACAGTTGCACAAGATGGGTAATCTGTTATACAACAGATGATCTATACGTCGCAACAGATGAACAATATATTATAAGATAACACATCTATTGCATAATTTGCAGTAGATGGTTAATCTTTTAGGAGTCGGGTTCAGAGAACCAAAGCAACAGATAGGTAATCTGATGCAAGATATACCCTATCGCAACAGATGTCTCATCTGGTGCATCAGATATAACATTTGTTGCACCAGATATAACATCTATTCAATATCTTTCTTATTTTTGAGTAGAATCATTTTACTTGAAGAAGACGTACTGCATCATCTGGAGGGTTAAAGAGATCAGCCTCCTTAATATTAGTATTGCTCTTTGCAGCCAACCATCTAAACATCCTTGGATGAGAAACCTCATCCGGATAATCCATTAACTGCTTTCGGAGGGGAGGAATGGCTTCAAATGCCCAAGCCTAAAAAATATAAACAGGAAGCAAGACAAAAAAAGTCATAATAACTATATTCAATATAAATTAATGGATGAGTAAAATTAGTGATTAATTTTACCATGTAAGCCCAAGGAAAGCCGTATAATGTGGTCGTCCCTGAGGATAGCTTTGTCAGTAAATATTGGATAATCAAGTAGAAGTTGTCATATCCCCAGGGATAATTGTTGAATTTATCAAAATCCTCAACACGCGCCAACAAATTATCTCCTATGACCTTGTTGACGTCTCTTGCCAATATAACCGAATGGGCAAACGAAACTAAGCACAATTGCTCCCTGTACTGCTCTGGTATGGTTTTATCCTCGAGATCTGTCAACAAATGCGATGCTTCGTATCCATGTCGAGCAATGTCAAACAACCCATCTATTTTTTCCATGCATTTTATTGCCTTGGATCTTTTGTAGGGTAGTGGACCTTATGGACGATGGAATCTCAAGCCCGTCACTATGGAAAACTCTTGCAAGCCAAAAAAAATGGGCATGACACAGTAGTTGATCAAGATTTCATCCATCTTCTTTTTGCCCCCTCCTCCTGATCTTTATCATCCCTTACGTACTTGATTTTGCGCTTGAGAAAATCATATACCATCGTCATAGGGAAACGGATACGGGCAGAGAGGTCCTCAGGCAGCTCAAGAAAGCATCCAAAGCAGCTCTTCTTAAAAAGTCCGCCTATGTTTTTGTGCTTCATAAATTTTATAAAATGTTCAAAAAATTTCCCCATCTGACATTTAAGTACAATTTGACCAGTTAGTTGTTTTCCTTTTGGGTCATTTATTGACATCGCAACTTGAAACCCGTCAATACTAAAATTTTTGACAGGATCATGCTGGGATGTCGATATTAATTCACGCCCCATCGGTGATCCATTATCATCATGTTGATGATCATCCTCATTCTCTTTCTCACTCTCCAATTCCTCCTCTTTTTCACTTTCATTTTCTTCATCACCATCTACGGACCCTTGTCCACCTCCCTCAATGTTGTTTTACATCTCTCCTGAACTTTACTTTTTCCTGACTGAGATTGTTCAGGAAGCTTCTCCGAATCCCTCTATAATGTAGCCTTTTTTTTGAGTGGTCAGATGTTGATCCACTTTCACTTTCTTTTCTTTTAGGAGACATATTTTACCTATAAATAAAGAAAAACAAAAATTACATTACAATTGATGTATGCATAGATTTTAAAAAATATATTACAAACACCATGAATATCGACACACCAACAGCCACCACACCACCAACTAATGCCAACAAACAAACAAACACCACGAATACCGACAACCACCACTAACCAATGCCACCACCAGTGCCACCACGACGACCACAAACACCACCATCACTAATACCACAAACACCATCCAACAATACCACGACAGTCAACGGAACACTGCGACGGAAACTAGGGATTTCTTGAGTTCTTCCTATGATTTTACCATCAAAACTCAAAATTGTAAACCCATTCTCAAAGATAATACAACTAAAAGTTTTATTTTTCATCATTAACTTAAAAGTCCTTATTTTTTTTAAAAAAAATAACAAATATAGAGCTCTTCTCGAACTCTGTTGCCTACAAAGACAAAGAAAACGGCTGATACAAGCAAGAATAAAGTCAAAAGTAACACCTATGTGGTCGAAAATGAGAAGAAAAGTGATCTGTTGTGGAGGATTAAGCAAATTTAATAAGTAGTTTTTGTCTGTACTGTATTGTTGAGTGAGATTGAGGGAGAAAGAGTAAAATCTCGAGATTTGAAATGATGAAACATTTTGTATGGGTTGATTTGTATTTTGGAAAAGAATGACAAGTAGTTTTGAAAATGTTAATTTGGTCATACTGATCTTAATTATTTTTAAAATCATAAAATAGATGCGTAATTTTTAGCCCTCTCATCATGCAATTTCCAAAAGGGTAATTCAATTGAAATTGTATAAAAACAATTGAAGTTGTAGTTGACCGAGTACTCTAGTTGACCCTATGAAAACTCACCCCTGGTCCTAGATTAATCAATTTAGGTACTATTAGTCTAACATATGAACTCAATTAAAATTGTAAAAAATAAATGTTCAACATGTTGCGTCAGATTTCTCATTTGTTGTAAATTATCAATCAGATTAGGTAACAACAGATTACGAATCTTTTGTAAATTATCAAACAGATTAAGCTATTTGTTGCGACAGATTATCCATCTATTGTAAATTATCAAATGGATTATCATATGTTGCAACAGATTACTCATATATTATAAATTATAAAATAGGTGCTACCATCTGTTGTGGCTGACCCTAGGAGAACTCACCCCTAGTCCTAGATTAATCGATAGTTTACCCTATGAGAACTCACCCCTAGTCCCAGATTATTAGTACCCTAGTCCTAGATTAATCAATTAAGGTATTAGTCTAACATATGAGGTAGTAAGAATCGGTTTAGCTTAGTGTTATCGATCGATGGCTCTGGTCGGGAGGAACGCAATACCGTTTCATCATGCAATTTCCAAAAGACTCAATTGAAGTTGTAGTTGACCCTATGAGAACTCACATTCGATTAAGGTATTAGTCTAACATATGAACTTAATTGAATTATATATAAGCAAATGTTCAACCTATTGCAACAGATGTAATTTCTGTTGGATCAAATCAAACAGATTATGTTATCTGTTACAACATATTACGCATCTGTTGTAAACTATCAAACAGATTATGTCATTTGTTGTGATAGATCATGAATCTGTTGTAAACTATCAAACAGATTAAGTCATCTGTTGCGACAGATTACCCATCTATTATAAATTATCAAATGGATTAAGTCATATGTTGTAATAAATTACCCATCTGTTGTAAATTATCAAATAGGCATTGTCATTTATTGTAGTTGACATTATGAGAACTCACCCCTAGTCCTAGATTAAGCAATTAAGGTATTAGTTGAACATATGAGGTAGTAAGAATTGGTTCAGCTCAGAGTGATCGATCGATAACTCTTGTCGGGAGGAACGCAGTACCGTCTCATCATGCAATTGCCAAAAGACTCAATTGAAGTTGTAGTTGACCCTATGAGAACTCACCCCTAATCCTAAATTATTCAATTAGGGTATTAGTACCCTAGTCCTAGATTAATCAATTAAGGTATTTGTCTAACATATGAGGTAATAAGAATCAGTTGGTCTCAGAGTTATCGATCGACGACTCTGGTCGGGAGAAACGAAGTATCATCTCATCATGCAATTACCAAAAGACTCAATTGAAGTTATAGTTGACCCTATGAGAACTCACATTCGATTAAGGTATTAGTCTAACATATGAACTCAATTGAAATTATATATAAACAAATGTTCAACCTGTTGCAATAGATTTTTTTCTATTGGATCAAATCAAACAGATTAGGTAATCTGTTGCAGCATATTATGCATCTGTTATAAACTATCAAAGAGATTATGTCATTTGTGCGATAGTTCACGAATCTGTTGTAAACTATCAAACAGATTAAGTCATCTGTTGTACTTAAATTTTTTTAGATTCTTTTCTTTATAAAGAAATTTAGGTATTTCCTGTCTGAGATAAAATAGTTAAAATACTAAGACGGTAAAAAATATTACTCAATACTACTTGAATAACTCAAAAATCTTCTGAGTGAGTAGTCTTATCTGGTTTTTTCAATGTCACTATCTCTTCATGCCCCTCAAAAGTTATTAATACTATTTAAAACCCTCCATATCTAGAACTCTCTCTCCTTCAGCCATAAAGTAGTCTAGACTCGACTCAACCCTTTTCTTTATTCTTTATTCTTAATTATCTTTGTTGTTTCCTTTTTTCCTCTCTTTTCTCTCTTCTTTCGGATGAGGATCCTTTAGGATCTTAACCAATCAATATATTTTCTCGACTGAACTGGATGTTCTAATCCGTTTGCTTTTTTGACATTGCAGGTATGGTTCTCTGTTGCTCTTGTCATCTCGTCTTCTTCTTTGTATGTCATTTAAATTAGATATTTACATCTGTTTCTATTAATGATTTACCCATTACCAATTTTCTATTTATTGAGAAAATTGAAGGAAAGGTGACTTTTAAGTCTTGAATGAATGAACCGTTGTTTTTATTAAAATATGTAAAAAAGTCATCTGTTGGGAAAACTTAAAAAGCCTTGTTGTCAGTATAGTTTTTTTTATGTCTTTTGTTTGGTACTTTGGTGCTGTTGTTGTTGGGGGGGTTGTGTTGGAACATGTGATGTTTATTTTGTGGATGGTGTTGGAACATATGGTGTTGTTTTGTTTGTTTCTTTGTTGTTGATGCTGTTGGTGGTGGTGTTGCAATAGTTTCCTCAACTGTTGCAACTAATGAATCAGCTGTTGGAACAGACGGAGCAACTATTTGAAAAAATCAAACCAGTAGCAAGGATGTTTTGATTTATCCAATAGATGACCCATCCGTTGCAATATGTCATCCATTCTTTGCAACGATGCCTCATCGATAGAACAAATGGGTAATTTGTTGCATCATATTGGTCATCTGTTGATTCACTCAATTTTGTGTTACCCTTTTGTAATATTTTATTTGTTCTTCTCTTATTTGACATCAAATGTATTTCTCTTGTTTGCAGACAAAAGGAAGTGAAATTGGATCCACTTTTGCCCGACCAGTATTAAAGGCTAGAGTAAATATGGGTTCGGAGGAATAAAATGCTTGCAAATGAAACCACTTCATATGTGAGAGGTATATATTACTGATCAACCTATCATGAAAATACACATCCAGTACAATGATTTTGTGGATGTTTGTTCTTTACCTATTAGGCATTAATCCTTCAAACAAGATATGACATTTTGTAGTTAAGATAGTTAGGTTTGAACTGGTAAGGCTGAGGGACCAAGACGGTGGTGTCGATACCCCGTTACAATTTAATGACGGTTTATGCTCATGTTTTTGTGTCAAGTTTGAGGAAGGGTTCAAGTTTTTGGCGGCAGTGTAAATATCCAATACTGATTAAACCGGCTTTAACAGTGTAATGGGCTTGTTGAAAGGCCTTCGAAGCCTCGCACTGCAACTAACAATGATGGATCTAATATAAATTTCCCTGGTCCAAATTTATATGGATGGGTTATTGGAGGAGACTATTATACAGCAGAAGGTGTTCGGAAGAAAACCTGTGCGGGAAGAGGGAGGTTGAGAAGGCCATATATCATCTCAGTCCTTTTTTAAAAGGATACACAAGGTCGGAAGAAAAGTGTAGCGAAATTAGCTTATGAAATTGACATGAAAAATAAAAAAACTGGATGAGATACGAATGTGAAAGTGTATCCAAAAATGAAAATCCATCAGTCGCTGAAGAAAAAGAAGAATGGTCAAGAGGAATTGAGCTGGTCACTTTGCTAGAGACTGGAACTAGCGAGCGTGGCCTCAATGAAGACCCACAAAATGTAGGACTAGAACTCTAAGGAAGCATCTTCACGAGCATGTAAGGTGGTAAGATTATCGGTCTGAATTGACATGTAGGTTTCAATTTTGACCGACAATCTTACCACCTTTCGTGCTTGTGAAGCTTTTTCCTTGGAGTTCTTTTCCTACACTTTGTGAGAGTCTTCATTGATACCACACTCACTAGTTAGATTCTTGAGCAAAGTGTCCAGCTCCAGTCCTGTTGACCATTCTTCTTTTTTTCATCGATTGACGGATTTTTATATTTTGATACACTTCCACATTTGAAGCTCATCCAGTTTTTTCATTTCTTATGTGAATTTTATTGGCCAATTTAGCTACACTTTCCTTCCTACCCTGTGTTTCCTCTTAAACAATGTCTGAAATGATATATGACCTTCTCCACCTCCCCCTTCATGCACAGGTATTCTCCCAAGCACCTTCTGCGGTAAAAAAGTCTTCTCCACTGATCCATCCATATAAATTTGGACCAGGGGAATTTCTATTGGTTCTATCATTGTTTGCTACATTGCGAGGCTTCAGAGGCCATTCAAGAAGTCCATTGTGCCATTAAAACCGATCCAGTCACTATTAAAAATTTACACTACCGCTAAAAAATTAAACCCTTTCCCAAACTTGACATAAAAACATGAGCATGAATCGTCATTAAATTGCAACAGGGTATCGACACCGCCGTCTTGGAACCCTTCGAACTTATCAGTTCATACCTATAAAACTAAATTGTACAATGCAGGATCTTGTTTGAAGGATCTGAGTCTAATCGGTAAAAAACTGCATTCACATAATCATTGCACTTTATGTGTGTCTTCACGGTAGCTTGATCAATAATATACATAACTCGTACGCATGAAAATAGGATCCATTGCACGCATCTTATTCTTCCTACCCCATCAGGACATGTCAGACAGTGTTGTTTATTCATTTGCACGAATGTGATGACTATTAAAATAGAGGTGTGAAGAGTCATGACTTTTTATCTTAACACATTTAAAACAGTTGATAAATCAAAATCTCTATCTGTTGCAACTGACGAATCAGCTGTTAGAAGAAATCAAAACATCTCCTCAACATATGGTCCATCCGTCGCAACAGATAATCCATATGTTGCAATAGATGGTAAATCTGTTGCGATAGACCAGACTTTTTTTTTAATTCATTTACATGCATGTGATTACTTCTTTCTAAAAATATTTTGTTTCAATTTCATTTTCCTATTTATAAAATCAAGAGAATGTTATTATATTCTTTCAAGATTACCCCTATTATTAAATAACTACATAAAGTATATTATTCACATTTATACTTTCAAATCATAACTAATAAGGCCAATTTGATAAAATAATCACCTAATTTATATTTTTATTAATTGGTGTGCCAAGCCCATAAGACCCAACTAATACGAAATTGAGGGACTATTAAAAAGAGGTGAAGAGTCGCGACTTTTTATCTAACACATTTAAAATATCTAATGAATTGAATACTCCGTCTGTTGAAACTGAAACTAATGAATCAACTGTTAGAAGATATCAAAACATCTCCTCCAACATATACTGTCCATCTGTCGCAACAGATAATACATAAGTTGCATCAGATGTCTTATCTGTTACATATACAAACCATTTATTGCAACAGAGGGTAAATCTGTTTTGACAGCCGTCTGTTGCACATTCAATCCATCTGTTGCAACAGATGCTAAATCTGTTAAAAATGCTGGATGATCTATTGCAACAGCTCAATAATAACGGCTTTTATCGAGTCTCAAACCGCTATGAAAAGGTGAGAAGTAATTAATGTAAAAGAAAAAGTCGTGACTTTTCACAGAAAACTAAATGCCACTAGTTTAAATGTAATTAATACAATGGAGCTGAACAGTCCTACCTTTTGGCCTGACACGTCCAGATTCAATCCTCTATAAATAGGTCCCTCCTTAATCTTCATGCAACTCTATTTATTTCTTGTATTTTTTCCTTTCGTGTGACATCTTCAACCACTTCTCTTCAAAGAGCATATTCCTTTCTCGTTGAGCTAAGTTTTCTTCTAGTGCAAATTTACCAGTTGGTCGTATACGTTGTATTACATTTTGGACTTTTTTCTGTACATTTGTCAATTCATGCGTGTTCTAGATATGGCTGATCCTTTTTCGAACATTGCTATTCTACGAGACACAGCGCGGGAACTTCAAAGGCAGATTAATGACCTGCAGAGCGAGTTGGTCGCTGTGAGAGCGATGATGTTCAGAGAGATGCAGAGGCTGATGAGATCCCTACTGCTGCGAGTTGATTGGCCGGCTGTCATTAATGATGATGATAATAATAATAATTAGAATATTTTTTCTTTTAGCGTATGTATTTTAATTTTTCTATATCGGATCTATACCTAATGTATTTTATTTTTCGTTTAATGAAAATTTTACTTTTACTCAGACTTTGGCGTTTTAATTCTTATTCAATTTTCATTTTGTCTATTTCTTCTAATCTAATACATGTTAACATGCTGGAGACAATGTTGAATCCAGTTGCACTAGCAATTTTGGCTTTTGAGTTCTTTCAACAGATGGACCGTGTGCTGGAACCGATTGGTTATCTGTTGGGTTTCAACAGATTATCCATCTGTTTCGACAGATTTGTCATCTATTGGAGGAAAGCATTCCAGTTGTTTATGCAACTATTGAGAATAATTATGGTCTGCTGTATTATTTAGTTCATGTTTTGCCTTTTTTTATCGATGCACAAGTTATTTAAAGAAAAAGACATTTTATATATAATAAATGATAACATTAGGTTTACTTTCTGCAATTACAACGATCATGGTGGATTATGATTCGGGCATGTAGTTCTTTTGTGACCAGCGCACTTAGATATAGAGCACTTGTTTCTTCTTGATGAAAATGATTCTTCAACTCCAAGCCTCCTTTTATATGGCTTTCTTCCCGATTTGATAGTGCTCGAGTCAATATATGGAGGAGGTATTAATCTCCCCATAAGCTCTACTGGAACAACCCAAGATTCTTCGGGAGGTACCAGAGTAATATGCCCGCTATATGCCATTTTATATTTTTCCACGAATAATATTGAGAGGAATGCTCGTAAACTTCAGGTCCATATTTATGGCCGTATTGAGCTCTAAGGGCTGCCATAGCATGTGGACAAGGTATTTTGTCCAAGTCAAAAACTCTATACGTACAAGATCTTGTTTGAATATTGACCGTGGCAGCATCACCATGATCGGTGATACGGAATTTGTAATCTGCTATTTTCTGAGAGAATAACCTATTCCCCAAACTGATGTTCGTTGATATTTTTTTTCAATTTTTGGAACAAATCGGGTTCTTTTTTCTGGGCACTTGAACTGCACACGCCTTTCGTTAAATAAATCGCTATACTTCTTGCTTATTTTTCAAACATAGCCTTGATGGGAAATTCTCTTTTATCTCCAAACAATGAATTCACCGATTCATCTATGTTTGATGTCATAATATTGTACCTATAGAAAAGAATCACTTAGTACGACATCATACTAAACTTGTAAATCAAATAAGACATTAAATTCATAAGAATGTACCTATTTGCTAGACAGAATGCCCGGCTCCATCTCTCGAAACCGACACGTGCGAGAAATTCTGCTACCTTGGGATTCACATCCGCTATTTGATTGAAATAGTCTAAAAACTCCTCTCTACTATATGTTTTAGCTGCTCTATAAAAAAGGGTGACGACCCTTTTGTTGTGATAGTCGTTTCGAATGTTCTCTCCAAGATGCCTGATGCAACAACCAAAGTAAGCTGAAGTGAAGAAAAGTGAATCCATCTTTGGAATGCTTGGATGCCTATCCGATACAAAATACAACTCTTTGGTATCTTCGACGCAGCGTCGCAGTTGATAAAAAAAATCCATAAGAGGCATCACATTCCTTGTCCGCTACACAAAAAGCGACAGGAAATATGTGATTCTCCGCATCCTGCGCCACCACCACTAGCAGAACCCCACTATCCCTGCTCCTCAAGAAGGTACCGTCGACAGCTATGCCTTTTCTCAAATGTTGAAAACCTTGAATCCAAGCACCATAGGATATAAAAAAGTACTTGAACCTTCCATTTTCATCCAGATGCAATGTCGTCTTACTTCCAAAATTTGTGGACTCAATCATGTAACGGTAAGCATCCAAGATTTCATACCCATGCTCGAGTGTCCCCCTAACCAGGTCCTTGGAAATTCCCATGGTCGTATATTCCCATGCTCTTCCCGACCTATTGACCATGACGATCCACCCCTATTGTTATTGATCCCTCCATTAGTGGTACCTAAATAAAGTCATTTGTTAAAAAAAGTTGATAATGATTTCATAGTTCCATGAATGAATCCCAACAGATGTGTTATCTATTGCAACAGTTAAGTGATGAGTCACAACAAATTCTTACCTATTGGGATTCATGTCATGCGCCTGAATATCTGTTGTAACAGATGAAGTGCCTATTAGGATTGATGTTACAACTAAATCACCTTTGAAGCTGATTCCAACAGATGAGTGACAGTTGCAATAGATAATTAACCTGTTACGACGGATGACTTACCTGTTGCAACAGGTTATTAATCTGTTGTAACAAATGTTGGAATCGAGTTCAGGTTCTGTTGTAATAGATATGTCAAATATTGCAACAGATAACCCATCTGTTTAAATATGAATCCAAACTATCAGTCTTCAGTTGAAATAGATGTCTTATCTGTCGCAACAGATGATTTACCTGTTTAAACAGATGGATCTTATGTTGGATTCATGATTGGGTTCTATCCATTGTTAGAAAACAACAACACAATAGCAGTTACCCAGATGACAAATTCAACTAAAAATCATAATTTGACTTACCAACGTCTCCTATGAAGTAATGCCAAAGTCGAAAGTGATGTTCGAAACAAAATTTGACCTAAGAAATTGGTCAAATAGCAATAGTAGCGGTAACAACAACAACAAATTGTCAACAAAAACAAGATGAAGATGATAATGAAGTAGAAGATAATGATAATGAAGCAGAAGATGATGAATGAAGCAACAGCAACATTGAACAACAAAAATCGCTAAGAGAGAGAAAACAACAATGGGTGAGAAGAGAAAGAAATACGCCTTTTTTCCCTTCGTTTTTCGTTACATAGGCTAACATTTGGATCAAAGTATAAATTTAAAAACTTATGAATTATTTTTAAATTTTTTCAACTTTCTTAATCCGTAATAAAGTAATTGTCACCTCCACCTAATAATTAAGACTTGTGTCACCTACATCTCATTTTAAAACTCTTATCACAGTGGCCCAAATCCCTGAGTTCCATATATACAAGTACAACATGATTTCAACATTGATCACTTACTACAACATAATAAGAATATTTGTCATCGAAATCACGAGTATGCTGCGCTCCTACTTTTTAACTCATTTTGAATGGGACGCAACAACACCATAATAGTCAATAGAAAGATCATAGGAGAAATTAACACACAATTAGAAGGATAATTTTTAATTAGTAACCTGGTAAAATATAACTCTACAATTATAGGTTAAACTATTATGATAGTGTGAAATTTTTTTTATATAAATATATATACACAAGATATTCCAAGTATTCTTCAACTACAAGTGTCAAGCGACATATTCGGCAACGTGTTTTTCTTTCAAGTATATACACATTCCCAATGTTGCCTTACAAATTTCCAAATAAGTTAAAAGTTCATAAAAATTCCTAAACCGATTGAATTACTAGAAGACAAAACTACAAGTCCCCAACTACTAGGTAACTTCTCATCGTTCTTAACGAAGTGCCTTGCATTGAAAATTAATTGAATATTGTCATAAGGATTTGTAAATAAATTCAATACCATCACAATATCAGTGAAACTTATACTATATTTTACAATAGTTATGTGCAACAATACGATAAGCGTAGTGTACAATGCTTATAATAACTCCTCAAAATGTTACTCTCGTATTGTTAGGGGTTTTGTTCTGATTTTCTTATCCAAAATTAAATTTTACTTTTTCTTAAAAGAAAAGTAAGAGTAACCATATTTACTTTTACTTTTTCTGAAAAGAAAATATAAAACTTTTTCATATTTGGCTAACCTCTTTCTTGGAGGAAAGGTTTTGAAATCTATAAATAGAATTCTCATATCATAACACAATAGCATCCACAATGTAGTCTTTAAAGAGTTTGTTTAGGGGATTTCTCCCAATAAGTTTTAAAATTTTCAATTTTATTTTTAATACGTAGGCCGTTTGGCCAAACCATATCTAATAATATATTTTTAGTTTAATTTTTCATGTGTCGTCTGATTTATCGCCTTATGGTTATTTCGAACCCAACAAGTGGTACAATGGTCCAATATAATGGTGTGGTGAGACGAGATTAAACAGGTTCAAAGCGGTTCCAAAATCAAGCTGCAACAATTTGGATGATAATGAAGATGTTTGTCCAACTACATGTGGAGAACAAGTTTCAACCATATTTTCAACATTACTGTTGCTGCATCTTTAAAAATAAAAATAAAATATTAATTCTTAATCAATTTTTAACCATGATATTTAAACTTTATTTTTAACCATGACAAGCAACAGTTATGAAGATTATATTAAAAACGAAGTTCATGGGATGCGAAGAATGCTGATCAAGTGAAGAAAATCAAGCCAGAAATGGGAGATTTGTTAGGGTTTTTGCCTTGATTTTCTTACTAAAATTAAATTTTACTTTTGCTTGAAAGAAAAATAAGAGTAATCATATTTACTTTCACTTTTTCTGAAAAGAAAATATAAAACTTTTCCATATTTGGCTAACCTCTTTCTTGGAGGAAAGATTTTGAAACCCTATAAATAGAAGATTCTCTTCTCATATCATAACACAATAGCATTCACAATGTATTCTTTAAAGAGTTTTTAGTCTTTTGTAGGGGAGATTTCTCCCAATAAGTTTTAGGATGTTCAATTTTATTTGTAATATGTAGGCGCCCTTTCGATTTCGAACCCAACACGCATATCTTAGATGTTTGAATTATTCCAATTTAGAGTATAAAAATCCAATATATACCAAAAATACTCTTCCATTGATGGTATCAAAACATGGTTTGTATAGTACTACTAGTCTGCTTTCTTCTTACAACACCAAGCTATGGGAATGTTCAAGAATTTGCTACATGCATGGCTCTTCACTCTACTTCAACCTATTCTAGTGTTGTTCACTCCCAAGAATCTCCATCATATGCATATCTTCTACAAGAATCTCAACAAAATCCAAGATGGTTAAATTCAACATCACTACTTAAGCCATCATTTATAGTGACACCAAAGACACAAAATGAGATCCAAGGGGCAATTCTTTGTGCCAAGAAGCATAGTTTACAAGTTAGAGTAATGAGTGGAGGTCATGATTATGAAGGCCTATCTTTTCTATGCAAAACCCCTTTTATAATCCTTGATTTAATCGATTATCGATCGATTAACATAAACTTGGAAGATGAAACTGCTTGGATTCAGAGTGGTGCAACCATTGGAGAAGTTTACTATAACATAGCCAAGAAAAGTGACATTCTTGGATTTCCAGCTGGCCTATGTCCAAGTGTTGGTGTTGGTGGACACTTCAGTGGAGGTGGCATTGGCACCATGATGAGAAAATATGGCCTGTCTGCTGATAACATTATAGATGCTAATTTGGTTGATGCAAATGGTAGAATTCTAAACAGAGAAACAATGGGAGAAGATGTATTTTGGGCAATTAGAGGAGGTGGAGGAGCTAGTTTTGGAGTAATATCAGCCTGGAAAGTGAGACTGGTTCGCGTTCCGCCCCTTGTCACAGTATTCACAATTCACAAGATGTTAGATCAAGAAGGTGTCAAACTTGTACATAAATGGCAATACATAGCCAGTAAACTACCCGAGAATCTCTTCATTCGCGTACTTATTCAACAAATCGATGGAGTTGATAGCCATGGAAATGTGAAAGTCTTGTTCAATTCGCTCTTCCTAGGACTAAAAACAGACGTGTTTTCCATCATGAACACGAACTTCCCTGAATTAGGCTTGAAAATGGAAGATTGCGCGGAGATGAGCTGGATAAGATCCGTCCTCTACTTCACGGGGTACCAAAAAGGGGAGCCATTAGAAATCCTATTGGATAGAACAACACAATATAAGAGCAACCTCAAGGCAAAATCAGATTTCGTCATTGAACCAATGCCAGAAAGTGTTTTCCAGGGGATTTCCGAGAGGTTTTCGCAACAGAAAATGGCTTTCATGATAATGGATCCACTAGGAGGGAGAATGGATGAAATTCTTGAATCTGAAATACCATTTCCTCATAGGAAAGGGAACATATACAACATACAATACATAGTTAAATGGGGTTCAAATGAGGGATCCAAACTGCATTTGGACTGGATCCAAAGTCTTTACAAGTACATGGAACCATATGTGTCCAATTCACCAAGATCTGCTTATCTCAACTATAGGGATCTTGATTTGGGAATCAATCAGCAGGGAAATTACTTGAGTTATCGACAAGCTATAACTTGGGGTACCAAGTATTTTAAAGGTAATTTTCAAAGATTGGAAAGAGCAAAACATCAGATTGATCCAAGCAACTTTTTCACAAATGAACAAAGTATTCCTCCTCTTTCTTATTAGTTAAAAAATATGTGACTTCACAAGTTTCCCTATAGTTAGTAGTTTTGCAATTTATCTTTCAGCTTAAAAAGACAAATGAAACATAAATGCCACTGCAAAAACTACATTTAGTTCAAGAACTACAACAACAACAACAAACCCAGTGTATTCCCACTTAGTGGGGTCTGGGGGGGTAAGATGTACGCAGTCCATACCTCTACCTCTGATGAGGTAGAAAGGCTGTTTCCGAAAGACCCCCGGCTCAAGTCACGAGACATCATACAAACACATAGTATAGCACAGAAGCAGATGACGTAACATAGATACGGCACCCATAAAGAATTTAGTTCAAGAACTCATAAATGTAATTATGCAAAAGATGACTCATCAGTTCTCTAACACATTCGATCCCGATGAAAAATTATATTATGTATATAGAATTAAAATTATATTTTATATATATAGTTAATGTTGAACCTTTTTGGTTAGTTTGTGTGCTTACTATAAACTAATAAAATAATAATTTAAAATATTTTTTGTAATATGGAACTAGTCAAACTAATAAACTTGGTTTAGATTTCCAACACCGTTTTCAGATTGGAGGTTAATCTAAACAAAGTTTATATTCGAGTTAAAACGAATCAAAACCTCTGTGCATAATCAATATATATATATATATATATATAAAGGTAAGTTATAGTCAATCCTATGTGGTATGTCTTAGAGCCCTTTAAACTTATAGGGGGATTAAGTTACTGAGTCACTCTATGAAGATCTGGGAGAGAGTGGTCGAGGTGAGGCTGAGACGGATAGTGTCTATTTCGGAAAACCAGTTCGGATTTATGCCTGGCCGCTCGACGACGGAGGCAATCCACCTGGTACGGAGGTTGGTGGAGCAGTATAGGGAGAGGAAGAAGGATCTGCACATGGTGTTCATCGACCTGGAAAAGGCGTACGACAAAGTCCCCAGGGAAGTGCTTTGGAGATGCTTGGAGGTGAGTGGAGTACCGCAGGCATATATCAGAGTAATTAAGGATATGTATGAGGGAGCAAAAACCCAGGTGAGGACGGCGGGAGGAGACTCTGAGCATTTCACTGTCCTGACAGGATTGCATCAGGGATCTACTCTTAGTCCCTTTTTGTTTGCGTTAGTAATGGAGGTGTTGACGCGGCGTATCCAAGGGGAGGTGCCGTGGTGTATGCTTTTTGCAGACGATGTAGTCCTGATAGATGACACTCGAGGGGGTGTGAATGACAAATTAGAGTTGTGGAGGCAAACTCTGGAGTCTAAAGGGTTCAGGGTGAGCAGAACCAAGACAGAGTATGTGGAATGTAAGTTTAATGACGTGAGGCGGGAGAATGAGGTAGTAGTGAGACTAGAAGCACAGGAGGTAGGGAAGAGGGATAAGTTCAAGTATCTCGAGTCCGTGATCCAGAGTAACGGTGAGATTGACGAGGATGTCTCGCACCGTATTGGGGCGGGATGGATGAAGTGGAAACTCGCATCGGGGGTGCTGTGTGATAAGAAGGTGCCGCCCAAGCTTAAAGGCAAATTCTATAGGGTGGTAGTCCGTCCGGCCTTGCTGTATGGAGCGGAGTGTTGGCCAGTTAAGAGCTCCCACATCCAAAGAATGAAAGTGGCAGAAATGCGGATGTTGCGCTGGATGTGTGGACTGACCCGAGGGGATAGAGTTCGGAATGAGACTATCCGGGAGAAGGTTGGTGTGACTTCAGTGGAGTGTAAGATGCGGGAAGCACGATTGAAATGGTTCGGACACGTCAAAAGGAGGGGCATGGATGCCCCGGTCCGTAGGTGTGAGAGGCTAGCGTTGGATGGTTTTAGACGGGGTAGGGGTAGACCGAAGAAGTACTGGGGTGAGGTGATTAGGCGAGACATGGAACAGTTACAGCTCACCGAGGACATGACCCTAGATAGGAAGGTCTGGAAGATGCGAATTACGGCAGAGGATTAGGGCCAGTTCGGGTCGCTAGTGTAGGGAATTAATTGGTGGGGGTGTATTCCTGTTATGATTCCGTATTCAGTGTTCCGTGTCCCGTGTTCCATGTTTATTACGAATATGTGTGCTTGCCTCTGCTTTATATTCCTGCATTCCTGCTTTACTCTGTTCTATATTCTTTATGGGTGCCGTATCTATGTTACGTCATCTGCTTCTGTGCTGTACTATGTGTTTGTATGATGTCTCGTGACTTGAGCCGGGGGTCTTTCGGAAACAGTCTTTCTACCTCATCAGAGGTAGAGGTATGGACTGCGTACATCTTACCCCCCCCCAGACCCCACTAAGTGGGAATACACTGGGTTTGTTGTTGTTGTTGTTGTTGTTGTTATAATTTTAAAAAATTAAAAATTCACCTTAACATTTATATATCATATTAAAGCTAGTCATATTAAATAACTTTCATCATCAATGCTATTAAATTTCTCTCATTTATGTGCTATGTAAAAAAAGAGAATGTCATTTATTTTTGAGACATTAATTGAATTTCTCCTCATTTTACATATTTATGTATTTAAAGAAAACTCAAAAGTCAATATATATATATATATATATATTAGTCTATGCGAACGTGCGCACGTTTATCAAAATACTTTTCAACATGAATTCAAATTTAATTACAGGATGTATCTCTAATATGAGGATTTCAAACACATTTTTCTGACATAAATTGCATAATTTTGGTCTCGTGGTCCTTAAATGGCTTATCTTATACAAATTTTGGAAAAGGTGAATTTCCGTACATTAGACAATATGATTTAGGATAAACACATTCTAAAAGAAATTAAACAGAAAAAACAAATGCACCCACCTTTTGATTATTCTGTTAGTTTTCCACATCAAAACAGGTTGTACTTCAAGAATCACTTCATAATGTAATGTAAATAGAAAAAAATAAAATCAAATAAGGAGGTATATATTATCAATACAAAAATAAAGAAAGATGGAAATTAATAAACATATTTATTCTTTTATTTTTCTTTACACTATAAAGAAATAAAACAATTAAAAGGAAATTAACCCGCGTTATGGCTTATCTATGCATATAAATATTTTTATATATGGGTTTTTCTATTTTAAGTAGGATATTATTTTTCTAATTTTTTACAAATAGAATATTTTTGCAAACCTAATTTATTGGATCTTTGGGACGTTGGTAACCCCCCCACCACCACCACCCCACCCTGTTTTTTTTTTCCTTGTTGAGGTAGTGGCATGTTGGTTAATATCTATTTATGAAGAAAGTTTGCAACCATTACCATAAATTTTGGATTTTTTAATTACTAAATATATATTTTCTTTTTTTATATATTTTAAAATTCCTTAATTATTAATTCTCTTGACATATATTACCCTATATCCTTTTTATTATCATAAATTTTAGAACTCCGCAATTTTTGATTTTTTTTTTTTTTAAGAAAAGGGATGAAAAAATAATTTTGTTTATTGCGAATTTCTTAGTCAAAAAATATTTGTAAAATCCTTCAAATTTTTAATATAGTATAGATATAGATATAGATATTCTAATATGAGCCTATAAAAGGGTGAAGCCTAAAGCGTGTGCTTTAGCAGCTTCATCCATTAGCTGGTCTAGCATACACTCTATATTTTCTAGACATCACTTATGAGATTATACTGAATACATTATTGTTATATACTAATTGAACCACCCATGTAATCTTTGGTTATTTAAAATTAGACGATTTTACCTATTACGAAGGTTTTTAATGAAGTGTGAAAAGTTCAAATCACTTCTCAAAACACATTTTAATATAATAATCTGAACATAACACATACAATCAGAAATTTCAGGTAGTTAATATATGGATCGTTACTTTTGAGTTTGTCATACATTATCGCTTTTCCTTGTTGCTAGAGGCTAAGAGAGACGCATTGATTTGAACCGTATTTGTAGTAAGATTTTTTTTTTTGATGAAGAGAACCTAGAGAAGAGAACCTAAAGAAGAGACAAAACTGAGAGAATTGTTGATGAAAGAAAAGTATGGCGAGGATGGCAAAAAAATAAAATCAGCATGACTTTTATAGAAATTGTTGTTTGTTAATTTTTGAAATTTTTTTGATCCTATATTGCATGAGAAAGGTTTACTTAAATCTTATGTAAGATGAAGATGAAATTATTTTTTTTTAATCTTTTTGGCAAAAAGCGTCAAAGTTGGAAGAAGAATTTTTTTTTTCTTTGGATTTCACACTGCAAGAAGGGAAATACTGGGTGAAGAACATAATTTTTTATTACTAAATTTTTTTGGTTCGACATTGGAAGAAGGGTTATTCTTTTTTATAAATTATTTTTTTGGTTTCTGGGTATTATTTGGGATTTTTGGATTATCCTCTTCTAGTTATGAATGGTAAGTTTTCTTTAGATGGTGAAAAAGAAATTCTATTTTTGTGAGAAAAGGTTTTTCTTTTTGTAATATAGTAAATATTTAATATTATTAAAATAATAGAAGATAGGTGAAAAGACGATTTTATATAAAACAGAAACTTTTAATGAAAGAAAATAAGTTTAAATGATATTTCTAAGACCCTTCACACTTTTAATATATTATAGATTATAGATATGTGTGTGTGTATATATATATATAGAGAGAGAGAGAGTCTAATTTATCTCTTTTTAATCCTAATAATAAATGTACGAAAATGATAGTATCTCTTAATGTTTGAATTTTTTTTTATTTAATTAAAAAATTATTCATAACTCAAATCTCTTGAATTTATATTGTTAATGATATTCATAACTCTCATTCTTTAATCTTCATAACTCCCAAAATTTAATTTTTAAATTTATGATGCCTTATGATATTCCTCCATTTTATCTATATAAATTCCTATTTTATGTCATGAAAATTCTCATTCAAAGTTATTCTTTCTCCTCTTTATCACTATAGCCTCCTCTAAATTAGCTAAATTGTGAAAGCAAAAAATAACGCAAAGACAAAAAAAATTCTTGCTCAAAATCTTTCGTTTCATCTTTCATTGTTTGATCACATTTAGTTTATAGGGTATTATGATACATTATATATAGTTTGAATTACTTCTTGCTCATTGATTACTTTTTTGTATGTATAATTTCAAAAAAAATATTGTAAATAATAATAGAACGTAGTGAGTATTTAAATATTCATGAAAAGATGAAGGAAAACGAATCAGGATTTTCCTATTTTTTATGTGAATAGTTCATTTTTTTTTGTTTTTAAAGTTATTTTTATCAAACAATTTATGTTATTTGTATATAATAGTGTAAAAATAATTCTTTAATTGTTGATGAGTGTTTTATTATTGATCACTAAAAGTTAAAGATGAACTAATTTATTTTATAATATCATGATTTCTTTTTTTACATATATAAGTGTTTGGTCAACTTTTTCCTTGCTTGAAATGTACTTAATAATTGCTTTTTCGTTCTTTTTTCACTTTGTGAATATAATATTTTCTATTATTTTATTTTTTCTGAAAGAGATAAATAGATATTTCTTTAATTATTCCATTATATCGATAGAGTATGTAGATATTTTATTATTGTAATATTGAAATTAATGTTATTTTTGTCATGTTTCACAAATTATTTTGTATAGAAATTTTTAGAGCCTAAAGGCAAACACGTGACATGAAAAAAAAAAAAAATTTAAAAATTTGGATATGAAATTGAAAAGGAAAGAGGATTGGCATAAAGAATTATATGTATCTGTATTTTTAGGCTTAAGTCACTTCTCACCTTTTAAAGTTGTATGTAGTTTTAACCTAAACATCTCAACTAAAACTATAATTATTGAACATCTAGATTATCCAAATATGTACCTATTTAAAGTTAATAATATAACCACATCTTTTGAGAATTCTTTCTCATATAAAAGCCTTTATACCTATTTAAAGTTAATGATATAAGTACATGTTTTAAAAATTCTCTTCACATATAAAAGAGTTTCGAAATTCAAAGCATAATATTTAACGCATCAAATTGTTATAAAAAAAAAATCATTAATAGGTAAATATTTGCATGTCGGTAAGGGTTTTGAGCCGTTGGTTGTCATACCCTATTTTTACCTGAGGTTAAAACGAGCACTACGTTGTGGACTCTAAAAGAATGAAAATTTGCACAGAATCGCCACCTAATTTTTAAGGAAAATAAGGAAACCTATTGAAGTATTAACATGCGATTAATGTTTTTAATCTGCGAAAAATCAATTGATATTCTAGGTAAGGTTTCAAGTTATTCCAAAGGGAAGGGATTAGGCATCCTTCAAAATCCACAAGTGTGGTACCCGGCTAGACTAAATTTTTTAAAGAGGGAGGAGGTATAAAAAATAATGTAGAAGTGTATGTATTAAATATAAAATAACATAAATGTTTAAAATTATGTAAAGATGTATGTATATTAAATATATAAATAAAACATGTTATTATAAAAAATGTAAAAGATATGTATAAAAATACATGTGAAAAGAAAAGTATTTTATGTTGTGTGAAAGAAAGTATATCTTGATATGCCATGAAGAAAAAGAGAAAAATAATGCTCTTTGTTTGATTAAAGTTTATGAAAAAGTAAAGATTTACTTTAATAAAAAGATCACAATGTTTAAGATGTCAAAGTATGTAAACTAATTTGATTAATTTAATTTATTTGTTTAAACATTAAGGATCTAAGTTTGCATAAACGCGAGGTGAAGTTGTATAAAGAAAATTCCGCCCAACACCCTAAAAATAAAGTTTTCACTATAATAACATTTGTACAAATATAAAAATACAATACAGAATTAAAAGGGCCTCTTTGTATGCAACTCTCGACGAGTAATTCAAATAACCTGTATAAACACTTGTAAAAATGTTAGTAATGAATAAATAATAATCAAAATAAATTGAACAAGTATGTGTGTATATAAATATTTAAAAAGATATTTTTTTGTTAAAAAGTGGGCTCAGATAAAGTCATGACTGCGAAATGGTTGCTCAATTAATTGGCCGTCCTAAATCGTTTTGCTACGAAGTGGTTGCTCAATTAATTGGTCGTCCTAAATCGTTTTGTCAAAATCTAAATAGTAAAATCTTTTATTGTTATAAAGTTTCATCATCGCCCAAAAAATATTTATTCATTACGTATGTATACGTAAAAAGTCCGTCATTTATTTACGGAGACCTCAAAATTAATAATAATTTTTTCATTGGCCAAAAATATATAGTATCCATTCATTATCGGTGAAATAAATTGTAAGGCAAAAAGAAAGGACAAATGTCCAAATCATCTGCATAGATTAATTATAACAACCCATAAAAAAGTAAAGGACTATAGCAGCAACTTTTGACCATAAAGATAAAGAAATCTCAAAGTCGTCCAAAAAAGTGAACCAAACAAGAATCACCCCAAATATCCCAATCAGTATTGCATAGAGGAAACACAAGCAGCCGAAAAAACATAGCTAGCAATCAAAAATCATCCCAAAGCAAGCATGTTTCAAGAATCAAGACCTCCCCAGATAATTCAAAATCAACAAAAAATATCAAGAATCCAAAAGTAAAGAGAAAAAAAAAGAAAATGTCAGAGTACCCTGAGCGACTCAAATTCATAAAATAAGCAAATTATTAGCGGATCGTGTAATAACAAATAAAGGTTGGCGCTACTTCAACGGCATATGCCGGAGCAACGCCGAAACCCAGATTCCGACCAGATCTGGCCATTTTTAATGTGGCAGTGGTGGCGTGTGTGGTGGTTGCGGCGGATCTGGGACAGTGAAGGAGAAAGGGAGAGAATTGTAAGGGAGAAGGAGATGAAAATGATGATTTTCTCTGTAGTGTACTTGCGTGTGTATATATATATGTGGATATGTGTGGTGTATGTGTGTATTGTTGTGTTGTGTCCTATATCTGTGGTATGTTTTGAAGAGAAAAATAAAAAAATAGAATAAATAAAATATGCTTGTGTATTTATGAATATGTGTGTGGGTTTGCAAAGAAAAAATATTTATGAGTTGTAAAAAATAAATATATGTGTATTTTGAAAGAGAGGAAAAAATGAACGAAAAAATATTTTTTTCAAAATGTGTCCTCCCACCACCTATTTATACAAAAAATTGAGCACCATTTTTATCCAATGGATAAAGGAGTGTCCTCTCTTTTTATAATAGAACACCCTTAGGTCCTTAAATTATTGGCCAAAGGATTTTAATCCCTTTGACCAGCGGACAATGTAATTATCCAAAGGGTAGTGTCATTGTCAGATGTGACAAGACATTGTGTTGTCATTATCGGATGTGACAAGACATCATTGTGTAGTCATTGTCGAATGTGACAAGATATTATTGTGTAGTCGTTGTCGAATGTGACAAGACATCGAATTATTATATTGCACAAAATAATTGATCCGACTCAGCGTTTGCGGACTGTAAAATATAGTTGTTGAATGAAAAAATGTAAAGAATATTACAATCATTAAAATATAATTAATTTAAAAATACTGTAATATATATATATATATAACGTTATGTCGTGCACGTGTGCGGGTGATTGTAAAATGTTAAGAACGATAATGAATTGATAAAAATCCTAAAATTAGAAAAATTATTAATAAATTATAAGAAATAAAAATATGACAAAAAATTGATCAAAATCCTAAAGAAAGGATAATTATCAATAATTTATCAAACAATTGTAAAAAGATGTGAAAATTATGTTTCGTGCCTTTTAACGAACAAAAAGCCTGAAGACGTTAATTTTAGGCACGGAGAGCAAAAATTGGGTGTCAACATTGGTGACAAAAAAGTTTGAAAATGTGGTGTAGGTGACTCAAGTCTTAATAAATGAGTGTAGGTGACAATTACTTTATTATGGATTAAGAAAGTTGGAGAAGTTTGAAAATAATTCACAAGTTTTTGAATTTATACTTTGATCCAAATGTTAGTTAATATAACAGGAAACAGAGGGAAAAAAGTGTATTTATCTCTCTTCTCATCCGTTGTTGTTTTCTCTCTCTTCATGATTTTTGTTGTTCATTATTGTTGCTGTTTTATTCATCATCTTTTACTTCATTATCATCATCTTCATCTTCATTTTCTTCTTGTCGATCATTGTGGTTGTTTTTATTATTACTGCTGCTACTTGACCAATTTTTAGGTAAAATTTTGTTTCGTACATCACTTTCCACTTTGGCATTACTTCATGGGTGTCTTTGATAAGTAAAATTTTAATTTTTAGTCAAATTTGTCATTTGGGTACACAGCTATTGCAGTTTTTTCAACGATAGATAGAACCCGATCATGAATCCAACATAAGAGCTCATAATTTAAACAGATCACTCATCTATTGCATTAGATAAGTAATTTATTGCAACGGAAGACTCATATGTTGGATTCATGTTTATAGTTCTATAGTGCCCGTAACATGAAACGAACAGATGGGTAATCCATTGGAACAAACTTGTTATCTATTGCAATAGATTATTATCTGTTGCATAAGATTTATTATCTGTTGCAATAAACTACTTATCTGTTCCAACAGACTACTTATCTGTTGCAATAGATGAGTAATCTGTTTGGAACAAAGGCGCGACTGTTCACCTTTATTTATTAATTACATTCAAACTGATGACTTTTTGATTATTGTGAAAAGTTAATGACTTAATTAAATCAAAGCTGTTGACTAAATTTTTGATTATTGTGATAAGTCGCGACTTTTCAGATTATATACTATTAATTAGTTCATAAATTTAAATAATTTTTTTCTCAATTAAACCATCTGTATAACAGATAATCTATCTGTTGTAACAGATAATCTATCTGTTGTAACGTATAATCTATCTGTTGTAATAGATAACATATAATCTATTGCTACAGGATTCAAATTATTCCTTAATCGTCGACATGTCTTATGAGAAGAAGAAAGAAAGACTTAATGAAAATTAAATAAGAATTAAAACGATAAAGGTGATCAAACATAATTTTTTTTATCAAGCAAAAATAAATAAAAATACATAAGTTTAAAGAAAAAAAATAATCTAATTATTATTACTATTATTATTATTATTATTATTATTATTATTATTATTGTCAGCCGGTCAATCTTCAACCGGCAGCAGTAGGGCCCTCTTCAGCCTACGGATCTCCCGGAGCATCCTTGTTTTCACTCCTCCCAACTCCCATTGCAAGTCATGAACCTACTCCGAAGTTCATTCACGACGTCTTGCAAAAAAGCAACGTCCCACACCGAATCTGTCATATCTAGAACATACATAAATTGACAAAAAACGTAAAAACAAAAGTAAACAAAAGAATCTAAATGTAATACAACGTATACTACAAATTGGGTATATTCACACACAAAGCAAGAAAAAAACTTATCTGAGTCAGGAAAGAAAAAATGGTTGAAGGTGTAATATGAAAGACAAGATGCAAAAAATAAATAGAGTGTAGTAGAATGAACGAGTAAGTAAGGAGGGACCTATTTATAGAGAATTGAATTTGAATGAGTTAGGCAAAAAGGCGTGACTGTTCACCTCCATTTATTAATTACATATTTTGATTACTGTGAAAAGTGATGACTTAATTAAAACAAGTTATGATAAGTCATGACCTTTCAGCTTATTATTATTAATTAGTTCTTTGCAATAACCATTTTTATTAAGTTGTGACAACAAATTCTATATCTGTTGCATCAGATAACCCATCTGTGACAACAGATAAATCATCTGTTGCAATGAATGGACAACCTGTTTCATTAGATAATCTACCTGTTGCAACATATAATCTATCTTTTTTTTAATAATCATCATATCATTAATCCAAATTTGGTAACTTTTTTATTATATAAATTAAAAATATAGATTTTAAAAACAAAAAATTGTGAATAGTCACACTACTTGTCGCCTATTTAATATTAATATCAATTATTCAAATTAAATAATTATTTTTTTACGATTATAAATTGTGTTTATCATTTATTTCCTTATTATTTTCTGTGAAAAGAAATGACTTAATTAGATCAAGCTGGTGCATTTTTTATTATTATGACAAGTCATAACTTTTCAGCTTATTATTATTATTAATTAGTTATTAAATTTAAATAACCTTTTTATCAATTAAAAAATCGAAAACACCTTTTCAATAACCGTTTCTTTAATAAAATAATAACCATTTTTTTTGAGTTGTGGCAACAGATTGTATATCTGTTGCATCAAATAACCCATCTGCGGCAACAGATATACCATCTATTGCAATAAATCACCCATCTGTTTTAGGAGCTTTTTTTATTTCTTCTAACAGCTGATTCATTAGTCGCAACAGATGGGGAATTTGATGCATTAGCAACATTAAATGTGTTAGAGACAAAAAGTCACGACTATTCATCTTTCATTTAACAATCATCATATACCTTAATTAATGCAATGTTGTGACTTTTTTATTATATAACAAATACGTAATTTTAAAAAATAGATTTAAAAACAAAAATGGTGAAAAGTCACAGTCAGTTATTAGAATTAAATAACCATTCTTTTATGGTTATAAATTGTGTTTATCATTTATATTCTTATTATTTATTTACAAATCGTTTTTCACATTAAATAATCAAAAAGTCATGACTTTTCACCCTCTCAATAACAATAATCTTTTTTTATTAATAACCGTCTGTTATAACATATGATCCATCTGTCGCATCAGATTAACCATTTGTTGCAACATATGGTTCATCGGTTGCGACAAGCGCTCAATCCCTACCTCCAACCGTCGACATGTTGCGAATAAGGAACAGACAGAAAGATAATTAAATATTAAATAAGAATTAAAAATTCAAAGTCAACCAAACATAGATTTTGAATCCATTATATACAAATATATACAATAAAAAAACATACCCTTGGGTAGATCCGATATAAAAAAAATACATACGCTAAAAGAAAAAATATTAACCTAATTATTATTACTACTATTCTTAGTAGTATTAATATTATTGTCAACCGGCCAATCATCATCCGGCATTAGCAGGTCCCTCCTCAACCTTGCTCTAAAGTCGTCCAACTCCCTTCGGAGTTCATGAATCTGCCTTTCATGTTCCCTCAAGGACTCGAGATGAAACACCTTGTAAAAATCTAGAACAATTATATCTAAAAGTGGAGTAGAATGAACAAGTAAGGAGAGACCTATTTATAAATGAATGAATTCGAATGGGTTAGTCAAAAATACAATACTGTTCACCTCTTTTTAAATAAAACTGGCAACTTTTAAAGATTATGTAAATTAAGAAAACGGATCTAAATACAACATTTTATCTTTATTGTATTTCAGAAAGAAAAGAAAATTGCTTTAAAATAAATCTAACAGATAGGTAATCTGTTGCAAAAATATATTCCATCTGTTAGATAATTTACAACATATTGACAATCTGTTGCAATAGATGAATATATCTGTTTGATTTTTCTAACAGATAAGTCATATGTTGCATCAGATTGTACATCTGTCATAACAAATCTCTATAATTGTTTGATAATTTAAACAGATGTGGCATCTGTGTTGCAACAGGTTAGTCATCTGTTTATTCAATTTAAGCCATAGATGGGCTAGGAATAATAAGGTTATGCAGATGGATGGATCCACTTTCATATGTGGGAGGTAAGTATTACTAATAAGGTTATCGGGACAACACACATAAAGTATAATATTTTTGTAAATGCAATTTTTAACCAATTAGGCACTGATCATTCAAACAAGATCCTGCATTGTACAGTTACGTTGGATATGTTTGAATTTATAAGGTCGAGGGCCCCATGAAGATGGTGTTGATACTCTGTTACGAATTACTGACGGTTGTTGCTCATGTTTATGTGTGTCAAGTTGTGAGAAGGGATCAATATTTGGTGTCATTGCAAAGATTCAATAGCGATTAGACTTAACTTTAAGTGTGCATTGGACTCTGATAAGGCCTTTAAAGCCTTGCACTACATCAAACAAGAATAGAAAATTAATAGAAATTCCTTTGGCCCAAATTTATATGAAAGGGTTGTTCGAGAAGATAATTATACGCCAGAAGGAGCCGAAGGAGAATGCCTGTGAGGGAAAGGGGAGTGGATGAAAGAATATATCATCAGAGAGCTAATTGAAGAGGAAATATAAGGTAGTAAAGAACTTCTAGTGAATCTGACCGATGAAACTGAATTAAAACATGAGAAATCTGAATCAAGTGCAAATAGAAAAGTGAACAGTATTGAAAATTTGTCTGTTGTTTCTCCGAAAGAAAAATAATGTAGATGGACACTTTGCTAGGGAGCTGCAATTAGATAGCGAGGTCGAGATGATCACCTATATAGAAAATAGCAGAACACCAAGAAAGCAGCTTTATGGGCATCGATGGTTAAAATGATATACAGTAAGTAGAGAAAACTTGTGCTAATAATAGTTATAGTTAAAATAAGGAATCTAAGCGAAGACGACAATTTCTGAATTTTAAATTGCATCCCATGCCTTCTTGTTTGTGGTTTCGATTAGGTCCACTACTATTGACCTGATCGGAACCACAAACAAAATTAAAAGACAGATTGAGTATCATTACTTCCTTAGCAATATAGATAAATTGATTGTGTTTTCTTGCCTTAGCATGCTTTCAACATATCTTGGAGAAAATCAGAGGCTTGCTGTAGTATGTGAATCCCAATAATATTTAAGCTTGTCTCCAACTTGCTTATTCAGTATTCAAGCTGGTCATTGTCATTTTTGAGGTCATTATAAAGTTCCTTGTCTTTTGTGACCTCATCAATAAGGAACACTTTCTTCGAAGTTGTGGCACTGTAAAAGGCCTTCAGAAGGATTCCAGGATACTTTTTTCAGTAGGCTTAAATGATACATCGAGGGTTCACTATGTTTGTTTTAGGTAAAATGTGTTGATGCACAATCAAGCAGTGGTCCCAACAATTGAAAAACTCACTTTTATCGAGTGTTGTTCAATGCAGCTTGCCCAACAAACCTTCAAGGGATTTGATAAATTAATTAGCCTAGAATTACGTAATGTTTGATCTTGATTCCACTAATCCTATCAAATATTTCATAACTCCAAGATCATAACCTATCAAAACCTTTTCCTGACTTAGTGCACAAATCAAACGAGCTCAATATCTTAGCTTTTTTTCTGATCACTCTTTGAAGAAAATGTTCCTATTGACAAGTACAAGAGTAATCAGCAGAAAAGTTGAGAGATTAAGCTCATTTGATTTGTGCACTAACTCGGGCAAAGGTTTTGATAGGTTAATAAGCCTAGAGTTATGTAACGTTTGATAGGGTTAGTGAATTCAAATCAAACATTACATAATTATAGGCTAATTAATCTATCAAATCCTTTGAAGGTTTGTTAAGCAAGCTGCATTGAACAACGCTCAATTAAAGTGAGTTGTTCAACTGTTGGGACCTGCTTGAGTGTGATAAACACATTTTGACCTAAAACAAACATAGCGAACCCTCTATGTATCATTTAAGCCTACTGAAGAAAGTGTTCTGAAAGCCTTATGAAGGTCTTTTACAATGCCACAACTTTGAAGAAAGTGTTCCTTATTAATGAGCTCACAAAAGACTAGAAACTCTATAATGACCTTAAAGATGGCAATGACCAACTTGAATACTGAATCAGCAAGTTGGAGGTAACCTTGAAAATTATCGGGATTCACATACTACTACAATCCTCTAATCTTCTTCAAGATATGTTGAAAGCATGCTAAGGCAAGAAAACATAATCAATTAATCCATATTGCTAAGAAAGTAATGATACTCAATCTACCTTTCAATCTTGTTTGTGGTTTTGATCAGGTCAATAGCAGTGGACCTAATCAAAACCATAAATAAGAAGGCATGGGATGCAATTTAAAATTCAGAAATTGTCACCTTTGCTTAGATTCCTTATTTTAACTGCAGTTGTTAGTGGCGCGGGTTTTCTCGACTTATTGTACATCATTTCAACCCTCGGTGCCCATAAAGCTGCTTTCTTGGTGTTCTGCTATTTTCTATATAGGTGATCATCCCTAACACGCTACCTAGTCGCAGCTCTCTAGCAAAGTATCCATCTACATTATTTATCTTTCAGAGAAAGAACAGACAAAATTTTAATACTGGATACACTTTCATAATTGCACTTGATTCATATTTTTCATGTTTTAATTCAATTTCATTGGCCAAATTCTCTAGAAGTTCCTTTCTACCCTATGTTTCCTTTTCAATTAGCTCTCAGATGATATAGTCATTCATCAACCCCCTATTTCCCCTCGCAGGCATTCTCCTATCGCACCTTTTGGCGTTTAATCATCACCCCGAGCAACCCAACCATATAAATTTGGGCTAAGGCAATAACAATATTGATTTCCGTTCTTAGTTGAAGAAGTGGGAGGCTTTGAAGACCATCTAGGAGTCCAATGTACTGTAAAAGTTAGTTCAATTTCTATTGAATCTCTTTACAATGCCACCAAAACTTGATCCCTTCATAATGCTTGACACATAAACATGAGCAACAACCGACATTAAATCTTAACAGAGTATCAGAACCATATTTATGGTTCCTCAACCTTATCAGTTCGGACCTATCAAACTTAATTATAAAATTGCAGATATCTTGTTTGAATGATAAGTGGCTAATCGGTAAAAATAGCATTCTCAAAATCAATGTACTCTATGTGTATTTTCATGATAACATTATCAATAATATATATTTCCCACATATGAAGTGGTTTTATCTGCAAGAAGTTTATTCCTCCGAATTCATCTTTACTGTAGCCTCTTATGTTGGTCAGGAATAAGTTGATCAACTTTCAGTTCCTTATATCTACAAATAAAATGAAAAAAATTAATGTCAAACAAGAGAAGAACAAAAAGAACATTATTTATCTGTTGCAATAGACGTGGAGTCTGTTGCAATGGACATGGAGTCTGTTGCAATGGACCTGGATTCTATTACAACGGACATGGAGTCTGTTGCAATAGATGTGGAGTCTGTTGCAATAGGTGTGGAGTCGATTAGAATACATCAAACCAACCTTGCTAGTGGTTTGATTTGTTTCAATAGTTGCTCCATCTGTTGCAACATCAACAACAACATAAACTACAAAGAAAAAACATCAACAACAAAGAAACAACATCATTTGTTCCAACAACATCAACAACAAAAAAGCAACATTCTTTGTTCTAACACCATCAACAACACCACACCACTAGTTCCAACAACACCAACCCCACCAACAGAAATAAATAAAATACATAAAAACATAATACTTCCAACAAGGCTTTTAAACTTCTCCCACAACAGATGATTTTTTGCACATATTGTAAGAAAAACAACAATTCATTTATTCAAGACTTAAAAGTTCCTTCAAATTTTTTAAATAAATATGATATGGGTAAATGTTAATTAAATAAAAAAACAGATGTAAATAACTTACAAAGAAGAAGGCGATAATGAAAGAGCAATAGTGAACTATACCTGCAATATCAAAAGCAAGGGGATCAAAACAACAATTTTAGTCTAGGAAATATATGAATTAATTTAGATCCGAAAGGATCTTTATGAGAAATAAGAGAGAAAAAAGGAGAAGGTTGTGATAACCTTAGAGAGGAAGCAAGAAAAAAATGAGAGATGAATAAATTTAGGGCCGAATGAGAGATAATTCTAGACATGGGTTTAAATATTCATTAATATTTATTAATAACTTGAGGTGCGCAAGAAAGACGGGTGACATTGAAAAGACAAGATAAGACTACTCAATAAGATTTTTGAGTTATCCAAGAAATATTTTGTACCGTCTTTAGTAGTACTATTTATTTATCTTTCTTCTTTCGGACAGAAGATTGCTTTAAAATTAAAAGAAATTTTTTTTTTAAAACAGATATGTCATCTATTGCAACAGATATCAATATTCGTTTGAAAATTTTCAACAACTCAGTCATCTGTCACAACAGATGTAAATGTCTATTTTATAATTAAATTAGATATGTCATCTGTTACAACAAATATCAATATCTGTTTGAAAATTTCCAATAGCTCAGTCATCTGTCACAACAGATACAAATGTCTACTTGATAATTAAATCAGATATGTCATCTGTTGCAACAAATATAAATATCTGTTTAAAAATTTCCAAAAGCTCAGTAGTCTGTTGCAATAGATTTCTTTGCAATTGATTTAGATAGAACTAGGTATAAGTACATAGGGTGAAGTACAACTTTAATTGAGTCTTTGCAATTGCATGATATTGGTATTGCATTTCTCCAGACCTGAGTCGTCGATCGATCACTCTGAGTCAAAATGTTTCATATCAACTTATTATTGAGCTAATACCTAAATTAATTTAGATAGAACTAGGGATGTGTACATAGGGTGAATTACAACTTTAATTGAGTCTTTATGATTGCATGATGTTGGTATTGCGTTTCTTCCGATCCGAGTTGTGGATCGACCACTCTGAGTCAAAATATTTTGTATTAAATTATTATTGAGCTAATATCCAAATTAATTTAAATAGAACTAGGTATGAGTACATAGGGTGAAGTACAACTTCAATTGAGTCTTTGCGATTGATGATGTTGGTATTGCGTTCCTCCCGACCCGAGTTATTGATCGGTCACTTTGAGTCAAAACATTTTGTATCAACTTATTATTGAGCTAATACCTAAATTAATTTAGATATAACTAGGGATGAGTACATAGGGTGAAGTACAACTTCAATTGAGTCTTTGCGATTGCATGATGTTGGTATTGCATTTAACCCGACCCGAGTCATCAATCGATCACTCTGAGTCAAAATATTTTGTATCAACTTATTATTGAGCTAATACCTAAATTGATTTTGATATAACTAGAGATGAGTACATAGAGTGAAGTAGAGTGAAGTACAGCTTCAATTGAGTCTTTGCGATTACACGATATTGGTATTGCATTCCTCCCGACCTGAGTCGTCGATCGATCACTCTGATTTAAAACATTTAGTATTAATTTATTATTGAGCTAATACCTAAATTGATTTATATAGAACTAGGGATGAGTACATAAGGTGAAGTACAACTTCAATTGAGTTTTTGCGATTGCATAATGTTGGTATTGCGTTCTTCCAGACTCGAGTCATCGATCGATCAGTCTGAGTCAAAATATTTTATATTAATTTATTATTGAGATAATACCAAAATTTATTTAAATAGAACTAGGGATGAGTACATTGGGTGAAGTACAACTTCAATTGAGTCTTCATGATTGCATGATATTGGTATTGCGTTCCCCTAACCCGAGTCATCGATCGATAATTCTGAGTAAAAAAATTTCGTATTAAATTATTATTGAGCTAATACCTAAATTGATTTAGATAGAACAGGGGATGAGTACATAGGGTGACGTACAACTTCAATTGAGTCTTTGCGATTGCATGATGTTGGTGTTGCGTTCCTCACGACCCAAGTTGTCAATCGATCACTTTGAGTCAAAACATTTCATATCTTTTAAAATTTCAAAAAATAATTAAGATCAATTCGGACCATATTAACATTTTCAAAACTTGCCATTCTTTTTCAAAATACAAATTAGCCTATACAAATCATCCATTTAGGGGGAAAACGTTTCATAATTTCACATCTCAATTTTCTCGCTCTTTTCTCTCTCTCAACAATACAAACAACAAATACTCAACAAATTGCTCAACCCCTCACAACAGATCAATTTTCTTCTCATTTTTGACCACATAAGTGTTATTTTTTACTCCATTCTTGCATGTATCCTTTATTTTCTGTCTTTGTAGGTAACAAAGTTCGAGAAGAGTTCTATATTTATTTTTTTCTAAAAATTAGGGCTTTTTAGTTAATGATAAAAAAGGATACTTTTAGTTGTATTGTCTTCAAGAATGGGTTAACAATTTTGAGTTTTGATGCTAAAAACGTAGGAAGAACCCGAGAAAACCCTAGTTTTTATCGCAGTATTTCATTGACTGTCGTGGTATTATTGGATGGTGTTTATGGTGTTGTTGTTGGAAGTTGGTGGTGGTATCAGTATTGGTGCCCTTGGTGGTGGTGTAGGTGGTCTTGGTGGTGGTGGTGGCAGTTTTAGTGGCCTTGGTAGTGGTCTTGGTAGTGGTCTCGGTGATTCATCTGTTGCAACAGATAGAACATCTGTTGGGAGATATTAAATAGGTGTTCAAACAGATTCCCCATCTATTCCAACTGATGGGTTATCCGTTGGAGTATTTATTAATAATGTGGCGTCTAATAATTTATTAAAATTTATCTTAGCTTTTTTTTTTTAAATTATGCAGACATCAAATGTAATGAATTTTTATTTTTCTACTGTTTGTAGTTAAAAGATGTCTCATAAAAGAAAAGAAACTAAAAGTGGATCAACTTCTGACCATCCAACGAAAAAGGCTAGAGTACAGATGGAATCAGAGGAACATCCTGAACAAACTCGGTCAGAGAAAAAAGAGGTTGAGAAAAGTTATGAAAAAGGAAGTGGAGAAGGGTATATAGAGGCTGGTGAGTAAAATAAAAGTGAGAAGGAAGAAGAAGATAAATAATATGATAATGCCTCACCAATGGGGCGTGAAATAAGATCTAAATCCCAGCATGAGGCTGTCAAAACTAGTAGTATTGACAGGTTTCAAGTTGCGATGCCAAAAGATGACCCTGGAAAAGTAACTGGTGATCTTGTACTTAAATATCAGTTGGGGAAACCTTTTGATGAATTTAGGAATATTATGAAGAATGAAAACATAGACAAGCCTTTTAAGAAGAGCCAATTTGGATACTTTCTTCGGCTGTCTGCGGACCACACTGTCCATTTCCAAATGAATATAGTATATGGTCTTCTCAAGAGTGGGATCAGGTACATGAGGGATGATAAAGATTCGAAGAAGGGCGAAAAAAATGGATGAAATCTAGATCAACTACCATGGCATGTCGGTTTGTTTTGGCTTGAAAGAGTTTGCCATAGTGACGGGCTTGAGATGTGATCGTCCAGAAGAACCTCTCATCAAGGAAACACCTCCTGAAAGGTCCAAGGCAAGAAGGACAGCCAAACCACCACCATGAAATAGACGGAAGGCATTGTCCAAGAAACCACCCACCAAAACGAACAAACAAAAGGAAAAAATAAATGGGTTGTTGGACATTGCTGGACGTAGGTACAAAGCAATGAATTTGATAGAAGATCTCAAGGATAAAAACATACCAAAGCAGTACAGGGAGCAATTGTGCTTAGTTTGATTTTTTCATGCCATTATATTGGAAAGAGACGTCAACAAAGTCACAGAAGATGATTTGTTGAAGCTTTCTAATGATTTTAAGAAATTTAACAATTATCCTTGGGGATATGACAACTACTACTTGATTAGAAAATATTTAATGACAAAGCCATCCTAAAAAACGACCATATTATACGGCTTTCCTTGGGCTTTCATGGTAAATTTAATCACTATTTGTTTACTCATCCATTAATTTATATTGAATAATTATTATGAATTTTTTTGCTTTCTTCCTATTTACATATTTTAGGCTTGGACATTTGAAGCCATTTCTCCCCTCCAAAAATAGGTCAATAATTACCCGAACAAGGTTTTCCATCCAAAGATCCTTAGGTGGTTGGCTGCAAAGAGCAGCACAAGAATTAAGAAGGCTGATCTCTTTAACCCTCAGGATGATGCAACACGTCTTCTTTCGAGTAAAATAATTTGACTCAACGAAAGATATTAAAACAGATGTGCCATCTGTTGTAATAGATGGGTCATCTGTTGCAATAGATTACATGTCTATTGTAATTGGTGCAATAGATGGATAATTTGTTGCAACAGACAATCCATATTTCGCAATAGATTAACCATTTATTACTCTAGTTCTCTGAACCCGACTCAACAGATTACCCATATACTGCAAATTACACAATAGATGAGTAATCTGATGTAATATATTGTTAATCTATTGCGACATACAAATCAGCTATTGTGATAAATAGATTATCTATTGCATAAGTTAACTGTATTAGCATGTAACCCAACTAACTTTAAATTATTATTATATGATTCAAATGTATCTGTCTTTTTTATAGGTTGTGCATTCTTGGATTGTGCCTACTGAGCAGGAGTTGGGGATGACTTCTTTTATTATTCTAGGTCTTGTTGATACAATAGCAAACCCAACAGTGGAGTTAATAAAGAAGGAATTGGTTGGAACAACAGTCATAAGAAGAGCAGTTAGGCAATGTCAGCCTAATGTTGAAGCTCTTCATGACCAACCTACTGCAATAGATCTGGGTGCTTTTTCAAGGGGGTGTTGTTGGTGGAGTTGTTGATGTTGGTGACAACCATCATGATGCTGATGCTATTTCCAGTCATAATGATGAGCATATTGATGCTCAAGAAAAAATAAATACATTTGAAATCACCCTACACAGGTCTCTCTCACCCATACACCGATCCCTCTCACCCTTACAGTGGTCCCTCTCACCCCTCTTCACCCTCATGTTCTTATTGCAAATGTAATATATGCAAGAACATAAAGAGTAAACTTCTAAAAAAACTAGAGAATATCTCTAAAGTTGTCGAGGAATTGAAATCCAAGAGGGGTGTCATACCATCCAAGAAGGTGAAGGAGCCATACACTCCTATAGTAGCAGTTAGGAGGAAGAAAAAAAAATTAGCCAAATACTCTCCAATCTAAAAACAAAATAGATTGCAACTCCTTCCTCTCCAAAAGTTGTTGAGGTTCCGGAGCTACTGAAGAAGGTGGACATATAGGCAACACTTAGCAACGAAGAGAGGACGGAACTATGAAATGTCAAGTATCCCAAGAAGAAGGAACCTGCAGAAAAATACACCATGCATACATTTGACTACTAAGACTTCAGGAGTATGACAGTTATACATAAGTGGTACGTGGATAGGGTAAATTTACTTTTCCTAACCTAGCATTCTAATTTACTCTATGAAGAAGAAGTTACACGACGGATGTGTCATCTGTTACAACAGATAGATATTCTGGTTCAGATGGTGGTTGTTCTATTGCAATTTATTAAACATCTGTTGCATAAGTTGTATTAGCTGGGTAATCTGTGAACTGATTCAGAGAACCCGCAGTAACAGGTGGACCATCCATTGCATCTTTTCACTGTGTTGTTCTTCTTTAGAATTACTAACCTATTTAAAAATTGTAATCTTATATCACAGTCTGTTGATGAAATTCTCTGCTACATGAGGGATAGGCAATTAGGGTACCCAGATTCTTATGATGCTACCGATAGAATAATGGACCTCAACTTCTACAATAATTTCAAGAATAGGTACAATAGGCTCAAGGATCTAGCTAAAACTCCTAGTGGACTGGGATTTGATTGGTTAGTTTCTACGTACAAATAGGAGGAAGATATGATTAACTGTGTTAAAGGAAAGAGGCCATATCCACACGACAAGAGCTGGAATAAAGCAAAGAGAATTTTTGCAGTCATGAATGTGCAAGTCAAATATTTTCTCGTTGTTGAGATACTTCTCATGAAGGGAAAGATTAAGGTTTATGACTGCAACTTACCTATCTTCTATGACACTGCTTTTTTTATCCACGTGCAGCCACTGTTGCTGTTGCTCCCCAGCTTATTGAGGCAGAGTAAGCTAATGGATCATTTGTCAGCGAAAGTCTTGGTGAAGAAACCATGGGATTTTGAAAGTTGAAATAAGGGCATGCAGCTTCAAAAAAATAAAATTGGTGCTGCGTGCGAGTCGTACTCACTTGCATACATTGAATATTTGTCGACCGGCACAAAAATATTTGATTTGTGCGACGTCATTGTAGAAAACATGCAAGAGAGCTGGGCTTATGGGGTACTAACTAAATGCTTGGAGCCTATGTATAAAGAATAAGATGTACAAAGACAAACACCATAACAATTTTTTGTGTTTGACAAAAGTTGATTTTTTATAATGCAACAGATTGTCTATCTATTGTAACAAATAATATATCTGTTGTGACAGATTAATTATCTATTGTAATAGGTTGGTCATATGTTGTATTATGCAGATGTCTCTTGGTCTCTATCGCAATAGATATACTATCTATTGCAACATATTGTCTATTTGTTGCAACTGATAGGTAATCTATTGGAAAAAATAAAAAAGTAGGAAGACATGTTTGATAATTTCCAACGGATGACCTGCATGTTGCAACATATGTCTAAATCTGTTTGATAATTTTCAACAGACATGCCGTCTGATGCAACAATGGAGTATTCCATTTCAATTAATAAGTTCAATATTAAGGATTAAATTATATTCATAGACAACGTTAAATAAATTGAAACCATTAGAAATTACATGAAATAACTCAACAAATAAATGAAATGTAAAAAAATCATTATGAGTACAAATGATCTACTCTACAAATAAATCAATAATTTAACCTTTGGTGCCAAAAATTACAAAGGAGAGGTTATTACTTTGACAGACTCAAGCTATGAAGATCTACTCAATATGGACAAGTTGTTCTTCATCCGGTGCTTTGGAATTCGGCTTTAGTCGTCGTGGATCTTTAATATCGCTTGCATATGATTTCTGAGCTTTCGTTTCTCCGTATTTCCATAAAAGAGCATCATATATTTTGCGGAGTAATCTAGCATCAAGTCCATCATTTGGTACTTGTAATCCATTGCTCAAATACTCGACATAAGCGGCAACAAAAAGATCACAATTCCTGTATTTTAAAAAAAATAGATAATCAATATCTTGCAGTTCATGTAAGCGTTGTGAAACTTATGAAATGAAACTAAATCATGATACTTATAGGATACTAATGGGTTATTGAGCAATTCCTTCAACATATTCTACATCAATGAATTACCTATTTTATTTCGGTATGCTTCAATCGTCGACCAATTAGTAAGAACTTTTTAGTCCAAAAAGCCACTCATATCAAGGTAAGTAGGCAATATTTTGGCCAGCTTTTGTATCTGTGATGACGGTGCAGAACGTCTCCTTCCCGATATCGAGTCATAAACTCAGATGCACCTTTCTTTTAGAACGACGACAGCTAACACCAAATAGAATTCATCCATGCAATTAATTAGGATGTACACTTCGTCGATCAAATTCCAAGGTAAGCCAGCTGAAATGCTAAACCTTTGATAATGTTGATTAAGCATTCCTCAGTTAGGAAAACTTTCGATTGTTGTTGACAAAATCTATCGTAGGCCTTATTGATGTAAACTTTGTATAAATAATTGTTTGTCGTGTATCTATATTATTCTTGTATTTGCAACTTGGACTTCTTTCAGAGGTAGTAAAAAATGACATCGATATGCTGCACATATTATCAAATATTTCAGATTACATGATAATAAAATTAATACACAGATGTAATTAAATAAAGTATTAATTAATAGTAATATTTATGGCATTTAAACCTCATCATTTCTGCAAGTTTGAGGCTGTGACATCAAATAGAACCAATTTTTCATTCCGAAATGTGCAACAATAAAGTCGAATATATCAAAATCAAGACTCGATTCGTTCACTTTGTATTGTTTGTCATTTTATTTTCTACATGATTTATATGTGTTAGTGTCATATTTTGACAACAAGAATTGTATAGATTAATGTCTTTAAATGCTGATTTATGTACCTACCGGCATGATGCTTTAACATCCCATCGACAATCCATTCCGAATATTCATTGACCAACTTTGTTAGTTTTCTTGGAGCCTCATCTGAGATGTTGTACCCTTCAAATGGGTAATTCTTCCGTTCTCCTGAACTGACAGTTTCCACTTTTTCTTCTTTGAAAGAAGTTGATGGATTATCAACTGTGATATTATGTTGTTCAGCAGTAGCTTCTACTGTGATATCCACTAAAAAGCTAGAACTTTCAATGCTAATCACAGACATACAATAGATTATCTATCTGTTGCATCAGATGGATCATCTGTTGGGACAAACTCGAACGGGTAAAACAAAGTTGTATGATAATTTTGAACAGATGACCCATCTATTGCAATGTTGGTATAAATTAAAATAGTACTAAGAATTTCTTGTTTTCCTGAAACAGAAGGACATATGTTACAACGGATAACGCATCTGATGCAACATGTTATACGACAGTTGCAACAGATGTATATATCTGTTTGATAATTTTCAGTAGATGTATAGTCTGTTAAAATAGACGTGTCTATTTATTTGTTGGAACAAATGATATGCATTTACCTTCTTTAGCTCATGTTGTGTCCTGTGGCCCTTGTACATTAATCAAAGGTGAAAGATAAAGACAAAGGAGTTACAATTTTGCTTTTTTTAATGCTTGATGATGTCTTGAAAATTTCTTTCCTTCTCCTCTTAGCCACCTTGGTCCCTAGTGGAGTGTATGGATATGAAATCCTCTTTGATTGAATGACACCTCTCTTAGATATCATTTCCTTTACGAAAAAGTTAATTCATTAATGGCATTAATCACTCCATCATATTTTTCCTTACAGTCTTGACATTTGCATGCAGAACATTCGCTAGAAGTGGCAAAATTTGTATTACCAATATAATCATAATCATAATGATTTGTTATTTCAAAAACTGTAAGAAGAGCACTACTATCACTACCACTACCATCATCAACAAAAATAAGTCCACCCTCCAAAATTATTTTTCTTGTAATGGTTATTGATCCAAACAATTCCTCCTTTATTCTATCAATGACCTTAGGGTCCGATAAAATTTGCACAGGCCCTAAAGTAAGAAAAACTGGGATCTTCAACTCTCGATTGGTCGGAACAAGCCACAGATAGACAATCTAAAATAAATCAGTACATATATTAGAATAATGATGAAATCATTTTAAGAAAATCATTAATTATAATTAGAATTAAACTTACTGCTTCCTTCGGGGGGTTGAAGAGATCAAGAAATTTTATGTTTTTATCAGTTTTGGCCGACAACAATCTTAGAATTCTTGGACATGAAACTTCTTCCTGGTAGTTCCTTGTTGTCTCAAATAAGGAATGACTTCAAATGCCCAAGCCTATAAAATAAAGCCAATAAATGAAAAACGTTATTGAATAAAAAAATGAATCATATCATGATAAAAGAAATATTTACCATGAAAACCCATGAAAAGCCATATAAGTAGATGTCCTTGGCATTAACAGAATCAACAAATATTTGACAGTCATTTTTTAGTTTTCATAACCCCAAGGATAGCTGTTAAATGCCTCAAGATCCTAGGAGAGCTTTATCAAACCAAGTGGTATGTCATTGTTAACGTCTCTTGCCCAAAGAACATTATGTACAAATCAAACCAAGCATAATGATTGCTTGTGCTTCTTTGAAAATCTTTTACCTTTCAGCGCTTCTATCAAATTTATGTTTTTGAAGCTTGGACCAACAAGGGACACCAGGTCATCACGATCACTCGAATTGCCTTTGACTTTTTTGGATGTGTGGGTTGGTTTTTTTTTGGGGTTAGAATAGGTATAAATTGAGAAGGAGAAGAAGGATAATATTTTAATCCAGTGACTATGGCAAACTCCTTCCAACCAAAACAAACAGACATTTCATAGTAATTTATCCATACCTCATCCATCTTATCTTTGTTTTCATACATAAACCTACGCTTGAGAAGATCATGTACCATTTTTATTTGAAAATGAGCATTGTTGTCCTCCGACAAATCAAGATATTGCCCAAAGCAGCTATCCCTGAAATAAGCATCCAATTTTTATTCTTGAAGTATTTTTCTGAAGGCGTTGAAAGATTTTTCCATGGCCGACTTAACCACGAAATCACCTGTTAAATCTGTGGAACCATCGCACTGTATTGAGAGAACGTTTGTAAGGCAAGCTCATAGAGTGATGGATGTAGCCTAGCTGTTTTACTTATTCCTTTACTTGGACTTGATTTGATTTTTTTTCTTTTGGGAGCCATATTATCCAAAATTAATAAGAACATCAAAAAAATTGCAATTAATTAATGCATCATTAAAAAGGGATAACAGTAAATCAAACATATACAATAATAAATAATATTTCTAACAGATCACACATCTGTTACACCAGGTAGGATATCTGTTGCAGCATATAACCAACCTATTGCAGCGGATGAGTAATCTATTAAAAATAATAAAAACAGATCACTTATCTATTGTACCAGATAGGTTATTTGTTGCAACATATAACCAACCTGTTACAGCGAATGAGTAATCCGTTGGAAATAATAAAAATAGATCACTAATCTGTTGTACCATGTAGGTTATCTGTTGCAGCCTGTAACCAACCTGTTGTAACGGATGAGTAATTCGTTGGAAACAATAAAAATAGATCACTCATCTGTTGCCCCAGGTAGGTTATCTGTTGCAATATATAACTAACCTATTACAATGGATGAGTAATCCATTAGAAACAATAAAAATAGATCACTCATCTGTTGCCAAATGAATTCTTTGTTGGATCAATATTGTTTAGATTTTCTCCAAACCAAAAAGTCGTCTGTCGCAACAGATGAATGATTTGTTAGATTGTTCATCTGTTGCATCATATTTTCATTGTACCATCAGATTTTCATGCATTGCATTAAATTTCTATATTTTGCATCAGATGTTTCATATGTTGCGTCAGATATTTCATATGTTGCATCAGATGGTTCATATGTTGCGTCAGATAGTTCGTCTGTTGCAACAACATTTTTATTAAGAAAAATAAAAAATTAACCCAACAACACCAACACAACACACACACACTAAGAACATCAACGATGATAAAAAATCACCAACAAAAATTGAATTAACAGTCCAACAACAAGAACTACAGTAATAACAAAAAATAATATTCCACACCGAAAAGAGTAAAGATGAAATGCCAGAAAATAAGATTTTATTTAGTCCACATTTCAAATTTAAGCAAAAAATATTGAAATTGTTAATCAATACTAGAAAAGAAGTTGGTTCAAGTTCCTCTATTTCTTCATAACTAAAAAGACATAATTTTTTACGTGTGAAAGAAGAAATGGGATGACGAAGAACTCGAAGTTGTTGTCGCCGGAGAACATTACTTGTCATGTCGATTGACGGTTGAAAATAGAAAAGAAACTCGCCCGGCTATTTATCTCTGTTGCTTGAAGTCGCTGGAAATTGAAGGGAGAAATTTTGCAGAACTGTTGGTTGAGTGAGAGTTGAGAGAGAGGAGAGAGACGGTTGATTTGGAAAAGAGAGGGTTATGGGTTGATTTATATTTTTGAAAAGATTAAAAAGTTTTGAAAATATTAATCAAGTTCACAATTAACTTAATCAAGTTTTCTAATTATGTTTTACCCTTTAAGTTGGTCAATGTCACCAATTCTTCATTGAAGACTTAAAAGACACTTTTTCTTCAATTTTTTCATGTTAGAGTATCTTATTTATATCTAACTAAACAATTAATCTATAATACTTATAAAGCCAAAAATATATAAAATAATATAACGCATCTCTTTGGCCAAGAAATACAATAATATATTTTTTTTCTTTTGGGGAGTTCTCTCTATTTTTTTCCTCTCCATTTATCTTTTAAATCTTTCAAGCACAGTATATTAAATATGCAAGTTAAGAAACTAAAAAGACATTTTCTTAAAGTAATGTAAAGTTTAATGGTCTTTATTTCATTACTTTCACATTTTTTTTATTATCAAAATTCCTAAAACAATTAATAATCATATTCATAACATTATTTGGTGTTCCATATTACAGTCATGTAAAGTATCATGGAGGGTATATCTGTATCATTTATCAAAGTTTAGGGGTATATATGTACCTTTTTTATTAGCGGCAAGGGTATATTTATACCTAAAGTATGACGGAGGGTATATCTGTACCAATTATTAAAGTTCAGGGGCATATACAACCTTATCCCATTTTCTAAATGAATTTATTTTTCTTCAATTCAAGGAACGGAAAAGGGACAAATATACCCTCGAACTATGATAAATGGTACGTATGTAGCTTCCGTCATACTTTAGGTACAAATATGCACCTAATGTTTATGAAATGGTACTATATGTCCCTCATACTAACAGTAGAGACATATTAGTACCCCAAAGTATGAAGGAAGGTATATACATACCATTTATCATAGTTTGGGGTATATTTTTTTTGTTTTAATTTTTTATCCTAAATAATTAACCCTAACCCACTATCCAACCTATTGAACTCATCGAACTTGACTTCAAACCAACTCGATCCGACCTCTACTTTTTGTACCAAATCTGATAAGAAGTTAATCTTATCAAATTGCAGTGGTTGATCGCTACTACTAGTTGGTGTTTACTGGTTGGAGAGAGTGGAGATTAGAACAGAGATGGGCGGAGCTGAGGCTGCGACGATGGATCGCCGGTAGGGTGTTTTCGGTTCGACGAAGACAGTGGCTATGTGATGGTGACTAATGATGAGTGGTGCCTTCCCGTTTAAATTTCACAGAAAATTAAAACCTAAGGGGTTCAATTTATTTGGTGTTGTTTTTTGGTGTTATGGGTTAATGATTTTTTTTTAAATTGACAGTAGTAAGTGTTATTGTATTGTATTTGTATATCGTTATAGGGATGAGAAAATTGCGTCTATTAGCTAGGTTTCTCTTAGACTTTAATGGATCGGATCGGGTAGTGGTTTTATTGGGTGAAGTAGAGGGTTTGGGTTAATAATTTGAAATAAAAAAATTGAAATAGAAAAGAGACAAATAAACCCCCGAGCTATGATAAATAGTACGTATATACCCTCCATCATACTTTGGGTAAACATATGCCCCTACCATTGGTATGAGGGGTGTATATGTACCATTTCATTAACGGTGAGGGCATATGTGTACCCAAAATTTGACAGAGGGTATATACGTATCATTTATCATAGTTTGAGGGTATATTTGTCTCTTTTCGGGAGAATGACTTCCCTACGAAAAGTAGAAAAAATATTTAACTAAATTCTATTTCAACCTTACCACATCTACCCCCGCCCCCTCCCCCACCCCTACCAAATTCACCCAACCGCCCTAATCACTAGGCCCTCAACCTACCACCTCATAACGCCAGCCATCCCAACCTGGACTAACTTGAGATACGATACACGGTAGTCCAATCTGAGATCCATCTCAATATGGGTCCCAATATGATACTCAATCACAACTCAACCCTACTCGAAATTTAATGGCCTCTTTGAGACCCTATTCGACCCTAACCTAGAACTATGATCCAACCCCCGATCCCGGCTCAAAACTCGATCTCGACCCAAGACTCAACCAAGTTACAAGTTAGTGTTCGGTCTTGAAATTGGACTCAGGACTTCGAGTCAAATTAGGTCTTGAGGTTTGGGGTTGGGAATAGGTTTCAAGTCTTGAGATTGAGATCTTAGAGTGTTGTCTTGAGGTTGGGATTTGGATCACGAGGTCGGGATTGAGCTTAGGATTGGATATGTAGTCTTGGTATTGGGATCTCAATCTTAATTTTGGTCTTGGATTCGAGTCTCGAGTCAATGTTGGTATCGAATCCTAGATCAAGATCAAAATCAAAATCATGTCTCGGGTCAATATTGGGGTTGGGTAGGGACATAGGTTTGGGTCCGCAATCATCGTACTTGCCAAAATTATACTTAAATTACTAACCAAGCATTAAAAAAATAAGTAATAAAATTATTTTTCATAAAAAAATATTTTCCTTTCATATTGTATACACCCTAATAAATATTTTATTCTCCTTGAGTAATCATATGAATTGCCAAAATCCAAAGTTACTACTATTTCACGCACATCCAACTATTTTGACATGGCTGAGTTGTACTACTTCCCATGACAAGCCAGACTGTCTGCATCTGTTTGCCTTCTTTTCACCCCAATTACCCCCAAACAGCTGTTCCAAAATCTGCGGCCAACGTCTTTCAATAACCAATTCAAAAAAAATAAGCTTAAAAAGCAGATGAAAAATTAATTATTTTCTTCATTTTATTTTACATGACACATTTTTTTCTAATTCACTCAAAAAGTATCGTGTTAAATAATTAAAAATAATAAAATATTAAATTCCTCTTTATCCTTCACCATAAATATATTTAAGAATTGATTTAGCTAAAGTTTTAAAATTATTTTTTATTTTATTTTTAAATAGCTTTGCCGCATAAAATGAAACGGAGAATCAGAAAAAGATAAGTATAAATAGTGACTCTTAAAAACATCACATCATACAGCCAAGCAGTTTTGTGTTTTGTGGTCTGCACGTAGAGAGAGAGAGAAAGAGAGAAAGGGTCCTTTCTTGCTGGAACACGGGATCCTTTCAATTTAGAAAAAAAAAATCTGTGCTGACAAATCACAAGCCTGACCTGCATTTTTCTCTGTAAGTATTTTTTGGCCATTTATGTAATAGATCTATGTTGTTAGAGATGTGGGGTTCTGAGATTCATGTCTTTTTCTGTTTTTTTATGTGTGGATTAAACGGTGAGTGAATGTGCATTGTGGATTTCATTCATGGTTTGTGAAGAAAAATTGGTTCTTTACATGTAAATTGGATTCTTGAAATTCATGTTTTGTTGATGCATTGCTGCTGGCCTGACTATTGTATTGCCTACCTTTCAATTTGTTTGTATGGGCGGAGTTTAAGAAAGTAAAGATCCTAATCTAGATCACCCCTCCTCCCCAATTTATGGGGTCATTTTGTCGAATTGTGTTGGTTTGGGGTATCACCCTCTAATTCGACTTTTGAATCTTGTGGCCTTTTTAAGTTAAATATGTAGAATGTACCTCAATGCCTTTAACCTCGCGGTCTTAAACAAATTGAAGTTACCTGGTATCTTCCCATCTGTCCCATCGTTCATGGAGAATTACTTGTTATACGTTCCTGGTGGGAGGTGGCAGGCATCTAGTGGATTTTGTTAAGGTGCACGAAATTGACCCCGACTCCATGGTTATTAAAAAAAGAAAGACAAATTGAAGTTAGAATTAAGGAGTTGCTAAAAAGGGAGAAAGACATTCTTTTTGAAACGAACCTATATTTAAGACAAATAAATTGAAATGAAGGGAGTGATAGTAGCTCAACTTGGAATTGACATAAAGCACACCTACAAGCTTACCAGTCTCCATAACCTCAGCTTCTGATATAATTCATGATGTTAATTTAAAGAATTAAAGGCTTATGATTTTAAGACTGATCCAAGTACGTAATTATGAGCAAGTTGCTTTTGCATAATTTATGACTTTAGGTTCGAACAATATCAAATATAATGTGTGATTTTAACTAATCAGTTACATTTTCTTTCTCGTTATCCTTATTTTGGTCAAACAAACGTGAATACGACAATTTGAAGTTTATTGGAGAATGCACGAATCTCCTCTGCTTGTAAAAAGTAACTAGCAGGACTCTGCAAGTATATGTAACTTCCTGATACATTCATCTAATTTTTGCAAAGGAGATCATTTTCGAGTATGCCTTTTATCCAATGTTCTAAGACTGATATACTGAAAATCTGACGCATTCTTGATTCTTCTATAAACTGGCAACAACAACAAACCCAGTATATTCCCACATAATGGGGTCTGGGAAGGGCATAATGTACGCAGTCCATACCACTACCCCCGAAGAAGTAGAGAGGCAATTTCTTGTGTTATGAAAATCAATTTTTTGTGGTTGATACTTTCTCCAATCTTTTCTCTGGCTTGTTTATTTACAGTTTATGGTTCCTCTGAAGCTCTTACCATTCTTTCCTTTGAAAGATAGCAGCTTGATAAATAAGACCAGTTCACCTAAGCTATTTACAAGATATTATTAGTAGTTAAGAACTGAAAAGAAACAATCAGAGCTGCACCATTTTTTTTGCCATTGTTTGTCTATTCCCCGGTTACCAATAACTTCCTTATTTCCCCTTTAAATATTTTGGTTTTCCTATTTTATGTTAGTTAAACTTCAATCTAGTGAGAGCAATTTACTTTCACTTTTACTTTTGGATCCAGATACTTTGACATAACAAAATCCCCATTCTTACTCTTGATGCTTTCCTTGTTGAATTTTCACCTTAAAGCAATTGTCAAAAAAAATAAAAAGTTGACCTTTAAGTTTAGGAGCTACTTGGGATAGGTCAAATGCTCAACAATCATATGAGACTTATTACTTCTTTTTCTTGATTTTCACAATTACATTTAATATCATATATAAATTACATGCATCCAAGGTGTGGTCTAGCGGTTCAATGATGTGCGTTGAGCTCCATGAAGTCTCGGTTCAATTCCTAACGAAGACAAACTCTAGTTGATTTCTTCCCATCTGTTTTAGCCTTAATGGACAGAGTTACCTGGTATCTGTTGCTGGTGGGAGGTGACAGGTATCTGGTGGAATTAGTTGAGGTGCACGTAATTTGGCCCGGACATCATAGTTGTTAAAATAAATCATATATAAGGTAAATGATGTTTGCTCGGTCAAAATACACTTGTTTCATTTAAAAAAAAAAAAGAAGAAGAAGAAGAAGCGTACTTGTGCAGTTTACCAAAATTTTCCTTGAAAACAGTTGTAATGAAGTAGGTGAAGGTATTTTTGTTTGAGTTAGTAGTCCTCCCAGAGCACCCTGAAGTAAATATAGCTTGAAATCTTGTCTGGACTTAATGATGAAACTACTTGATTAGTGTAACTTAAGTGCCCAAAGAGATAAAATGACTCACCAAGTGCCAAGATGTGTTCCGAGTAAAATTTTTAAAGATAAAATCATCAAATAGTTCCTTATGGGTGGCTATATGATCTGTCTTCTGTTTTCTTTATTGGAACTGTTCTCATCTTTGTAGGTGCTCTTGAACTTCTAATCAAATATTTCATGTAGAACCATATCTTAGCAGCATTGTAACTACTTTCTGTTTCCTTTGCTATATCCATCAATTAGCTGCTGTGTCTCACGATGGTTGCAGAAGGCTTCAAAGTGGATTTAGATAAACCACTTGTATTCCAGGTAAAACTCTACAGTCTACACCGTATATATTTTTTTTCCATCCTATTTTATTTGATACTATTAAACATAATGAATTCAGAGATTTTCTTAACTACAGTTCCTTCTCAAATTTATCAAATAATTTTAAAAATTATTGCTAATTATAAAACGTTGTAATTTACAGCCACCTAATAGTTGGGACTATGTTTTAGGGGGTGTTTGGATTGACATTATTTAAGTAGCTTATAAGCTAAAAGCCTTAAGTTGGGAGTAACCAACTTTTGACTTTTAGCTTATTTATGTACTTTTTAAACCTTAAAAAGTGCTTAAAAACATTTTTTGTCTTTGCCAAACACCTCCAGAAATTAAAAAGAGCTTAATAAAGCCATAAACACTAAAAAATACGCCAATCCAAACACCCTTTTAGCCACAGTAATATGTTTACTCTATGTATTATACTTTCTAGGGGTCTCTTTGAGATATATATAACTACAAAACATATAGCATATTCCATTCACTCCAATCACATGACACTCTTTCCATTTTGGGTCATTTCATGGATGGTACAGAGACGTCTGTACTTATCTTCAAGAGGTTACATGATATTCAGAAGACTTCTATTTAAAAGACTTCTATTCTTTCCTTCATTATCGTGCGTATTTGATGGAGTTCTGTTAATAAATATATTCTACACATTTTTTTTCACAGTTGAAAGAATTTCAAACTCTTTAAATATTTTAGCTTTTGACCTATGATGCTTTCTCTATGAAACTCACTTTTTAGTGATTAGTCATTACTACTATTTTCATCCACTCTCATTAATATATTGCACACGGGTGAAATTCACATCCTAAACTCCATGTCCAGTTAAGCAAGTGCATTCACTAAAAATGTGGTGGAGGGAGTACTTTTTGGTAGTTTCTGAATAATTTATAAAGTTGATAAATTTATGTTAAAATATCTGCCGAAAAGTAGAATATTTGACCCTCTTACTCCACAATTCGTCATTTTTTTGGGATGCTTGATGTATCTTTTATTTAGATTTGCACACGTGTCTTTAAGGTTTACCTTCTGTCCCTTCATCTTCTTTGCTGCTAATCATCAGGGCTTTTCATTATGCAATTAAGATTATTCCAGTATGAATTAGCAGATATATTTGCCTTGTTATTTCTGTCATTATTGAGCTCCATAAGGCATTTCCTTTTTCTATGTAAAAGTACTCAGAAAATTAAGAAAAGAATGACAGAAAAGAGGTAGAAAGGAATAAAATGTGGTGATGTATTTCCTTCTCATGATTTTCGGATGGAAATTATTTATGGTTTAACTGTTGCAAGCTCCTTTTGTTCTTCCTCTCCTATTTTTGTTCTATGAAGTTTTTGCAAACTCTTCTTTGTCATGTCTAACAGGTTCCTTGGCCCAAACCATTCCCTTCCATTCCTGTCTGAAATTAGTAAATAACTTTCTTATTACCACTTGTATGTTTTGACTTCTCAAATGTGCTCTCAGGTTGGCCACCTTGGGGAAGCTTATCAAGAGTGGGTTCACCAGCCCATTCCTACCAAGGAAGGTCCTCGATTTTTTGAAAGTGATTTTTGGGAGGTACTGTTACAGTTAGAATTATTCATTTTTCTTTGTGCTTGAATTTTCATTTGGCATACGTGTCTATGCAAGACAAGATTGATATAAAACTTTCTAGAATGCATAACATACAAGTACCCCACCCCCACATGAGATATTCCTTTTCACATCATCCAGCTATGTACATAAGATATTGATTCTTTTTATCTGTGAAACAGTTTCTGACTCGCACAGTTTGGTGGGCAATTCCAACCATATGGCTTCCAGTTGTGTGCTATAGCATCTCCACATCTATCCGTATGGGTTGTACTGTTCCAGAGGTGGCTCTGATTGTGGCTTTTGGCATTTTCATCTGGACATTGATGGAATACACTCTTCATCGTTTTCTTTTCCACATCCATACAACTAGCTATTGGTTAGTGCTCTCTCTGTTCTTTTCTTGTAACCTGAGAAGGGAATGTATCATGTTTGCACTTCTTGTGCCTGACGTTTCCCTCTGCTTCAAGTTCTTTATTCCCGTACGCTTAAACTCATGTTTTGTTATAGGGGAAACACCTTTCATTATCTTCTTCATGGCTGTCATCATAAGCATCCCATGGATGGTCTACGGCTTGTTTTTCCTCCTGCTGCAACAGCTATTCTCCTTGTACCAGTATGTTGGATTTCATATCTTAGCATCGTCTTATATTACCTGCGAACCTTTTGTTCTTCCAGAAAAATTATAATTTCATACAAATCTAAAGGTCTAAATTTCAAATGGTTAAAACCACGTTTGTGAAATAAAAGATTATTGTTGCTTCATTTGGTTGTCAGAGGTCAAACTTTGGCAAAGCCCTTCTTATCTGCCTAATAAATGAAGAAAAAACACTAAAAAGAATTATCGCTTGGAAGGTATACATCAAGATGTTGCATGAATCTACCTGAAAATCCATATGACTAAATTTAGCTTGATTTCAGATGAGTCAACATGGCCAAAGCAACTAAAGGGATTTGATACTCACATACTTCAGTAGCTAGTCAAAGTTGGTAGTTTATGTACAAAATGTTGCAAGTTGAAATCATTAGTTCTTTTTATTTGCTTTTCGCAAGTGATTTTGACCACGACTATACTTAACGCTGAATTGTGCAAGTACGCTGAAGAACAATGACTATTTGCTTTTCCCACAACTTTTGATACTGTACTTTGTAATTGCAGTTGTGGAAATTGGTCAAATCCCTAGCAACTCCCACTGCTGCTCCTGCTTTGTTTGGAGGTGCTTTATTAGGCTATGTTATGTATGATGTAACTCATTACTACTTGCATCATGGACAGCCAACAATTGGAGTGCCTAAAAGTCTTAAGGTAAGACGATATGTTTGTTAACACCTATCTAACGACTTCATCGTGGTTATTTGGTTAGTTTTTTGTGATGTCTGTTCTCAGGTTGATAAATTGTCAGTTTGGGAAGATGCTTTTAGATCCCTGCTGGTTTCTTTAGTTAAATTTTTGAACTAACAACTGGAAACTGTTATAGCGTTTGCAAATTATGTTAGTCATTTGTGGTACTTGAGAGTTGAGACTTTTTTCAGGTTATAATTTGTGGCTCAATCTTTTCGTTAGGGTAATATCTGCCTAGAGTTTGTCTCGGAGACGGGACTGGGGTTGTTTTGAAGTGATATTTTCATCCCAATTATGAATCTTGAAAAGGTGCTGTGTCCGTAACTTGTTCTGTGATCCTAACCGGTGATTTTTTCCCTTGTTTCACAGAAATATCACTTGAATCATCATTTTCGTATTCAGGACAAAGGTTTTGGCATCACCTCCGCTTTCTGGGACAAAGTGTTTGGAACACTACCACGTTCAAAATCAGCCAAGAACAGATGATTCACTTTTGATAGGAGAATCACAGCATCAACCGCTATTTATTAGAAGCCTATAATTTCTTTTCCTTTGAAATCCAGTTCCAATTTTTTTATATGCCACTATATTCATGTTACAGTTTAATTGGAAGTTGGCATTTCAGCCTTGTGACAGCGTGTGTAACGGTTACATAGCTTGGCGGCAAAACATTGTGTTCATTAGTCCCTCTAGGTTGTATTTATCTTCATCATTGGGCTGTATGTTGGCAAACTATTGAATCTTGTACCAGTTTGGCAATAGGAAAAATCTGATGAATGCATGGCAATTCTTTTTCCCGGTAGAGTAACTTGACTAACTAGATTTTCAATATACGGTGTTGAATTATTTTGAAGGAGAGCTTTGGAATAACTGGTAAAGTTGTTGCCGAGTGTCGCGGGTTCAAGTGGTGGAAGCAACCTCTTGCAGCAGGGCAAGGCTGTGTATAATAGACCTTTGTGGTCCGATCCCTCTCCGAACCCGGTGCATGGCGGGAGCTTTAGTGCCTTTTTGGTTTTGACTTATTTTATAAGGTCGTTAATGGCAAAGTGCATTATCATGCAAGGAGGTTCCTCTTGTACGCTGATACTGAGCTCTCCACGTGATATTTCAGGGCATAAACCAAACTTTTGGATTGAAAGAAACAACAACAATAACATATCTTGTATTCCCACAAAGTGGGATCTGGTGAGGGTAAAATGTACGCAGTTTATATCACTACCTCCAAAAAAGTGGAGAGGTTGTCTCTGATAGACCCCCGGCTCAGGACAAAAGACAATAAACAAGTGAGAATATACAAATGTGATTGACGTGTACTGGGAATACGCTGGTATGTTGTTGCAAATGTGATGGAGTTCTTTGAGTGGAATATATTGTTTATTATTATTATTAATAAGCTTATGTATCATGAGGTATAATGTTGTTTCATGCCTACCCTTCTCTCTCCTGTCTTTTCCCCAATCACAATCTTGCAATTGCTACAGAAGAAAGAATACAAACAAAGACTATGAAAACAAAAGATACTTTATATAGAGTTAAAGTTGTTGCCTTTTGGTGCATTGAAAAGAAAAAAGAGGAAAAGGAAATGCACCATAGTTGAACCTTTGTCCCCCTCTAATTATAGTGTTTTCACTTTCTACTTCACACCACCTTCCTCCATGATTTACAATTTAAACATGCCTTATTGAAACATTTGTTTAGATTCCTTTAAATCATCCTCTCTCCTTCTATGCTTCTTCCCAATATCTATTATTTATTTATAAATCGATACGCGTGACCAGACATAAATTAGTCTTCAGTCCCTCTATATTATTGTCCAAGATCATGTCATGTTTCAACAGTCCAACACTATCATGTCTTGACCCTTGTAATGCTCTTGCTTCTTGTCTCAGCTTTCTTTAGGATTTTGCTCTGGATTTCCCCTATTAAAATTCCTCAGATACTGAAGATTTTTATTGAGCCTAAATTTTGATATTTCCAAGCATGTCTTTTCCATGGAAGAAGTTGAAGAAGACAAGTATATCTCAATTGGTAAAGGACCATGTTTGTTCTCACACTCCTCTTATGGTGCAGACTGGTTTCCCCACTTCCCTTGTGCATCTTTTGGTCAAGAATCATCAAAGGTTCATGAAAACTTCCAAGAAAAAGAGGCCTCCGTCTCCACTGGTGGCTGAGCCCCCTTTGAGCTCTCTATCTTCTATGAGTTTGCCTTTATCCTCTCCTTTAACTCCGCCTCCCCCGGGGCGTTGCACAATTAAGAGATCCCGGTTAAAGGGCTGTCCGGAAATAGGTGAAAGAATTGATCTTGATGAAGCTGTTGATAAAGATAAGGTGTTAATAGCCCTTCTGAAGATCTTTCTGGTGGTGGTTCTGGTTTTAGGAACAAATAAGCTTGTGCTGGGAATAACCATGTCAGCATTCTTGTTGTGTTTCTTTGAATATTCGAGAGAATGCGTCTATAGATTGTGCATGCCTTGTGCAGGAGCACAAAGGAGTGAAATGGTTGAGATGGAAGACGAGGAAAAAGATTGTGTTTTTAAGGCTCCATTGGCACAAGAAAATCTAGCGAAACCTCGTTTTTCTGATGTTGCTAAAATTCATGTTCTAAAGCCCCCTCATGAAGAGGAAGTTCAATGTGTTATGGAGAAAACTGACGAGTCCAGTAGGGGTAGCAAACTGAAATCTCATAAGTTTGAGATGAAATCCAAGATGAAGAGATTTCTTGCAAAGAATTTAAGAAGGAAAACAAGCAAGCAATTAGAGAGTCAGGTGATATCAATAAGGGAAAATGAAGAACTTGAAGATTTCAATGATTGTCAAGAAAGCTCAGAACAAGTGTTTGATGCAACCATAGTTAAGGTAGATAGTTCAACCAGAAAAGTGCAGAACTCGGCAAGTATTGTTCTCCTTTTGGTTGTTCTAGTTGGCCTTACCGGAGGCCGGACATTTGCGCTTGTGTTTACGCTAACATGGTGCATAATGTCCAAACAAGTTTTGCTCATTTAGATAGTTTAGTTATGCTTCTTATGAAATGCTGATCATTAGTCTTGGTGGAATGCTCAACATTTGGTTGGTTGATCACTTAGCTGCTGATTTTGTATTATGTCTTGTAAAGTTTCTGATACAAAGATTAAAATTTGTCCATCAACTAAGCTACTAATATTCACAAAATGCCCAAATTGAATTGCTACCTACACTAGATTTGAAATATGCTTTTTTTTTTTTTTTATAATTGCATAAAGGGAGGAAGGGGAAAGAGGAAGGGAATATTTTGGTACTAATGGAGTTTGAACCCTCCATCTGTACCATAAGTTGTTGGTATGGTTTTAGATGCCCAACTTTTCCAACCATTGTTGTGAATATTTCATTTATGCTTGGAAAAGTTGGCGCACTAAATTTTATTTTTAGTTTTAGTTTTCTACACAATGTCTCATATTCGTATGGATTTTAATTAATTTGAATTTATAATCACGTAAGGTTTATTAAAGGTGGGAAATACACAAGGAAACTTATGCCTAGTGTCCCCCAAAATATTCGATCTTAAAATTTTGTTTCCAAAAGTGTCTGATCTTGAATTTTTGTCCTCGCTTGATAAATTTTTTAAAACAGAGACTTTGATAATAAGTTATTAACAATTTAGTATGTATTTGTACAAATAATGTAACAGAAAATATATAAAAATCTAACAAAAATAATAACAAATAAATAAAAGGGAAAATGTTGAAAAAAATATTAAAACATTAGGAAAAACTTTCCAACATATGAAATAACTTTGAAATTGATAATTTCCACGTTTATTTATAACATAGAACTTGTGGTCAATTGTACATGTTCACTATCTTGAAATGTTTTAAAGATAATTTACACAAATACACAAACTTAATAGACATAACTATATAAAATTCTTCATCTTTTAAAATATTTTATAAAATCTAATATTTTATCTTTTTTCTCTCGATACATATTAAATAAACAAGTAATATATTGACATTTATTTAGGAGAGTAAATCATGAGAGAAAAATTCTTAAATATCTTAAACAATAAAAATCAAATTAAAAAATTTTCATTAGATGTTATCATTTGCAATTTACAATATGGTTCAATTTTTTTCATCTCTATTAATCTTGTTTTCTTAAAATTTTGAAATTTTACTATGTGTTTCATGTTGACAAACATTCATATTCTTTTAAAAAATCTTCATACTGTAAAAGCTAAAAAATCTCATAGTTTTCAGAGAAATCATAGCAATGACGATGACAACTTCAATGGCATCACCCTTCTGTCTGCTGCTTGTCAACCCTTTAAGACAATACTCATTGAGAGAAAAAAGGAGAAATTGAGCAATGATGCTAGATTTTCGATGAAAACGGCAGCAAAGACAACAATCGCAGTGGAGGAGTTGTTGGTATATTTAACTGCTTTTCAAAGAAGGTTGAGAGAGTTAATGGGTAGTGGTGAAGATGGAGAAGAAGATCACCTCATTAAAATAAATTTCATGATACATACGAATGTATCATCATGCATATGTATCATAGTAAAAAAAGTATTTTTTTATTCATGATACATATGAATGTAGTTGCATACTAATGTATCATAGTATACTAATTCATATATAATATGAAGTTTATTAGTATTTGTTCATGAAACATGGGAATGTATTTTTGTGCATGAGTATCATAGTAAAAAAAAAGAGAGAAAAGATATAAAAGCACCATTGAAGTAGTCCCGAATTTGTAAAAAAATGCTTTAACTCTGTGGGTGTTCTATTACCCCACGAAATCAGTTCTAACGATAACAAATACGCACTTTTTACTCCAGTTGTGTTCTCATGTTAGGTGTGTGTGTCTCACCTCCTATTTATCACTTTTTTCTATCTGTTTGATAAATGATCGGATAAAAACTCAATTTTTTCACATTTTAATTCATTTCACTCTCCATTCTCTTTTCTTTCTCCGATGAATCTCACCGCTAAGAAAATTCTACGGTCGCCTCTTTTTTCTTTCTCTGCTGAATTCCACGACCATTTCACTCTCTTTTTACTTTTTTACTGCTTGTTTTTTTCAATGATTTGTGTATTTCAAAAAATTTTAAAATATCTTCACTTCTCCAGCATAGTTATATATTTTAATTTTTTTACCGCATTTAGAAGTAGAAAGTGACACCAATTTTTTAACATAATGAATTTTAGTCAAAATTTGTTTCATTTATATTTCCAGTTTTCTTTTTTTTTTTTTTTCAATTTTGGTGCTCATATCTACGCTTTATTTTCAATTTTGATTGCATTCAAGTTAGACATTTGCTCTGTTTTCTTGTTTTCATTTGTTGTTGTGTTTGAAGTTGATATTGTGATAGATCTATAGTTGAAAATTGATGAATTCTTTCTTTCTTCTTGTTTGGAGAAGATGAGTTGCTATCAATGGAGGTTTTGAGACTATTAATGGAAGTTTTGAGGATGTAGATTGAAGAAAAAAAAAATTTAATTGGTAATGCTACGTAGTAGCTTTATACTGGGGGTATAATATAATGCCACGTGGCAGTTTTATATTGATTTAGGGGTAGAATTTAACCATTCATGCGCCCTTTATTCGTTGGCATTACACTTGCTCTGAAAATGCATCAAAGTGGTGTATTTATTGTAGTTGAAATTAGTTTGTGGGGTAATAAGACACCCCCACAAACTTTAAGTGTCTACTTGAAAATTCGGGACAACTTTGGTATTGCCTTTTATATCTTTTCTCTAAAAAAATATATATTTTTTGTTCATGATACATATGAATGTACTTGCATGTGTGCATATTCATCATAATGCAAAAGACTGTATTTTTTTAAAGGCATAATACATATACATGACCTTAACTTGACATCAAATCACATTTATGACCTACAACTTTGGATGTACACAGATAGACACTTAAACTTGTATAAAGTTAACAAGCAGACACACACGTCCTATGTGGCATAATACACGTAAGATATCATGTCGGACAAGAATTTGCCACGTATAGGACATATATGTCTACTTGTTCAACTTTATACAAGTTTAAGTGTCTACTTGTGCACACCCAAAGTTGGAGGTCATAGATGTGATTTCATTCCAAGTTAAAGGACATGTCTATGTATTATGCCTTTTTTTTTATTCATAAGACATATGAATGCATCTACATGTTCATGTAACAAACTTATCAACTTTGTATGTATACAGTGGATTAGCATGTGTTTATGATACATATGAATATCTATTCACATAACTATATTATTCTTGATATTAAAGTCCATTAATTTTTATCAAAATAAATTAATGTATCAATCACAAGTATCAAATATACATGCATCATGCATATGTATCAAATAGAGGTATAAAAAAAAAGGATATATATAGGAAAAAGTCATCAAAATCACCCTAAACTATACTCAAAAAATCACTGACACACTCAAACTATTGTGACGGCCTATTACTCACTTATATTACATAAAAGTGAATTTTTTTTCCACCTTAAAGTTGATGTGTCAAAAAATTAAAAAGAAAAAAAAAAGAAAAACGTGTCCTGGAATCAAATTGAAGCAAAAAAAAAAAAACGAAAACCACTTCTTTATACATTCTCCATGGATAATCTTCTCTACTTCTTTTTCTTCTTCATGTCATTAATTTATCTTCTCTAACGTTTTTCTTATCAAAACCACTTCATTTTCTTTCACTAATCGACTTTTTATTATAACCATTCTCCGTCTCGAGCTCGAACAAAATTCGCAATACTGAGGGATTTGATGATGGGTTGATGAAATTGATGGTGTTATGTCTCTTATTTTTCATAATTCACAATAAAGTTGTTGTCAGTTTTGGTGATGAATGTTGGGTTTATGATTATGGGTGTGATTAATTCTGATGGTGATAACGATAATGGATCTGGTGGTGAATAATTTAGCAAAATAATTTGGCGTGAAAATAAAATTTTGATATGATTATTATTGTGAATTTCAACATTGACAGTGATGGTGATTTAATTTCGATAAACATTAAAATCTATTGATATGGTGTGATTTTGATGTGAATTCAATAGCAGGTGTTGAATTTTTATAGTGATTTTTTTAATAATTTTTTATGGCGAAAATAATTGTGATATCATTTCGATGATGAGTTTGGTTATGGGTGTTGAATTTTATGGTGGCTCTTGCAATTTTTAGTGGTAATAATGGTGGCGATATGATTTCGATTTGTAAATTTTATGGTAGCAGTGGTTGTGGGGTGATTTCGGTGGTAAATTTAGTTGTTAGTGTTGAAATCTATGGTGATGATGATATGAGTTTGGTGACGATGCGGCAATGGTGGTGATTTAGTGGTGGGTTTTGATGATGAATAGGGAAGAAGAAGCATTGGGGTGACTTAGACTTTCTTTTTTGAAAATTTGATATAAAAACTGATGTGGCAGTGACATTGTGATTACATATACGCGAGTGTGTAACATCTTCCATCGTGTGACTGGTTCTATGTGTGTCATGATGGAAATAAATTTACTTTTAAATAGTATAGGTGTGTATTAGGTCACTCTAATAGTTTAGGTGTGTCTCCGACTTTTCGAATATAGTTTAAGGTGAAAATGATGACTTTTCCCTATATATATATATATATATATATATATATATATATATATGTGTGTGTGTGTGTGTGTGTGTGTGTGTGTGTGTGTGTGTGTATGTATGTATGTATGTGTGTGTGTGTATGCGTGTATGTATATGTGTGTGTGTGAGACAGAGAGAAGATCTAATGAAAAGTTTTAAATTTTAATCTTTCTTCTATTTTAGATAGTTTAGAGATTCTCTGCCATGATTTACTCTCTTAAATAAATGTAATTATGTTGCTTCTATCAAAGACGATACATATCAAGGCTTAAAATACTTATCACAAAATGAGATTTATGAAATTTTATGTAATTTAAAAATTATGGTAAAAAATGCTAGTAGCTTCTTAACTTATGAAATTTGTGTAAGTTACCCATATTTTAAATGTTTATGGTATTGGCATAAGTTAGAACTTATATCTGATGAGCAACATATCTAAGTTGTAACTTTTGGCTATGAGGAAAACTTCTAATCAATTATGCAGGATCACTAACTTAAAATGTCTTAGAAGCAAAGTTAGAACGTTTGCCTTATGAAAAAAATTTGTCAAGAGGGTTTAAAATTTCAAGACAATTCTTATGGAGGCCATTTATACAATATTTTTCTTATAGAGACGAATATCAACACTAACCTATTTTAAGGCCTTTTTTTCTGAACTTGACCTGATATGCTCCCTACTAAAATACTTTCTATACGTAGGACTCAAATTTAAATATATTTAGTTAGAATTAAGGATATGATATTCATTGCACTATAACCCACGTAATCTGATTAGAATTTAAATTTAATAGAATTAATTTTAAATTTTTAGCATTGAATTTATTGACTTATATGTTCAGATTTAATATTTCGTTTGACATTTTAATAAGTTTTCATGTCTATATTTTTTGCATTAAATTTATTGCCTTATGTGTTTAGATCTAAAATTTCTTTTTTGATAACAAGTTTTATGTCTATACTTTTAGTATTAAATGTATTCTCTCATGTGTATAGATTTAATTCTTTTTTGATAACAAGTTTTTTTATGTATATCCCAACAAAAAATTTACTATATAAATTCAGAATTTTAAAAGAATTTATAATCTTTTTTTTTTTTTTGGTGTAAAAGATAATTCATTCATTAGAAATTGAGGAATTAGAGTTACACCCTTTCCAGTTAAGGGGGACAAAAATAGATTGTTCGGGGCCATATCCTGGTCCGGTAGGTTAATAGATGAGTTTTTGATTCTACGTTGAACAAGCAACCCATTAGAGTCAGAGTACATAGAGGCTGCTACAAAAAAGGCATTTCCCAAAACAGTTGCGGTGACTCCATGACTTGACCTTTAGTTCCCTCCTTTGCTAGCATGTCCGTCACTGCATTCTGCTCTCGGAAGATCTTGATTGGCATTGCTGATTGTGTTTTCTCTATTGGAGACCTGCACTCAACAATCAAATTATGGTAGGATGGATGATCATTAGATATCATGGATAGTATGGCGCTAGAGTCAGTTTCAATGGTAAAGTGTTTGAGATTGTTAGCTTTAGCAATGGCAAGTCCATGGAGCAATGCTAGAAGCTTTGTCATTGTCGGAGTTGTGTGTGGGAGGTGCATGTTGAAGCCTAGGACCCAGTGTCCATTGTGGTTTTTGAAGATGGCCCCTATCCCCCCTTTTCCAGGGTTGGTAAGAGCTGACCCGTCTATGTTCAACTTAAGTAGTCAATTGATAGGTGGGTTCCATTTGGTGGTAATAGTGGTGAAGGATGACTGAGTAGTAGGAGTTTTGCTGACTATCATACTAAATTCAGTTGCAAGGGCAATGGCTATGTCTATAGAGATATGGTTAGATTTGTTATTGAAAGTGGTGTCATTCCCGCATAACCAAATGACCCACAGACAGTGAGGGAAAAGGGTATCCCATGGGAGCCAGTTACTGAATGGCTTACCTTTGAGGTTTTGCCATATGGTGTCCCAGTTGGCCGATGAAGTGTTCATCAAGATTTGGAAGGGCTTGAATTGTGCTTTATGGAGAAGGTTTTGCCAAAAGCTGACTGCATTTTTGCATTGGAAAAATATTGGTTAATGTTTTCTTCCTGATGATGACAAATCTGGCACTGGAGATCTATGGAAATGCCAATGTGATTAAGGTGGGCATTAGTGAGGAGTCTGTTATGGAGGAGAAGCCAAAGGAAGGTTTTGATTTTATTGGGGGCTTGGGCTTTCCAAACTAACTTGAATTTCCTTTGAATTAGACTGTTATCTCCATGGTTTTTGAGGAGAGTGTACATGCTACCAGTGCTGAAGGTAGCATTAGAGGTTAAAACCCAAATAGGTTTATCCTCCTTCATGGAATTCAGAGGAAGGAGTGTACTCCTGATGATATCCTTTAGGAATATGGGTAGCTCAATAGAGAGTCTACTGAAGTCCCAGGTCCTATTTTGATAAATGTTTTGGATGGTAAGATGGTTATCAACAATGGTGAGGGGTCCATGGATTAGGCTTCTAATAGATCCTAGGTGAGGCACCCAACTATCTAGGAGCATCCTAACCCTATTGCCTTTGTTGACTCTCCAACTTATACCTCCAGAACAAGCATTCCAACCCCTAATGATATTCTTCCAGGTTCTAGAGCCAGGAGTATTGTTGTGTCTGCTATATTTGGATAATATAATCCTGTCCCAAAGGCTGGTTGGCTGGGCATATAGTCTCCAGGCCAAGGCAGCATGCATGGCCTTGTTCCTGGTGTCACTCTTGTGGAGGCCCAGCCCTCCAGAGTTTTTTGGGTTAGTAAGAGTATCCCAGTTGATGCGATAAAGCTTTTTCTTTCTAGCACTACTACCCCGAACAAAATCCCTTTGGGTTTTATCTATGAGCTCATGAATCTTCTTAGGTATCTTGATGTATTGCATTATGTGGGTAGGGATACTATTAAGAGTGGAATTGGTGAGAACAGTTCTACCAGTCATATTAAGGAATCTGATTTTCCACCCGGCCAGCCTTTGCTTCATGTTATCCAGGATGAATTGGAAATCACTCCTTCCCGAGCTTATTATGAAAAATGAGATATCTAAGATACCTTCTAAAGGTTTGGCTTGCTAAGATACTGAAGGTATGGGTGCACAGGTCAGCATTTTGGGGGGTACAGTTCTTGAAGAAAAAGACTTTGGACTTAGCATTATTGATGGTTTGACCAGAGAATATGCTAAGAGTCCTCAGGATATTGACAATGGTGAGACAGTTGCTGTGAGTATGGGTGTTAAGTCAG
>NC_061112.1:115804069-115865479 GCF_002878395.1 Capsicum annuum | reverse complement strand
TATTGACAATGGTGAGACAGTTGCTGTGAGTATGGGTGTTAAGTCAGTCGGGCCGGGTCAACCCGGAATCGACCTGTGAAATTTAGTCGGGTTATGGGCCTGTCCAGATTCAGGCTAGGTTAAACGGGCCGGGCCGATTTCGGACCCAACAGTAAAATTTTTAAAAACAACCCTGAACCGGCCCACTTAACCCAACCCGGTCCAACCCACCTAAACCCGGTCAAAATTGGTTAAAAATTCGGTCAAAAACAAAAAAAAAGTTTTTTCTCCAAAATACACAATATATACCTACCTATATACATTTTAAATACGTTAAACAATATATATACACTATATATATATAGTATATACTACATTAGAATTTAGAAAATATATACACATAATACATATACACAAATACATAATTACACATGTAATCGTGTATACGACTATACGTTAGTTAAATATATATACTATTCTAAATAAAACATATACTACAAGATTTATACTACAATATAATGATATATATAACAATTTATAAAACATATACACGTGTTTACGTTAAATATATACGTCTATAGAAGATATATACACATATATACGTATAATTCAATATATGTACTACTTAAATAAAATATATATATTCTACAATATATACACACACTATATATATAGTTATATACTAATTTATAAAACATATACACATGTATACGTTAAATATATACGTTTATAGCAGATATATACATATATATACGTACTACTTTAAATAAAATATACTACAATATATACACACACTAAATATATAGTTATATACTAATTTATAAAACATATACACATGTATACATTAAATATATACTACTTTAGAAAATATACACACATATATACGTACCATTCAATATATACGTACACATATAAAATATATGTACTTCTTTAAATAAAACATATGCTACTTAATATAATAAATTAATAATACTTTATATTAAATTAGTAATATATTAAAATTAATTATTTAATTTAAATTAAAAATTCAATTTAAATCATTAAATGAAAAAATTTACAAAGTACGGACTAAGGAGTGAATGAATTGAATTTTATTGATTGCAAAATGATCCAAAATTTATAATTTACATGGATGAAAAATCTACAAATTTTGCATCATTTTTTCCAACTCATTCATGTTAATATTAACGGGAACTTGCGTAGGATAGTCAAAGTCAACGGGGGCAAAACCATGCATTGAACTTGATTCTGCTGAGTTCTCCCGTGAAGTCATAATTTCTTCAAGTCTCTGCTTGTCGTTCGGTTCCGCTTCTATTCCTTGATTTCCTCGCTCGGCTCTAATTAAATTTCTAAGGCAAACTAGAACATTCATTGCATTGCTTCCCAATGAATGTCGGTTGTCTCCAAGTTGTTGTCATTCTTGACTAAAAGCACTTTTCGATGCAACAGTTGACATTGGAACATTCAAGATATCTCTAGCTAATCTTGAAAGCACAGGAAATTGTGTTTCATTACTCCTCCACCAATCCAACGTGTTGATCCGTTGTCTGTGATCCTCTAGCGGCGACTGAAGATAATACGTAAGCTCTTCCTGATAAGTTGATGTGTAAGTCCCTCCTCAACACTATTCCAACAAGTTAAATCATAAAAGTAATCAGGAAAACCACTATGTGTTGGCCTTTTAGAAGATGATGGCTCCTCGGGAGGATAAAGAGCGACAGTTGGAGTGATATTTATAGGTACGGATAAATCAACTAAATTAGCATAGTGGTTATATAATTTATCTATGTAAGCATTCGCATCACCCATAGCCGTTCACAAATCTGGTTGTACTTGTTCAGAATCATTGTTAGTATTTATCTCTAAGTTAGAATAAATAAGAGTATTAAAGTGGCACATAGTAATATATTTCATACACGGATTTAGCATAGCACCAACCAAGTAAATAGGGGGAATCGAAAAAAAATATTTTTTAAATTCAGCAAACATGGTACCAACAACTTCTTTGTAACCTTCTTTATTTTTATATTCTCTAAGCAAACTAGAAATATCGGCTATATATGTCAAAATATTATAAACAGTAGGATAATAAGCACTGGAAAATTCAACCGTAGCTTTATAAAAAAATTTAAAAAACTTAACAAGATCATTAATTACAGCCCAATCAAAATCATGTAGCATACAATCAGCAGAATCAGCAAACGAACCACAATGTTGGTTAAAAGATAGTGTAATAGGGACTCTATATTTATAACAAGTTTTTAAAAAATCATACGTAGCATTCCATCTAGTATCACATTCTTCAGGCATCAATATCGGTGCAAGTCCATTTTGTTCACATTTAAGTTTAAAGTCCCTAATTCTTGATCTTCAATTATTTCCTTGAATAAAACCAACGGCAAGCCAAATTTTTTTAATATAAAACTTAAAAAACTCAAGATCATCTCTTACAATTAAATTATATATATGACAAGCACACTTAACATGAAAAATTTCAGGTAACGGTGGAGATATCTTAGATTTTAACTTTGTTATAGCAGTCTTATTGTTAGAAGCATTATCAAAAGTAATACATAAGATTTTATTTTCGATACCATAAAATTCTACAACTTTAGCAATCGAATCAACAATAAAATCTCTAGTATGTTTACGATCTTCATCATATAAAAAAAGTAAAAATACGTCTTTGCATAACAAAATTACTATCTATCCAGTGACAAGTAATGGTTAAATAATCATTTTTATTTACAGCACGACCAAGATTAGAAGTTAGGGACATTCTACATTGAATATTTTTTAACAATGTTGATAAATAAAAATAATATTGTGAATGAAATCTAAAAATATCGGCCTGACAAGTACTTTTAGGAATACCATTAAACACAGGATTATAAATTGCTTGAATATAATGAATAAAGGCATCAGAAAAAGGAAAACTAAAAGGCAAACGACTCACAGCTACCATTTTAGCTATTTCTTCCCAGTCCCTTAAATTATTATACTTCTTCATTACCTGACCGGTAGCTGGGTTCATTCTAGTTTGTGTTGGCCCACCAACATCCGCACCACCTTGTGTAATTTTTAACTCTTTATCGTGATTATCACTTATATGTCTCATTAACGTACCCGTACCCCCTTGCTTGCCTCCTCTTTTATGCTTATATATTTGTTGATAAATATTGCATTGCACCTCAATATTTTATATACGTTTAAAAAATTATCATGCAATACTAGTTGTTTTACGAGCTCTTGGGGCACGGGGAAGACGTGGAGGGATATTAACCGATTCATATCTAATGTTAGCATTTCCTACTGTGAGTGTCTCACCAATATTTTCATCATCTTCATCTAAATTAACCGCATCTACTTCATTTTCTTTATCTATACCGTAATTTTCCTGAGTTTCGACATAATCCATATCGTGAGCACCTACACCTATTTCTTCCTCAAAAGGTTGACTAAGCGGTGTCGGAGGCAGAGGCACAAGGGTATATCTACTACTTGAAGTACCTCTACCGCTAGTAATTCACTTTTTACTACCACTACCACTCTCGGGACAAAAAAATTTTAACACCTTTAGTGGCGAGGTTTCTTAATTTATCCATAATATAAATTATACTAAAAAAAATTAAAATACACAAATATAATAAAATTAAATATTCAACAATTAATACACAAATTAAAAATTAAACGTAAGAGATAAACGACAATACCAAATTTTGAAAGTATCCGAAGGTTGCGACTTTAGAAACTTCCACTCGTACTTTGTAATCGCAAAATTAAAAAATTAAAGTGAGCACTTTAGGAAACTAAATATATGGAATATTTGAGAATTGAGAATTGAAATTTAAGAGAGAATGAGATTTGAGAGAATAAAAAATTGTGTGAAAAATGATTTGAAAGTGTAAGGTATTTATATAATTTTTTTGGGGGGTTAAAAAATAATTTTAAATGTATTTTTTTTTAATTAAAAGGGCCAAAGTAGCCATTTGGACCCAAAAACGACTATATAGCCATTGGGCCAATGGCTACTTTGGGCCCAACGGTTCAAATTTGTAATTTTAAAAAATATAAATTAAATTAGGCCGGTTAATCGACGGGCCTGAATCGGGCTTGGCTCGGACCGAGTTAACCGGGCAAATTTTCTTAAGTAGGCCTATTCGGGCCAAGTTGAGCTGGCTCAACCCGGCCCGTTTGACAGGTATAGTTGTAAGTAGCTTTTGCCAGGAGGGTGAAATCATCAGCAAAGAAGAGGTGAAAGAGTTTGGGGGCCCCACTAGTGATGCTAATGGGGTCCTAATTCTCTGCATTAACCTCAGAATCAATGCCCCTTGAGATCCTTTCCATGCAAAGGATAAAAAGATAGGGGGACATGGGATCACCCTGTCTAATTCCCCTAGAAGGCTTAAAGAAATTAGTTTTGGTACCATTGACTAAGACATAAATGGATGAGGTAGTGACACAGGACATAATAAGCTTTGAGAGATGATCAGGAAAGCCAAAGAATAGAAGGGTATCCTTAATGAAAGACCACTCAAGTTTATCAAAAGCCTTCTCCAAATCAATTTTCAATATCATATTAGAATGTTTCCCTTTTATTTTACTGAAGTGGGTAATATATTCCTGTATGATGATAGCATGGTCAGAAGCCCTTCTATTGGCTAGGAAGCTAGCTTGACTGGATCCAATGATGAAGGGGAGGTAAGGTTTAATCCTATTGACTATGATTTTGGTCACCAGCTTGTAAGTGGTGTTGCAAAGTCCAATAGGCCTGAAGTTCCTAATGAGGCATTTAGGAATAAGGCAGATGAGGGTAGTGTTGGCATCCTCAGGCATGGAATGTATGGAAAAGGCTTGTCTACACAAGTCCAAGGTTTTTTCTCCCACAATGTCCCAATACTTTTGGTAGAAAAGGGGGTGAAGCCCATCAGGGCCTGGGGCTTTCAATAGTTTGAAAGATTTAAGAGCTACTAGGACTTCAGAGTCTCCAGGGGGAGGCTAAAAAATGTTCAGCTTTCTCAGTGAGTATGTTAGGTTGGGAGGTGTTTGTAGGTACAAAGTGTCTATTGGGACTACTTAAATGGCTAGAAGTGAAGAGAGTGTTGAAGTGATGAGAGTGTGCATGTCAGCTTCCTCAGTCATGAGGTTACCTATTTTGTCTCTCAGTTCAGAAATTCTATTCTTTCTCCTTTTATTGATGGTGGAGGAGTGAAAAAAGAAAGTATTGGTATCTCTCTCAGCTAACCAAGAAATTCTAGATTTGGTCTTCCAAAAATCCTCTTCATATTTTAGCATGGTGTCATAGTCACACATAAGGTCATTCTCAAGAGTTTGGAGGTAGGAGCTTGTGTGACAGTGAGGAGATTTCTAGATGCCATCCAGCCTAGATAGAATAGATCTAATCCTTTGAAAAAGATTGCCAAAGGCAGACTTATTCCAGTCAGTAACTTCAGAGTGGAATTGGGAAATGGAATATTGAAGGATAGAGAGGACAACAAAATATCTCTCAACCAACCCATGGAAAGACTGATTGTTGTACCATATGGGTTCAAATCTAAATGGCTTGTTGTTCTATCTCACAGCCCTATTGGAGAGAGATAGAAGGAGGGGACAGTGGTCAGATTTAGTTCTAGGAAGGTGAGTGACAAGGGAGTCAGGGTACTGGTTTACCTACTGAGTATTGGCAACAAACCTATCTAATCTTTCCTGAATAAGACTCTCTCTGTTTCGATACCTTTTATTGGTCCAGATGTATTTACAACCCTTATACCCCAGGTCTACCAAGTTACAATGGTTCAGGCAATTCCAGAAACTATTGGTCATAGCATTATTGATAGGGGTTCCCCCAAATTTTTCACTGGACCTTAAAATTTCATTAAAGTCCCCACCCATTAGCCAGTTCCCAGGTCGAGTATCGGCCATACTGTGTAACTCATCCCAAAGCATTAACGTATATTGAGTTTGGGACTTGCATAAATTGCGGAGAAGAGAAAGAGATGAGGGTTTGTACTAACCTTAATGGTAGCATGGACTCCTTGAGGTGAGGAGAAAAAGTGCTGTAGGTGGAGTAACTCTTCTTTTTATATCACAACTACGCCCTCTTTCTTCCTACAGCACTCGATTCCAAGTAGGCATCAAAGTGCAGAATCTTCGTGAGATACTTGTGGTCTGATACGGGAAAAATAACGGAAACACGAAACAACTCCAAAACAGTCCACTAATCTTAAGGATTTGAGGACTAAGATGGAGACCACTCTCAGATTCACTACAACAACAACAATACGAGATAACAACGGTGCATTTGATACCAAAAATAGCAGCAACACAATGATAACAAGATGAACACAATGAGAAAAAATTTCGAATTTAAGAAGGACACAAAATAGTCCACTATGAATCTACAAAGTGCAATAAGATAAAGATAGATAGATAGACCAAATGAGGGAATAATATTAACAATCAAAGAATTATTACACTCTTGGACCTTTAATACTACACACAACACTAACCTATCTCCTACGTAGGCACAAGAGGGATCTCGATCTCCCAAGGACCAACGTTTCCAAGCTTGAATCCAACACGAGTGATTCCACACTCAAGTTGATTTTCTTTGTTACAATTTCAGATTTGTGCCTCAAGGAGAGAGGACTTGTCTTTCAATGTTATACAACATTCATTATCATCATCATCAAAATCTAATGAATGAATCCCTAGAAAGTTGTATTTATAGTGTATTACAAGAATAGTATGAAATATCCAAAATGACCCCTTAGTCAAAGTCTTCAAGTGGGATCCCTTGGAGTGCATTGTTTGGACTGATTTTGGAGCCTAGTTAGGCCTACCTTTGCACTTCACGTGTACACTCCAAGTCTCGGATTTATTCACTCTCACACTCACCCACCTCCGTAGTCGTACCCATATCATCGATCAACCATTTTTGTTTCCAACAAAGAAATCATGGTAGGGTTGTGGGATCTGATAAGGGCATCATATTGAATCTTGAAGGTAGCATTGTTGGCTCTCTTAGTATTCCAAATTATGAACTTCATAAAGTCAGTTGGATGGGGAGATAGGTGTGTCATTGAAAGCTTTCCCTTGTCTTTCAAGGGTTGCTTCGTTAAGTCCACTTGGGGGATCAGATCCAGTACAGACGTGACCTACTCTGAAGCATTTCTCTAGGTCAAGTTGAGTGTCTTCATCGCAAGAGAGAAGGGAGCGATAATAGCTGTGTTTGAGGGCTCTTTGAATTCTCTGCGAACTGATTTGTCTGGAGTAAGAGTTTATACCCCTAAATCCCCAAGTTCCTCCAGGAGTTGCTCAATCTCTCCATTGGCTTGCCTTATCTCGTATAGTACTAAAGTGATTATTTATCCCGGTTCTATGCCCAGGGGCTGTGGTTATACTATGGGTGCTGAGCTGGGCTCCCCCATTGGGTTCCAGGGAATGAAGCTCAGTGTTTCCGTGTCGGAGAGATATGAAATTATCGGGTTAAAGGAAAAATTCTTTAACATATGGTGAATGAGTGAATTCATTTCCCCGGAGTTCATCATGTTGAGGGTCCCTAACCTCTGGGTTTGCAGGAGAGTTTGGCATCATATTTGGTAGCCCAACCCCTCTGCTGTATGATCCACTGCTTCTCTCACTATTTACGCCATCCAAGATGGGTCTTGGATGAAGAGTACTATCGGCTGGTCTCCCACAATGACGTAATGATTTATGGTCTTGTCTGCTAGTTCTAGTTTCACCCACGACGTTGGTATCCGATTGGATGGATGCGGTGCAGTCTTGAAGAAGATAGGATCCTTTAGAAATGGCATATTGTTGGGGATGAGAGATGCCATTGTTGGTTGGTGTAGCATGAATGTGATATTTGTTGAGGATTTGAGGGTTCAAAAGGGTGGAAAGATTGAAGGAGAAGTTAATTGACATGACTACCTTGGTTATGTCAACCGTCCTAGGGTGATGATTATCCCTAGTTGTGATGGTATTACTCCTCCCAGAATATACAGAGACGGAGGCATTCATGGGGTTTTCCCCCAAGGGGGTGGGGCAACGGACCCCGTTGGGACTCTCAAGCATTAAAAGAGCAGAGATAGAATTAATGAGGGGAGAGCGGTTGGTGTTTAATGTTCCGACCGGGCCAATGGCAGGGCTGACTTTAGGCACGTCAGAGATGCCAAATGTACCAGAGGGAGGCGAGCCCTGCTGTCCCACCATAATTTTTCTTTTCCTTTTTTTTGTTTATTATTTTTTAAACTCTTTCTGAAATTTTGTTCAAACACAATATAATTCATTTCAAATTTTTCCAGTTCGGGATTATTAGAGATAGCCATGAATAAGTTAGAGTGAAGGAACTTACTGAAGGCTGCATCATAGACTTTTACTTGGGTTTGGTTTCCTTTCACTGGTTCTTTACCTGCGTTGGTGGGGGTCTTCATGGTGATCTTCTTCTTAGGGAATGAGACTGTTTGTCATTCTTCCGTTGTAGAGTGAGCCTTACTGCTAGAGGGGATCATTTTATCCTGTTCCTCAGCAGATTTGGGGGTTGAAAGGGGCAGTATTGGCGGATGTGGCCAAGTCTTTCGTATCCTGTGCATAATACACCCTCTTCTTCATAAATTACACTTTGCATGTGGGAATCCATAGTAACGAAGGTCTTGACAGGATTATCTAGGGGGGGCCTATATGCATATTCTTGCATATCTTCCTCTTAAAGTCACTGATGTGCATGTGTCAATTTTCAGTAAGGTGCCTAGTTTATTCCCAATTCTTTGGAGTATATTTTTATCGTAGAACTCCATTGGGAGATGGGGCAATCTGATCTAAATTTTTGTATGTGATTGAGTAGCTTCTTTTGGGGTGAAGTTTGGTTCCTAATGTCTGACTGAAAGGAAGCTTCCTGTAACGAACCACGGGCCCCATGGAGGGCTTTCTACATGTTCTCCGAATTCGTGAACTTAACTATGTAGAAGTCATTACCCAAATCTATCAAGGTTAGTGGCTTTGTTGGTTTCCAGAGTTCCACCAGTTTAGTCCTCAAATAGTTATGGGCAAGTCTTTTTTAAAATAATTTCACGATAATTGAGTACCGCCATGGAGCATAGATTCTCTCCTTGTCCTCCGCACTCAGTATCACTGTGTCCCCTATTTCTACTGGCAATAGAGGTGACTTCCTGTTGTCGCCCATCAAGTAATCTCCATTTAAGGAGTCAACTTTGATTAGTAGGGCAGCCCTGAAGGTCATTTCTGGTTTCGTCGGGTCCAAATTGGCTGTATGAGATGGATCATTAGTTTCCATGAGGTCCGGTAGGTCTGGTGACGGTGGTGGTTTACTGGTCGGAGTTATGTCATGTGGGTCGACCATTTCCCTTTCACAAAAGAATCTATAGTCAAAAGGCTAATGCGTCCCACGAACGAGTTCCTATAAAGGTAATATTTTACCCACAACAGATATTTACACTTAACTAATTATTTTACTATTAATTAACAAAAATAAAAATATGTCTTAATTAATTATCATTCAATGATAAACTTGTATACGAAAAGTAGGATGAAAATCATTTTCATCCCAACTTTACTTTAAAAATCAAACTTGCCCTTCAGCTTTGAATAATAATCATACTCATCCTTTATCATAGTTAAATTTTTCAAATATCTATTGTACCATTTTATTATCAACCTTTTTTTTTAACTTCTTTAAATAATGATAGTTCATCTTTTTAAATTCATGCAAAATATTCATAAAAGCATAAACATTATCTTATGAGCGAAAAAAGTAAAAAAAAATACTAATTAAGTATATAAGCTACTGATGCTTTATAATGAAGTAAACTGGCATAATAATAATATTAGTTTATTAATAATAATCAAAACTCTGACATTTATTTTTACAAGTGATTATGACAGGTATTAATAACTTTATACATATATATTTTACAAGTGATTATGACAGGTAATAATAAATTTATACATCTATTTCAATGCAGGAAATACAGAATAATTAATAAAAATAAGGCTAAAATTTTAAAGATTGTATTTATTTAGATTTTAAATTATAATTTATGTAATACTCCATTAATGACAATCTAAACTTATTTATTTGTAAAGACAGTAAAGAATATTCTCTCCTTTTCATATTAATTGACTCCCATACTAAAAATAGTAAGAAAATTACAGTATATTTTTTCTTTCTACAATATTAAATAACTACATAAAATGGTGGTATAGTTAAATTTAATATTTCAAAATATCATTAATAAGGTTAGTTTAGCAAAATATACATTTAATTAAAATTTTCTTAAATATTGTCATGTCAATAAGGATCAAGTAATATGAAATAATAAAATAAGAGAATGGTGAAACACAAAATTAAATATACGCACATACATGAACATACATGTATACCCTCTTAATACATATGACATGAAAATAACGGTCTTAAAAATATTATTAAATTTATGACAAATACATAAAAGTACTATATTACTTATAATATTAATGAATTTAAGTATAATGTCATATATATATCTAGGGGGAATGGGTGGGGTGAGGGATAGGAGAGTATGACTATTGTTCAAAGTTAAGGAGAAATTTAATTTTTAAAGCATAGTTGGAAGGCGAAAATAATTTTCACCCATGAAAAATATATATCCAACATTCGTTAATTCGATATAAACTTTTTATCTCCTCCCATTACAAGGTATGTGCTCGGATGCTTCAAAACTAATGTCGCACCTACATCTAATTCTTTAAAAATGTACTACTTCTAGAGAATTCAATATTCCCACCTGTAGCCACTTTTAAAGAGTTAGATCAACATACATTATAAGTGCATAAATAATTCTTTTTGAAACCCTGGATGATCACTCTGTGGTGAGAGATCGAGTTCTGTGTAGTAACCTACTCACTATATAATTACACACAAATCAAATAGAAGATGTAATCACACTAGCTAGGTGAGCCACTGTGGTAAGTTTACGATTGAACATCAAATGAAAATTGAATTTGATCCTAAATCCACCTCCCGGCCGCTCAATCATATTATTGTAGGCTTGAATTATTATTCTTTCTTGCAAAATACTTTTTCCCCAAAGTCCCACCTTTCCCCTCAAGTGTTTGTTTAAGGAATAATTTTTTTTTTTGGTAGATATATTAAAGAGAAGATACACTGTGTCATACACTTACGGATCGTTTAGTAAGAGGGATAAGGACAACTAATCTCGAAATTAATTTAGAAGAGGAGCTTATTTCATATTTGATTGAGACAAAATGCATGGGATAACTCATTCCGAGATTATAGTATTTTTCTTATCCCTCCTTGAGGTGTGATAACTAATCCCGGAATACGCTATTCTAGAATTAATAATTTCGTGATATCGTGTTTTCCAACCAAACGATTGCTTAGTACAAACAAACCTGACTTTCTATCAAGCTCCAAAATGAAAGAGTTTATTAATTAGGCAAATAACATAAATCATGACAGTTTGAAACTTAATTACAAAAAATTCTGATATTTTACATTATTGTCGAAAATTTTAATTTTTGGTCTGTCAAGATATATAATTAGCTCTTGATACATTCAATGAAGATACATTCTTTATAAAGATACATATTAGCTCTCGATATTTTTTTTTTGATTTTGAGTCTGTTAAGATACATGATTAACTTTTGATACATCCAACAAAATACGTTTTTTCTTTGTAAAGATACATAATTAGCTCCCATTATACTTTTTTGATTTTGCTTTTGCTTTTGTCGCGATTCATAATAGATCTAACGAAGATATATCTTTTTCTTTGTAAAGATACATATTATCTTTTAATACTTTTAAAAAAAAAAATTGAGTCTGTCGATATTGTAATTACTATATAAAGGTGGGAATTCATATAAATATGATAAGCTACTATGTTATTTTTCCTTATGGCAAAATACATAGACAAGACAAGCCGACAAGCCCCTGAACTTTTTGACTTTTTCCGTATTGGCACCTCAATTAGCCCATGTACCTATTGAACCCTTTATTCATTCGCAAATGATTTCAATTAAGCACAAACGTCTGACGTGACACTTTTTTAAAGCCTGTATTTTTTAGTGTTGAACGTGTGAAATACACTTGCTATGACGTGAAAATTATAACCAGTCATAAAATTTCATGTCATTAAAGAAGAAAAGATCAAAAGATTTTTTTTAAAAAAAGTAAATTATTTTTTGTGGCTTCTTCTTAAATTTTTTAAAAAAGTAAATTGTTTTTTGTGGCTTCTTCTTCCTTTAAACTTTATCTCTTTCCACCATTGAAGCACCATTAGCTAATAACATATACTCAATTTCTTCTTTCCTCCTCTTCATTCATTATCATCCATCCTTTTTTCTTACATTCATTCTATTTTTTTTTCTTCTTTAAATTTTTTTCACTTCTCAAATATAATTTTTTGTGAGAAGAAAAAAAAGAACCTCATCTTCACTCCTTCATTTTTTCACCAAAACAATACTCAACAATCATTAGAGAAAAATCTGACAATAAAAGAAGGTGAATTGTTTTCATATTGTAGTGAATGGTATTAGATGTTTTTCCAATGGAGTTCATTGTTATTTATGAAATTTGAATTTAAATTTATATTGAAGAAGCAATTATTGAAAAACTTGAAGGATTTAACTTTAAGCTAATTTTGAATCTGAATTTTTTTTGAATTTTATTGTAATACAAAAAAATCACTGATTCCAGATGCAAAATTTGAAGGTAAAAATACTATGTTTATGGAAGAGGAAGACGGTGAAGGCCACGACAGGAAAAGAAACAATCTCATTTTTTTTAATTCCTTTCATATACCTTTTTTTTATTTTTTTTAATTAATTGTCTTTTAAAAAAAAATTGGGTTAATTATGGCCTTGCCATATAATGTCAACAATTAAGCATAATTAAAATTATTTATAAACAAATAAATGATTCAATAATTACATGCCTAACTGAGGTGCCAACTTGAAATACTAACTCAAAAATTTAGGAGTGTCATATATTTTGCCTTTCCTTATTAATTAGGGAAAATGACATTCTGTAACACTTTTTTTTAAACAAATAACTAAAGTTTGATATCTTTACAAAAAGTGGTCAGTCGGGTATACTATTTTCGCTTTATAGTCATTTCCTAGTTTGGGTCATTTTGGCCACATAATCCAGATAAAGTCCAATACAGTATTGATATAATCCATATATAATATTGATACTGTTTTCAACTTGGGTCATTCGACCCTTTTAAAAATATTTCAGTTTTTTTTTGCTATAAATTTTTTAACTGAAAAAATATTTTTTATTATTTAGAATTAATAATTAAATATAATTATATAAAAACGATATAATTGTTATATAGAATATGTATCTATATAAGATATATGTATAGAAATTGTATAGTTCTATCAAATATGTATATGTATAAAAAATATATATAGAAGATGTATAAAAATTATATAATTATTGTATAAAATATGTAAAAAAAAAGTACAATTATTGTATAAATTGTGTACCGAAACTGTATAATTTTCGTATAGAATATTTATATATATCAGATATGTATAGAAATAGTATAGAAGGTGTGTAGAAACGGTATAAAATAACAACATACCTAGTGTATTCCCACATAGTGGGGTCTGGGAAGAGTAGAGTGTACGCAGACCATACCACTACCTCAGGTGAAGTAGAGAGGCTGTTTTCGATGGACCCCCAGCTTAGGACCGATAACAATATACCAAACTCAAAAGATAAGTTCATATAAACTAGTACGGTACACAAAATAAACTAACAATATAACAAACACCAAAGATAAGTGCATATAAATTAGTACGGTATGCAAAATAACCACACGATAATACTACAGCAACAACACCACGAACAAGAAACTCCAGACAAAAAAACGCTCCCCTACTATTACCAACGCACTCCCACCCCCTAACCCTCTACCCTAATCCACGTCCTCCACACCTTTCTATCAAGGGTCATGTCCTCCATAAGCTGTAACTGTTTTATATGATGCCTAATCACCTCCCTCTAATATTTCTTCGGTCTATCTCTACCTCGCCTAAAGCCATTCATAGTTAGTGTCTCACACCTCCGCACTGAAATATCAGAGCCCCTCCTCATCACGTGCCCGAACCAACGTAACCTCACTTCTCCCATCTTGTCCTCCATTGAGGCAACTCCCACCTTCTCTCGATTAATCTGATTCCTCGCTCAATCTTTCCTGGCATGTCCACACATTTATCGCAACATTCTCATCTCCTTCACATTCAACTTTTGGATGTGGGAGTTCTTAACTGCCAACACTTCATAAAACAAGTCAACAAATTGAAATAACTAGAAAATGAAATTTAAATTTTATGAAAATAGTTTAATTTTCCCCCTTAATTAATTATTATTGTATATTATATTATTTACACATAGTCCATGAGTCCATCGCATAAACCCAAAACCCCTCAATCTTCTTCCCCTCTTTTCTTTCCCACAACCACCTTTCCTCTATTTACAACCCCCCACGCCCCACTCCTACCCCCAACCCCACGCTTCAAAATTCACAATATATGCATGTATGTACACAGTCACATTTGTTTATCTCAGTTGCTAGTAATAGGTACTATCTTCTTCACCCTTTCTTGATTCTCTCTTATTATTTGCCTATCTTCTAAAGTAAGTCTTGTCTCCTTTTTTCCTTTTCAGGGGTATCTTTCAAAGGTAACCACTCAAACCACAAGCATCATTTTTTCTATTGTTGGTTCTTTTTGCTAATTCTTGAATTCCTGTTATCTCTGACTGAGGACCCATAAACTGATTTTTGTTTTGTACGAGTGTAATAATGATTTATTAATGTGGTATACATGTAATTTTCAATTTTAGAAGCATAATGTTCGTTAATCATATAGTATTCCTGTTATGAATTACGTCTCTTTAAAGATTGTGTATATGTATTCCATGGTTATTGCTTTATGTAGAAAGGCTCAAATTGCTGAGACTTTTTTTTTTTTTTCTTTTGATAATGTTGTGTGTGGTGAAATCAGAAAAAGAATCGATTTTTGGACTCTGATCATGCTGCTGTCGAAAAATGTAAACGTGTAATTGCTTCTATAAAACCTGATTAGCTGTTGAATTAAGTATTATTTTTTTAAATAATGTTTGTGGTGAAATTTTTTAAAAAAGGTTCATATTTTGGACTCTGAACATGCTGCTGTCGAAAAGTGTAAACATGTAATGACTTCTATAAAACCTGATTAACATGTGGATAGTGATTGCGTACTTTTCCTGCTCCTCGATTGTTGTCAATGGAATGAGTATTCGAATCTAATTGTTCTTGTCCTTAATATGCTTTATATATGATGCACGATGGAAAATAATACTGAAGCACCTTTTCATTTTAGGAGTTGAACTTTTTGACTATTCAATTCTACTGGCATAGCTATGGAAACTGGGAAAGGCCTAGCGAGTGGTCCAAAGAAATCTCCTTTCACGCCTAAGGCTGTCATATACCAGAGATTTGGTACTAAAGCTTGCTATAAGGTCGAGGAAGTTCAAGAGGTTGTAAAAAATGGATGTCCTGGTTTAGTGATCCCTCAGAAAGGTCCTTGTCTCTATCGCTGTTCTCTGGAACTTCCAGAATTTTCGGTAGTCTCTGAAGCTTTCAGAAGAAAGAAGGATGCTGAGCAATCTGCTGCAGAGAAAGCTATACAAAAGGTTTTGTCTTATTCTCTGTTCTTGGGCTATTTAAATATTTGATAGAGAGGAGCGAGGCTTTGCCGTAGGAGGTGTGTTTTGGCGATGTCATGTCATGGCTAGTTCACAAGTAGTGCGTGTTCTGGCGCATAATCTTGCATTAAGGGTGTCCCATATTAAATGTGATGTTGAAGCTGATTGGCACATATTCCCTCTGCACAAGTAGTTTTAAATACTGCACTTTTTATTGACTGCCTCAAGGGCCAGATTGTTTGGGGCTGTAGAATAGCCCAGTAGGCAGTACAAAAGAGAAGGATAAATATGACTTGGGTAAATTGGGTTTCAATCAAGGAAACAACTTCTTACTTTCTCGTTGCTGATAACTCAGGTTTAAGAATTCAAATCTTTAGCATAAAATTTTCGTTTCACTTAAAGTTTATCTAAGGAAGCTTGCGATTATAATGAGTACTGCAGATGAAGTGGGCAGGTGGTGAATTTTTTCTCTCTCAGCTTGTTGCATAAATATTCATGTCTATGAAAAGTTCATCATTAGCTCATGCTTGTTGCTTATCTGCAATTCTACATTCTCTTGTGATCAGTGTTGACATATGAAGTGGTAAAGTTCTGATTTTTGTCTCAGCTTGGAGCTTAGATTTTCAGATGTCAATGACAAGCTAATGCATTAGCCACTTGTGGCTGTTATTTCCTGCAGCTAGGCATCCAGCCTAAAGAAGATAATCTCTCTGTGGAGCAAGCATGGGATGAGTTGGCTGGTCGATTATCATATTTATTTTCAATTGAGGTATGTAACTCTATTGGTGTAAAATGTGGTAGTGCAAATTTTTTGGAGTTAGCCGAAATATTACACAGTAGCCATGAAGATTAAGTGAGAACTTTGACTTACATGTTTATCGGTATTTGAAAGTATTTACTGAAATTATAGATACTTGTCTGTGAAGCTGGTTTCTTAACACTACTTTGTTTTATTAGTGTAGTTTCAACAAGGATAAATGACATGAAACACATGCAAGAGTTTGTTAGATGTTTAGTGCTCATAAGGTTTAGTAAGTTTTTTCTGTTGTAATTTCATTGAATACAGCCTCAGCTACTAATAATTACCGAATTATTTGTCTGAGTAGGATTCAATGATTTTAACGGATTGACTAATAGGATGTAGTTCATGAATGCAACTTTTCTGCAGCGAATGAACTGCCTAACTGACGTTATTTACGGCTCACTTTTTTCATTTCCGGTTGTTGATGAAAGTTCTTATCAGCAATTCATCCACTTAGTGGCCACTTCAGAGCAGCGTTGGTGAGAGAAGCTCACCTCAATGGATTTATTCCTGTAGCAGCTATTGCCTCATTTGATGCAAAGATTAATAGCTTATGTAAATATATATCTTCTGAAATGGAGTCAAATCACTTGTTGGTGTTGTCACTTATTATTGAAGCTGCAAAGAAGTTAGCAGACACTCTCTTGTTCTCTGAAGAGAAGCTTTCATTGAAGAGGCTAACTCCACACCCACCTGAAATTATACAGTCTTTACTAAAGAATGAACCTAATGTCCCAGAGAGCATTTCAATTTCAGCAGTACGTATTCCATCTTCAGCTGAGAAGACTGTGGAATCTGTGACACTTAATACGTCTTCTGGCAATTATTATCTGGACGTTATTGCTAAGGAATTAGGGGTTAAGGATGCTTCCAAGGTTCTGATTTCTAGGTGAGAAAGAGTATACACAGAGCATTGGTCTAATACTTTGTTTGGCTGGTAGAATGTTGTAATACAGTCTGCTTGATTTATATCAGAAGTCGCTTTTAATGTAGTACAGTAAGAAGTATATGAAGGAGCTTCTATCCAGCGGCAGATGCAGCCTTGTGCTGGGGGTCCATCTGAACTCAGTTTTTTTGACTGAGTTTAAATATACATTTGAAAATCATTAACATTTCAACAAGTATTAAATCTGAACCCATAATTTCGAAAGTACAATGAGTTCAATCTAAAAACCACGAAGGTTGAACTGATCATGTTTAAATCCTGTATCAGCTGTGCTTCTATCTAGAGTTCTCGAGTAGGTTGTATGGTTCCTTCTTCCATACTGCTGTGGTATGTAGTCGACGCATCTTGGGATTTATGTAGTTAAGCTAGAAAACAATCTAGTATGACCAAAGCTGAGAGCATTCCTCATAAAATGGTTATGTATGGGAAACTGAAATTTTTTTTGATGGTTGGTTCAACTTGAGCTGTAAGGTAGTTTTGTGGTATATGTAAGAAAAGGCTTAATTAAATAAATAATTGTTTCCATTTGACTCGAGCATTTCCTATATATCTCATGATGAACATTTGTTTTCTGTTTCAGGACTATTGGCAAAGCTTCCTCAGAAACGAGGTTGTACTTCTGTGCTCCAGAGTCCATAATTGTTGGCCCATCATCAGAATTATCTATGAAACAAGCTAGTTCATTTAAAGGATATGTCAATACAATTGCGACTTACCTATCTGGTCAAGAAATATGTGGTGATGCAATTTTGGCTTCTGTAGGATACACCTGGAAATCTACTGATCTTTTTTATGAAGATTTATCATTGCGTGCATATTACAGGTATGTCCTTGGCATCGTTTTTGAGATTTTAGGCAGCGAAGGGCCGAAGCCTGGTTGAGTCAAAACTTAGAGGGCAGCCCGGTGCACTAAAGTTCCCGCTATGTGCGGGGTCCGGGGTTGAGTCAAAACTTGTCTGGCTTATTCAAAAACAGTTTCACATATAGGATATGCCAGATTTATGATAGCCGTTGTAGTGAGTTTCCTCCCTTTGATCTGAGTGTGGTGTGCTAAATAATGGGGACCGTGAATTTGCATGATGAGTTTAGTGTGGTCAACACTCACGATCTGAAGCCACTATGTTGTACTTCAGGAATTTCTGTTCTGTCTTATTTTTGTTTTTACTTTTTGGTTTCTTTATTTAAACCTTGATGCTCAGTTTCTATTGTTGATTTTGCATAATTATTCTCTACTTTTTTCATGCACAATAGCGGAGTTCATTTTCTCTAATCTCTTTTTTTTCTCTCAAGAATACTTGCCAACAAGATACCTAGTGGAATTTACAAGTTGTCAAGAGAAGCAATACTTGCCGCAGAACTGCCCACAGCTTTCACAACAAGGAGCAATTGGAGGGGTTCTTATCCAAGAGATATTCTCTGTACATTTTGCCGCCAGCACCGATTATCTGAACCTGTCTTCTCAAGCGATTCCTTTGAACCTCTGCCAGATTTACCTGGATGTAAAAGATTGAGGGACACAGCATCAGGTGGAAATGATACTAATGAAGGGGGTCTTGCTGCTGCGGCTGTAAAACAAGAAGAGTGTACTCTAGTCTACAGATGTACAGTGCAGATATACTCCAAGTGCCAGGACTTGATTCTGCTGTGCTCACCAAAGGAATCTTATAAGAAACAGATTGATGCAATTCAAAATGCTGCTTTAAAAGTTATCTCATGGTTGGATAGATTTCTTGATAAAGTTGATATGCCTGTGGAAGAGATCACGTCATCTGCAAAGGGATTTGATATTCTTATTTATCCTCAACATTTTGTTAAGGAGTTCACATTATGTCAATTTTTTCCCAAATACCAGTGGGATAATGCAACACCAGCAGGCAGCTTTTTGTGTCCTGGCTACTCTAATGTACAGAATAATACACTTGAAGGTGAATTATCATTTGGAATGACTCAGTCTAGTGGTTCTTTGATGTGTGTGACATACAAAATATATTTAGCCACAGAAAGGGAATGCATTAAGGAACATCTTGAAGGGTCTGAAGAGTTTGAGTTTGAGATTGGCAGTGGAGCTGTATCACCTGTTCTTGAAGCAGTTGTATCTCAGATGTCCATTAATCAGTCTGCATGTTTTACCATGGAATTGCCTCCGAAAGAGATTGCTCTAGCAGTGGCTCGTGATTCTGCAAATGTCCTTTCATTATTGTATTCAGGTAAGTTAGGCATTTCTTTCAGTTTATTTTGATTGGCTTTTGCCCTATTTGTATTGGTGTCTAATATCGAACATGCTTTTTGTTCTACAGTTATTATGTCCAAATCATTTAAAATTTCTGTTGTGTTCCAATAATCTAAAGTTCCATCTCCTTTCTGGACTCTCGGGACGCAGGTACTTGCTTAATGAAGTGTGAAGTCACCTTGCTGCGTGTGACAGTACCTCTGGAGGATAGAATGGAGCAGGCCTTATTCTCTCCCCCATTATCAAAACAACGCGTTGAATATGCATTGCAGCACATTGGAGAATCTTGTGCTGCCTCTTTGGTATAAGTCTTTTCAAATGATTTTACTGTCTCTTACGATGATAAAAGGGCTTGATCTGATCTGTAGTCCATTGCCAGGTTGATTTTGGATGTGGTTCTGGAAGTCTGCTGGAGTCTTTATTAGCTTATCAAACTTCTCTTGAGAAAATAGCAGGTGTTGATATTTCACAGAGAGCACTTGCTCGGGCTGCAAAGGTTTGTTGCATTCACAGCCCTTTGACACTGCTTTTTTACTTTCCTAATCTCTCTCAGTAATTGTCCTATAACTTATTCTTTTTTACTGCATTTCCTTTTCTTGGTAATGATAATAAGAGCTTGTGCACTTTCTATCCTAACCGTGTAGGTTGAAACTGAACTACAATTAAAGTAAGTGTGAAAATTCAGGATAAGCAATGGTCATCTTCTGCCAATCCAATATTTAGATGTGATCCTGTCTCATCAACTAAATCCAATTTAGCCTATGATTTCAGTGTGACATTGTTCCATCTGATAGTTAATGACATTATATTTGAATTGCCAACGCTAGAGGTGTTTCCTAGGCCAAAATGGCAAGGTCCTTCCACCCATCAACGTTATCTATGTGACATATATACTCACTGAGACACTTGTGTCTATATCCTTGCTATACTATGTCCATAATATAAATTTTCTATTTCCATATTCTAGCGTTGGAAACTCCAAAGTAGATACTATTCAATGTATGGTGGTATATGGTTATATAGTCTGGAAAATGGTTTCATGAGATAATGAATTACATTATAGTGACAAAGAGACCTTTCTCCTCCTTTATTCTTTGTGGGATTGCAAGCAACTTCGTACCATCATTGATATGTCAATATAATTTCATTGGCTGTTTTTAGACTACCAGCACCTTTAAATAATTAGGTCAGAATTGTTAGCTCAAAATGCTAAGAAATTTCTGATTAGCTTCATGAATCTCGAAAAGATCTTAAAAGTAACTGCTCCAATTAAACTTTTTTTGGTTGCACTGATGGAGCATAGTTCTAAACCTTCAATGTCTACCACATGCAGAATGTTTATGATGTAGATAGCTTTTTAGATTTCCTCAGTTATCTCTCGAATTAGACTAGGTGGAAACTGACTTTTTCAGTAAGGTTCCGGGATATGAATACTGATACACTTATTAAAACCTGATGTGACCCACTGCTCAATCTATGTGTGTTTCTGTTTATGTAAGATGCTAACTATTAAAAAAAAAAAGGCCTAGCATTGCTGTTGCCAAATTATTATTTAGATATTTCTTATTTATGCTTTCACCTATAATTATTCTTAACTTCCAGATACTTCATTCAAAACTTAATGGAAATATAGAAGCTGAACAGCCGACCAACAGAATCAAGTCTGCACTACTATATGATGGTTCGATTTTGACTTGCGATTCTCGGTTATGTGGATATGACATTGCAACCTGCTTGGAGGTAATTGGTTTCTCTTCTAGTGATTGCTACATAGCCTTTAGGATTTTTACTTCAAAAAAAAGATATATAACTCAAGGACACTTTAACTTTCATGAAGTATTTTTATAGTAATGCTGATGTACCTTATATCCATTGCCAAAATGAGCTCTATGGCTGGTTATATGTTCAGTATTTTTCATTGAAGCAGCTGATTGGATTAGTGAACTCAGTGATATGATCTGTCAACTTGATTGCTGTAGATGGTTTTGTGTGTTAGATGTCATGTAAATGTATTTGTGGTCAGAAGGTAGATATTCTGGAGCAGTAAACGAGATGTGATCTGAAGTGTTTATCCGGATTCTGAACCTTGTAGTTATCTAAGTTGGAGACTGGTGTAAGTGGCATCTTCGAAACTTCTATGTATATGATTTGTAGCAGAGATGAGACTGATCTTTGTGTTTCCTTGAAATATGGAACTGACAGAGATAAGACACATCTATTCACCTACCAGAAGAGTATATAGCCAGCACTCATTACGAGGGAGGGAGGGAGGGGCAAATTAGAAACTGAGTTTTCATTATGGGATGCCAGATCATAGTGCTGGCAGATTTCTTCCATATTTCTAATCCTTTGTAATGAACTAACTATATTGGAGTGGGTATTTTTATTGTTATGAGTGGTTCAGTTTAATTCATTTTAGCTTCACTGGGAATAGTGATGTGATGGTAATTTCTAGTGGCTTGTCAGGGTCTATCCACTTAAACACACAATCTGTAAGTTTGAAGAAATTGGCCTTGCTGGTGAGGCGAGTGATGCATCAATGATGCAACGTTCTTTATTGGTAATTACATTGTCCATTTGGTGCATTCTGCTTACTTACTTTTCGGTATATTGAACAATCACCTCATGGTAAATAGACTAGGATGTTATTCCCTCCTTTCAGCTTTCGTATAGCTAATAGTTTGATGGATTTATATGGTTTACACAAGATTATTGTCATTGTGAGTCCAGCATTTATTGTGTCTCTCTTCTTAATTGTGCTTATCTATGTTATTTATGTATATTCAGTTCTTTTTTTAAAAAGGTTATTTATGTATATGGTAAGCTATTGAACAGAGGTTTCCACTTCAAGTGGTGTTGCCTTTCAATCGTGATGTATACTTCTACAATGTTTTTTATGATCCTAAGTTGAGACATTATTATTCCTTGTGGGTGGCATATTTATGTCTTGACATCTTGTTCCATGCTTTATTAAGTATTTGTTTATTATTCCTGGTCTTGAGCCGGGGGTCTATCAGAAACAACCTTTCTACTTCTCCTGAAGTATGGACTGCGTACATCTTATCCCCCAGACCCCACTATGCGGGAATACTGGGTTTGTTGTTGTTGTTGTAAGTTGAGACATATCATCAGCATAGGTGGTTAAATGAAAGCTTGCTCTTTTGCAGTATATATTATAGGGTTCTGTGTTTTCTTTCTTCCATAGAATCTGTAAAGCATTAACTCATTTTTTGATCATGAAAGCTGGGTATTTTGATCAACTATAGGTGATTGAACACATGGAGGAACATGATGCGTGTTTGTTTGGGGATATTGTGCTCAGTTCATTTTGTCCACAGATTCTTATAGTCTCCACGCCCAATTATGAATACAATGTGATTCTCCAGAACTCTACTCCTCAATACCAGGAAGAGGACCCTGATGAGAAGAGCCAGCAGCAGTCTTGCAAATTCCGCAATCACGATCACAAGTTTGAGTGGACTAGACAGCAATTTGGCCAATGGGCATCTGAGCTAGCTTCAAGGCATAATTATGGTGTTGAGTTCAGTGGTGTTGGAGGAGAGCCTAACAAAGAACCAGGATTTGCTTCCCAGATTGCTGTTTTTAGAAGAAAAGATAACAGTCCCGTGAAAGCAGATTTTACTGAACACTATGATGTTATTTGGGAATGGAGTAGTAGCAATAATTCAAGATCTTAACTGTAGATGCTTTCTAACAAACTCATTTTTGCTGCATTTTGGTTAGTGAAGTGGATTTCAGAAGCTATAGAAATATGCTCCTCCATTCATACCTCTTCTTTCCCCCTTCTAAATAAACAAAATTTTCTTCTCCATTTCTTTTGCTTATACTAAATGCATATTGTTCTGGAAAATCATATTTTGCTTTCTTACCTAATTGTGCTCGAAATATCTAGTTGCTAGGTGCGAATACACAGTACTCTTTAACTCATGACTTGAAAGTTTTATGCTTGAACTTTAGTTTTGTTCCTTTATTCTTTCTCCATCACTTGTAGAGATGGCCTGTTGCGAGGTCGTACTCATTTTTGCAGACAAATCTGGGTGCAGAAGTTTCTGTTCATCAACAGGACCATCCTTCTTGTACTTGTACCAGTTGTCCCAAAAGACGTAGTTACCAAAGTTGAGCAAGCTGAGGATTGCTAGGAACCAGTAGAAGAGCTCAACGTGGTTCTTGTTCATGTTTCTCCCTTGAAGCCATCCTTGCTTGTTTGAAGTGAGCTTTGAAGTGATTGAGTTGATAAGCTCAACAAAAGCTGAGCTTAAATAGCAGCCGATGGATAGTGACAAAAATGAGAAAGACGTCGCGAGAGATCTCATCCCAGCTGGAGCCTCACTGTAGAAGAAATCCATCAGCCCAAACATGTCTGCTATCCCAAAGATTGCATAATGAAAGGAGAGCCAGAAAAGGCTCGTACGATGGTTATGGTGGTTGAACTCATTCTTCCTCTTCACCTCCACGGCTCCTGCAATGGCCATAGAGATAGCTGAGAGGACAAGCCCTACACCAACCCTCTGGAGGTGTGTTATCCCAGTGGGGTGGCCTGTGAACATCCTCATTACAGGGACAAAGAGGAATTCATAGATGGGAATGAGAAGAGACATGAATACAAGAGGAATGACTGGAATTGAAGCAGCAGGTACGTCAAACTTGCCAAGGCTAGGGTCCATTGGAGTCCCTTGTTGTACTGAGAGTGTTTGTAGCTGTGCCAAACATGTATTCATGATGATTGTACTCAAGAGAATCGGCATCATCCTGGTGAGGATTTTCACTTCTTCCACTTGAGTAACAGTACAGCGTCTCCATTTTCCTTGCTTGTTGGTGCCTTCTAATTGAACTGCAGCTTTGTCTAGTACCCTATTCATGATTTAACACGGACAGCATAAGATCAACATGAACATGAGGAACTTATGTGCTTGCATTGTACATGAAAAACTTGCCTGAATTGTTCGGTATGTGGAAGGCGATGTCCTGTAAAACAGAAAGAGAGTGGTTCCTGTATCTCATACAGTTGATGCTTATCAGTTGGTAGTTGCACAGACCAATTTCGAGCTGCTGCTACCAAAACCTGCAAAAGTTCAGCTTAAACCACTTTTGACTTCCTAAAAACTTTGATCAAGCAGTTCATTAATATCAAGAAATCGAATTGAACGAGATCTATTTGAAGGAAATGCTTTTATATCCATAGAGGCCTCATGAACTGTAGCATGTGCTTACCTGTTAAACCCTTAGCAATGGACTTTCACCAGGAACTCTCACTCTATTAAAAGGCTTACCCATGGAAACAAAACAAAGGCCAGCAAAACAGCAAACAATGGAAATGGTGAACCCTTTATCCCATCCAACATTTGTGCTGACCCAATCAACAACAGTAACTCCAATGGATGCTCCAATAGTGCCGCTTAACAAGAACCAGTTGAAGAAGCTGGAAATGTTCTTGCTGTTCTTTTTCGAGTCTTTCTTGTTGAATTGATCAGCACCCAATGCTGGAAGACAGCCCTGGATTCCGCCTGCTCCAAATGCCGTTAAGTATACTGAAGGTATAGCAGCAGTGCTTTTCCTCCATGCACGCATGTTGATTCTCCACAGGGTTGTGGTTGAAGTTTTTGGAAGTGGGATTGGATTATCAATAGTAAGTACCCCTGTGAAATAACAAGGCAATTACAACAGCATACCGAGTATAATCCTGGGTCTGAGGAGGGTAGGATAGGATGTATGCAGATTTTACCCCTAGTATTAGTTGCATTCTAAGCAACTGATACTGCAGATATATCAACCTCCTATAATAGTGGACACGGGGTAGGATGTACGCAGATCTCACCTTTCTCCTTACAAGGTAGCAGGGTTGTTTCCGATAAATGCTCATGAAATGACGAAAGGGGATAACTAAATTTACCAATAGTTGGAGGATGTCAAAGAATAAGGCAGTGTTGAGACGAGTCATGTAGGCATCTGAAATGAATCCTCCAAGAATAGTGAATAGTGATCAAGAATGCAGTACCCATGAAGTTTGTTGTATTAGTTGCAGCATTAGTTATGTCAAAATGCATCACTGATGAAAAATATACAACAAAACTCATCATATTTGCCATAAATCCGATGTTATCCAACATCATTCCTGCAATCAATTTCCCAACAAATTAAAAATCCAAATAAGAGAAGCACTATCAGTGACTAAAGCAAATAAATGACACCAAAAGTGTTAATCTAGAAAATGTTTTCTGGTATAATTGGTTTGTGAGAAAACATTATGTAATATTCATATATCCAATAGTATTCTGGTGAAAATTTTGAAACACTGTAAGTAGACAATTGCTCATATTAAACTAAAATAAGTTTCATTTGACCAAAAAAAAAAGCAATAAAGAAGTTCTCTACAAATTCTCTCCATGCATGATTTCAAAGAACACGTAGTACTCCCTCTATTTTACTTTGTTTTTATCATTTTGATTCGGCACGATTTTAATAATTTGAATCTTGTGATCTTAAACTAAGAATATGTAGAATATATTAAAATGTTCTTTAATCATGTGGTTGTAAAGCTAGAATTAAAGAATTGCCTAAAAAGTAATATACACTCTTTTGAAATGGACTAAAATGAAAATTAAAACAAACAAACTGAAATGAAAAAAGTCATAACAAGTAATTCAACTGAAAAAGAAAATTATGCATCCAATCCTTTATTTTTTTTGGTTACCAAATATGAAGATAGTGGAGGTAAAGCCTCCTCGTGGAATATTCTTCATTGGAAAATAAGGTTACTTGCATTTTACACCCCAAAGTGTCTTTCTTTCTTTAATTTGTACTCTATTCTATTTATTTTTACAATTTACATCCTAACCTCTTGGATTTCTTGCATTTCACACCCCAAGGTGTCTTCCTTTTTTTTTAACTTACATCCAATTTTTTTTTTTTTTTTTTACAATTTACACCCTAATCTCTTTATTTCCTTACAAAATAATAAAATTATTTTTTAATAAGGGCAAAATAAGAATAAAAATATACTCCCTCCGTTCTATTTTACTCGTTCCAATTTGACATTGCACATTGATTAAGAAAAACAATTAATAACATGACTATTTTACCATAGTACCTTTATTAAATAATGTTTATATTTTAATTTGGAGATAAAACAATTAATACTAAGGGTAAAAAAGGAAAAAAAAATTGTCTTGTCTTGATTAATGAAAAATAACAAGTAAAATAAAAAATCGAATTAGAAAATTTGGAACGAGTAAAATGGAACGGAGGAAGTATTATTTTTTAAAATAAATTCATTTAATTTTTAGTGTAACGAACTTTCAAGATATGTTCTTGCATTCACATTTATCATCTAACTATTGTCATGTGATAAGTATTCTCACTTTAATTTGTAACTGCTAAAATTTCGTAGTGGCGTTGCTTCTGAATGGTGAAAGTACGGTGCAGTGAAATTTTTGGAGCCATATCTATATTAATGCAATCATAATCACTATACTACCTGTCAGAAAGAAAATAATAACGTAAAGAAAGGACCAAAATATTGAGGGAAAATGAATAGAATAACAGTAGTTAAGGATAAAGCAAAAAATATAACACATGAATTGATGAAATTTTGTTTTTAGCAATGTCTTCTTATATCATTAGTTCTGCAATATCAATCTTCTCTTAACTCAGATGACATTCGTTTGGAATTTTCTAAAAATTTGAGTTTGCAAATTTTTCATCTAACTTCCTACACTAAAAATTAAATAAATTTATTTTAAAATATAATACTTCCTCTGTTCCATTTTACTCGTCCCAAATTTCTTAATTTGATTTTTGATTTTACTTTTTATTTTTCATTAATCAAGACAAGACAATTTTTTTTCTTTTTTACCCTTAGTATTAATTGTTTTATCTCCAAATTAAAATGTAAACATTATTTAATAAATGTACTATGGTAAAATAATCATGTTATTAATTGTTTTTCTTAATCAATGTGCAATGTCAAATTAAAACGAATAAAATGGAATGGAGGGAGTATATTGTTATTCCTATTTTGCCCTTATGAAAAAATCATTAAATTTTTTTTTTTACTGTTTTGTAAGAAAATACAAAGGTTAGGGTGTAAATTGTAAAAAAAAATAAATAGAATAGGGTGTAAACTAAAAAAAGAAGAACTAAAAAAAGAAGACACCTTGGGGTGTAAAATGCAAGGGACCCAAGCAATTAGGGTGTAAATTATAAAAATAAATAGAATAGGATACAAGTTAAAAAAAGGAAGACACTCTGGGATGTAAAATGCAAGGAACCGAAAATAAGCACTCTTTTACACCTTCATCCAATCCCTGTAAACACCACATTATTGGAAGATATCTGTTATTACTTGCCATATAACTTAAAGGAGTAAAAGTTTAAGTTAACATGAATGCTATGATGTTAATGTGTAATATATGAAAAACCCCTTAAATTTATTTGGTCAGATATTCGTTATACATTTAAACTTTGCAGGTGACTTATGACCTTCTTATTCTTGTTCTAAGTATATGGTTAAAAATTTGACCAATGTTTAAGGTGATTTTACTTATTATCTAGTAAAAGAAAATAACTTTTGCAAATTTACCAGCATAAAGATTATATATGCTTGAAGAGCTGTAGAATTTTTACCAGCTACAACAACAGGTATATAGTTTTCCATTCAAGCCTAAAAATCATAATTTTTTTTAAAAATAGAGTAGGTCATCTATATGTGTTAACAGGACTTACCATTGTGAAGACTAATGCAAGACGTAGTAATTAATGGTGTAATTTACAGTGGTTATCAAGTGTATTATATATATAACAATAACATATAGTAGTATATCTTGCTATATTGGCTAATAAACCAATAACGAAGCAAATCAAATCTTCTGCCGTTTTCAACAAAGGCTAGATATATGGGACAAATATAAATCTGTAATTACAGAAGTGGCCTTGGCACAGGTTAAAGAAATTCAAACATCATTTCAACAACTATTCATGATGGAACTTTAATTTAAACAAACTTCAATACCTTCTTCCTAATTTGTCACCGGTTATACCTTAAACATATTATTTTGTTCATGCAAACATGATTTTATATTGGAGAGAATGGATGTCGAGGTTTAAGATAAACGGTTTTTATAGGTGGTTGACCGATTTCTATCTTTTTAGTGGTAGAACAAAATTTAATCTGGAACACGTATATATTGATCGTTAACCTTTCTATTATAATTATTATTACTTAATAATATATATATATATATATATATATATATATATATATATATTATATTTATTGTGCTAGAATAAATTGTCCACATTTTGTGCTTACTGGAATATTATTAAAACAGGAATATAGTAATAACACAAGGACTAAAAGTGGTATTTTACCATTATTTAATACCAAGTTTCTGGAGTAAATTGAAGGAAAGGTGTCATTTAAGTCTTGAATAAAGAATTGATGACATTGATCAACTTAAAAGGTTAAATATAATTAAGAAACTTGATTAGGTTAATTGTGGACTTGATTAATATTTTCCAAATTTGTTAATCTTTTCAAAAATATAAATCAACCTACACCCACAAAACTTTCCTCTATCTGCAAATCAATCTCTCTTCTCAATCAATCTCTCTTCTCTCTTTCTCCCTTCAATCTTCCACAACTTCAACCTCTAGTGACAAATAGTTTTGAGTTCTTGCCCGTTCCTTTTTTACTTTCAACCGTCAGTTGACAACATTCTCTGGCGACAACAACTTCGAGTTCTTCATCGTTTCTTTTCGATTTTCACAGGTAAAAAATTAGGCTTTTTAGTTATGACGACAACGAGGAACTTGATTTGTTGGTGTTTGTTATTTTTTCTTTTATGTTTTTTGTTATTTTTTTTATTTTTGTTATTTTTTAGTTGAATTTCTCATCTGGATGTATCTGCTACTGTTGTTTTTCACCAATGGATAAAACATGTTACGTGAATCCAACAGATGAGTAATCTGTTGCAACATATATGACTAATCTGTTGCAACGAATTAGTAATCTGTTGCAACATATATAACTAATCTGTTACAACAAATGAGTCATATGTTGCAACAACATGTGGGTAATCCGTTGCAATAGATGCGTCATATGTTACAACAGATTACTCATTTGTTGGATTCGTATTATAGTGTTGTAACATAAATCCAACATATGGGTCATCTGTTGCAATAGATTAGTCATATGTTGCAATAGATTACTCACTTATTGCAACAGATGACTTATACATTGGATTCATGTTGCAGGTTCTATCCATTGTAGCAGTAGCAGATACACCATATAAGAAATTCAATAAAAATCATAATTTTACTTACAAAATCACCTATGAAGTAATGTCCAAGTGATATACGAATAAAATTTGACCTAAAAAAATTCTAAAAATTTCAACATGGTGATACGAGCCCAAGTTCACAACACAAGAAACAAACAACAACAAGAACAACAAGATGAACAACAAGTGCTACTGAATCGAAATAGGCTACACACGGCTTCACTAGTCTTCAAGAGTCACGTTTTTAGAATAAGAAGATGATATTAACAACAAGAACAAACAAGTCAATAATAATGCTAGTGAATCGAAAGAGCCTCACACGGCTTCACTAGATTTCAAGATTCCAACAACACAAGATTAACAAGATTACAAGAGGGCTAGTAACTTGACACACAATATTCAATGATCTAAGAACCCTAACAAGATAAAGGACCCTAAGATTAATGAATATTAATACCAAGCTCTTACTTGGACCAAGAGGAACTCAAAGAACCCCAAGACCCTAGTTTCTAGCCAAGAGACAACACTAGTTCACTCTACTAGTGAGTTTCGGAATTGGGGCTTCTCCAATGGAAGAGAGAAGTTCCAAAATATTACAAAGTGTTTGTTGTCTTCCAAAATATGAATGAACTAACTCAAAAATAACCCTAACACTATCTATTTATATTAGTCCACAAAGTGAGATAACAAATGGCCATCCTACCCTTGCCAAGGGGTGGCCTTGGAGTGTAAGTTTATTACACTTCAAGGTTCCTCTTCACACTTAAAACCATTTAATCCATAGGAAGGCTCAAGTACCAACTCACACACGGCCATTTGTATGAACATAGCTTGGAGTTTTTGTAACTCCCAAGCTTGGCTATGTGTGAATGGTTGTGAACTTGTTGGACAGCTTGGTACACCCGTATCATCCTCTCCATCTTGAGGGGAATTTGACCTCAAATTCGACATTTGATCATCCTCAACTGCATCCACTAGAGAAAAATCACACACGTTAAAAGTGTTGTGCACTTGGTATTCCCGGGGAAGGTCAATCTTGTAGGCATTATCATTGATTCTTTTAATTATTTGGACTGGACCATCACCCCTTAGCATCAATTTGGTCTTCCTTTAAGATGAAAATCGATCCTTCTTAATGTGCACCCACACCCAATCTCCCAGTTCAAGAATGAGTTTATTTCTTTCTTTGTTTGCCCGCTTTGCAATCTCTTGATTTTTCTTCTCAAGTCGAAGCCGCACCTTCTCATGCAACTTTTTCATAAAATCTACCCGCTTTCTTCCATCAAGGCTAATCATAAGATCACTTGGCAAAGGAGTTAAATCCAAAACGGTAAGGGGGTTAAGGCCCTATACACACTCAAAGGGAGTCATTCCCGTACTTGAGTGTATGACACGATTATAGGCAAACTCAATCAATGGTAGGTGTTCCTCCCAAGGAGTCAATTTTCCCTTAATCATGGAATGTAGCATAGCACCCAAAGTCCTATTTACTACTTTCGTTTGGCCATCGGTTTATGGGTGGCAAGAAGTGGAGAACAACAACTTGGTACCAAGCCTACCCCACATAGACTTCCAAAAGTAACTTAAGAACTTAGAGTCCCTATCACTCACAATGGTCCTCGGAACACCATGAAACTTGACAACATTATCAACAAACAAAGAGGCCACACTAGGTGCATCATCACATTTAGAGCATGGAATAAAGTGTGCCATCTTAGAAAACTGATCAACCATAACAAAGATACTATCCTGACCTCTTCTAGTCCTTGGCAACCCTAACACAAAATCCATAGATATATCAAGCCAAGGATGTAAAGGGGTGGGTAGCGGGGTGTACAACCCATGAGGTTGGAGTCGAGATTTGGCTCCTTTGCAATCTACACATTGGCCGCAAATACTAGACATATCCTTGTGCATTTTTGGCCAGTAAAATTGCTCCTCTAATATTCCGAGGGTCTTTTCGACCCCAAAGTGACCCATTAGACCGCCATTGTGTGCTTCCCTCACAAAAAACTCTCCCCAAGAGCTAGAGGGTACACACAATCCCCTATCTTTAAATAAGTAACCGTCAAACTTGGCATAGGAATTTAAACCCCTAGCCGAATCCCACTTGTCCCTACCCTATTCTTCGCATTCCCTATAGATAGGAGCAAAGTGAGGGTCCTTGGGATACAATTACTTTAAGATCTTAAAACCCATCAATTTTGAAAATAAAGTAGACAGAAGAACGTGTTTTTGAGACAAAGCATCAGCAACCACATTGTCTTACCCTTCTTGTAATGAATAACATAAGGGAAAGTTTTAAGAAATTCAATCCACTTGGCATGCCATTTGTTAAGGTTATCTTGTGCCCGAAGATGTTGTTAAGGTTATCTTGTGACCGAAGATGCTTCAAGGACTCATGGTCCGTTCGGATCACGAATTCTTTAGGCCATAAATAATGTTTTCAAGTGGCCAAGACTCTAATCAAGGCATACAACTCTAAATCGTATGTAGAGTAGTTTAGAGTTGCTTCTTTGAGATTTTCACTAAAGTAGGCAATAGGCTTCAATTTTTGCATTAAACCGCGCCTATACCAACTTTGCTAGCATCATATTCAACCTCAAAAGTCTTGTCAAAATTCAGCAATTGTAACAAAGGGGCCGAGATGAGCATAGCTTTCAAGTCCTTGAAGGCCTTAGCTTGTTCATCTCCCCACTTGAAAGGCCGATCCTTTTTAATCACTTCGGTCAAGGGGGCGGCAATGGTACTAAATCCTTTGACAATGCGTCTATAAAAACTAGCCAACCCGTGGAAGCTTCTCACTTCACCTATGGTTTTGGGAGTTGGCCAATTTTTGATAGCATCAATCTTAGATTCATCCACTTCGAACCCTCTTGAACTCACCACAAAACCGAGAAATACAACTTCTTGGACACCAAAAGAACACTTTTCTAAATCAGCATATAGTTTCTCCTTTCGAAGGACAATAAACACACATTGTAAATGTTTTACATGCTCATCTAAGGACCTACTATACACCAACACATCATCAAAGTAGACAATAACAAACCTTCCGATAAAAGGCTTCATCGCATAATTCATTAGCCTCATGAAAGTACCTAGAGCGTTTGTTAAGTCGAATGACATAACCATCCATTCATAGAGACCAAATTTGGTCTTAAAGGCGGTTTTCCATTCATCGCCCGATTGCATACAGATTTGGTGATAGCCACTCCTCAAATAAATTTTAGAAAAAAAACACGAACCACTCAATTCATCAAGCATATCATCTAGCCTAGGAATAGGGTGATGATATTTTACCGTTATCTTATTGATGGCTTGGCAATCAACGCACATACGCCAAGTCCCATCTTTCTTGGGAATTAGTAGCACTAGGACCATGCAAGGGCTCATACTCTTCTTGATATACCTTTTGTTGAGGAGTTCCTCAACTTGGCGTTGCAATTCCTTGGTATTCGTCGGGTTACTCCTATAAGTCGGTTTGTTGGACAATTGTGATCCCGACACAAAATCTATATGGTGCTCAATTCCCCAAAGCGGGGGCATCCCTTGTGGAAGTTCTTTGGGGAAAACATCTTCATAATCCTGCAACACACAAAAAATCAAAGGAGAAATAGAAGAATTAGTGGGGTTAGTGTTAAAATAATGTGCCAAAAAAAGCATGGGTGTCTCTTCATCATGATCCACGAAGAGCTCCTTCTTTCTAACCAACATCACCATGTTTTATTTTCCCTTTGATATTAAGGTAGCCCCGGATATCCCCACTACACCACCTATGGGTTCCCCCTCTTTTTCTTTATTTTTGGATTTCTTTCCCTTTTCTTTTAATTCTCTCATCCTTTGATGCAACTCATTCACTTGTAAAGGCAAGAGTGGATGAAGTGTGACCTTTTGGCTATCCTTATCAAGTGTATATCGATTAGACCTCTCATCATATTTTGTAGACCTATCATATTGCCAAGGTCTACCTAACAACAAGTCACACACTTGCATTGGTATTACATCACAAAGTACTTCATCGTGGTAGTTTCCTACCTTAAACCGTATCACACATTGCCTTATGACTTTTAATTCACCTTATTAATTCAACCATTTCAACTTGTAAGGGCTAGTATGAAATGTAGTTGGCAATTTCAAGAAGTTCACCATAGCAACACTAACAACATTTGCACAACTACCACTATCTATCACCAAAGTGCACACATTTCCCTTCACAAGGCATTTAGTATGGAATAGATTCTCCCATTGGATAGGATCATCTATCGCCTTACTAATCATGGCACGCTTCACTACAAAGTTTGGAACCACACACTCTCCTTCTTGTGGATAAGCATCCTCACAATCATCATCATCATCATTATGTGGCTCATTTTTGGGTTCCTCTCCACTTTTTTTTCAAGACCCAATTCCTCACCAAGGTAATACAATATCCCTTCCCTTAGGATCACATTGCGTCGGTTTGGATATTCATTGACTTTATGTCCCCAAACTTGGCACTTGAAACATTGGAAACCTTTAGGATTAGGATACTTGTGAGCTTCTTGCCAGGAAGAAAATTTGTGGAATATTTTAGGCTCGGGAAGCCTTATAGTGGCGGGTTAGTCCTTGTTTTTGGGCCAACCCAAAGATGGTTGAACCATATATTTGCTCTTCGGCCAAACCGAGGTTGATGGTCCCTTTGCCTTGAACGACGACCTCTCTTTAAGCTCCCTTTCAATCTCAAGAGCCGCTTGGAAAATTCCTTCAACAGTATCAAACTTGTGAAGCGTCAAATGAGTGGAGATCTTTTTGTTCAACCCACACTTGAACCAAATAATTTCATGGCCAATTTGTTCTCCAAGATGATCAAGCTTCAACATGAGTTGTTGAAACTCATCATAATATGCCATCACATTTCAATTCTCTTATCGCAAATTGTACAACCTAGCAATGAACTCATGATGATAACTTTCGGGAAGATACCATTGCCTCATTAGATACCTCAACCGAAGCCATGGTGGTGGTTGTCCATCAATCAACTCATTACCAAACCGTTTGACATATTCCCACCATGTGTTAGCATAGCCTTCAAAGTGAGCTATGGCATAACAAATCTTCTTCTCCTTCGATATATCATTCACTTGAAACACTTTATCACACGCCGACTCCCAAGCAAGATACACCTTGGGGGCACTTTCACCTTTAAAAATAGGTAGGCTTAATTTGATGGTATTGATGCCTACGTCTCTCTCTTGGTGTCGGTTTCCCCTTTCTCCATACCTTCGGTATCTTCTTAGATCCACACGTCCCCCCTTTTATCTCATCTTCCCTCATGTAAGCATAGTCAAAGGCTCTATACCCTTTATAATACTCTCTACCATATTCCTCAAAGTGGACGGGATGGTTTTGGACATTTGGAACTTGATTTGGAGGGATTGGATTTTGTAGAGGTGGTGGTCTTTGGTTTAGTGGAGCTTGGAAGGGAGGGTTCAAATTTTGTGGAGGAATTTAACGTTTGAGTCTCTTTTATGGAATTTAAAGAGTTTGGGAATGGGTTGGTCTATTGGAGTCTCGGTTTAGGGGGTTATGAGTGGTTTGGCTTGCGGCATTTAGTGGAGCTAGTGAAGGATTTGACAATTATGGCCATGTTTCGGGAGTAACGGTGGCGGAGGAATTTCTATCATGTCCACTTGACAAAACATGTCGAGGAGTAGAAGGACGAGAGTTCCTTTGACTCTCCACTTGTTCTAACCTCCCACTAATAGTTGTCACTTCTCCCCTTATGGCTCCCACTTCCGTACTCAACCTTTCAAGAGCTAGGGTCATAGCCTCAAGAGTGACCCTCATATTCTCTATTTTATTAGAATCCACGGTTTGAGACGTGGTTCCCTCCATTGTCAAGGTATCACCTACACAAGCAATAAACAAGTTAGTTTAAAACCTCTCCTAACTCACACATTCTCGGATCACTCACACTCAAGCTCTACAAGTATTGTAGATTGACTAGTAACCCATGAATCCTTAAGGTTTGAGTATGATCTTGTCCGGAGTAGATTCTTGTTTGAAACTCAAAGAATTCTTGTCGGACTAGAGTCAATGAGTTACAACACATTCAAACGACCAAAGCACACAAATAAACGATGACACGAATACAAGGCTTCAAAAGACTAATTGACAACCTAGTAGGAATGTACTAGCTTGCTAATTAGTTCTCGAGTTAATTAGAAAAAACTAAGAATCAATAATTAGAAACTAAAATATCCAAATTGAGCTTAATTAATGACGTGAACAGTGATTAAGGTGATGTGGCTGCATGGAATTGGTCACGGGTCCATACATTTTGTTCAACAACTTGAAGCCTTAATCTTCACAATTTTGTAATGGATGACTTTGCTTTTGGAGGTAAAGTCTTGTAACTTTTCAACTTTTTCTAACTCAAAAATATGAGGCTTGACTTTACTAGTTCCACAAGACAAGGTTCCTTGTTTTAAGGGAAAGTGGTTGTTAAGTCAAGGAAGTGATGTTGGTAAGTCTTTTCATAAACAACTTTACAACCTTGTCTTACAACCCTTTTGGATCTATTTTAGTCTTTATAGTGGTCAAGATATGAGATGATGAGAAGATCAGGATGATCAGCACAACAATACTTCAAGAACACAACTACAATTCACCAATAATAGCCCACTTTAAAGTCAAGAAACAACCCACAAACTCAACCTACTTCAAGTTCATCATACTACCACTTCAAGTCCACAATAGCAATGTCAATATGTTAAGCTCAACTTAGCTTTAGACACCTTTTGTGTTGATGAGAAAGAAATCAACACAAAAAACAAACTAGAGAAACAAAATAACATCTAGATCTAAAAACACAAACACCAATCTCAGCCAAGACAACAACACAACACAATTTTCTCTGCCAAAATGGATAGATTTCTCTTTTTTTTTTTCTGGAATTTTCATATTTCAGCAACCCTTTTTTTTTTGGTATCTGTCAACTACCAAACCCAAGATTGATTTTGATAGAAAAAAATCAACCACAAGCTTTGATACCAAATAATACGAGCCCAAGTTCACAACACAAAAAACAAACAGCAACAAGAACAATAAGATGAACAAGTGCTAGTGAATCGAAATAGGCCACACACGGCTTCACCAGTCTTCAAGAGTCACATTTTTAGAATAAGAAGATGATATTAACAACAAAAACAAGCAAGTCAATAATAATGCTAGTGAATCGAAAGAGCCTCACACGGCTTCATTAGACTTCAAGATTTCAACAACACAAGATTAATAAGATTACAAGAGGGCTAGTAACTTGACATACAATATTCAATGATCTAAGAACCCTAACAAGAGAAAGGACCCTAAGATTAATGAATATTAATACCAAGATCTTACTTGGACCAAGAGAAACTCAAAGAACCCCAAGACCCTAGTTTCTAGCCAAGAGACAACACTAGTATCACTCTACTAGTGAGTTTCGGAATTGGGGCTTCTCCAATGGAAGAGAGACGTTCCAAAATATTACAAAGTATTTGTTGTCTTCCAAAATATGAATGAACTAACTCAAAAATAATCCTAACACTATCTATTTATATTAGTCCACAAAGTGAGATAACAAATGACCATCCTACCCTTGCTAAGGGGTGGCCTTGGAGTGTAAGTTTATTACACTTCAAGGCTCCTCTTCACACGTAAAAACATTTAATCCATTGGAAGGCTCAAGTGCCAACTCACACACGGCCATTTGCATGAACATAGCTTGGAATTTTTGTAACTCCCGAGCTTGGCTACGTGTGAATGGTCGTGAACTTATTGGGCAGCTTGTAGAGCTTGTTAGACAGCTTGGTACACCCGTATCACAGGGGCACAACAGATAAGTAAAATACATGAAAAAATTCATGAAATAGGTAAAGAAGACAAAAATAGTATATCATACATCAAATGCAAAAGGATCAAGGGGACAAACGTTTGAGTTCTCCTAAAAACGTTTAAGTCCCCTTGTATTTTAATTGCTTTCTAATAGATGACCTATCTGTTACAACATATTTTCTATCTGTTTGATAATTTCCAATAGATGAATCATCTGATGCAATATGTTAATCATTTGTTAATTTAAATTAAGCAATTATTAGTAATAACTAAATTGATTTAGCTAAAATTAAAGACGTCTTTAAGACAATGGGACTAACATTTGAGTTCTTCTAAAAATTTTGAGTTCCCTAGTATTTTAATTATTTTCCAATAGATGACCTATTTGTTGCAACAAGTTAGTCATCTGTTGCTAGATGTTTATAACAGGTTAGTCATTTGTTGATTTAAATTTAGCAATTATTAATAATAACTAAATTAATTTAATTAAAATTGAAAACAAGTCTTTAATACAAGACCTTCGACAAGGGGACAAATGTTTGAGTTCTCCTAAAAACATTTGAGCATTAGTATTTTAAATTGCTTATCAACATATATCTTGTCTATTTAATAATTTCCAATAGGTGAGTCATATGTTGCAATAATTTAGTCATCTGTTTCAACAGATGTCTATATTTGTTTGATAATTTTCAATATATGAGTTAGTTATTGCAACAGGTTAGTCCTCTGTTGCAACAGATGTCTATATCTGTTTGGTTATTTTCAATAGTGTATTTAACTGTTTGGTCATTTCCAACAGATTACTCATCTATTGCTACATGTTAGTTATCTATTGATTCAAATTAATCCATAATTAGTAATAACTAAATTGATTTAACTAAATAAAAATATGAATTAATAAGTTCAATTACAGTTTAAATTAATCTCATGGTAAATACACGATCAGCTAAGTATGTTCGTCCTAAGTAGAGTGATCAATTGATCAATTTAATTTGAAATGATTAAAACTAAGCCATCATTAGAAATAACTATATTGATTTAACTAAATTAAAGATGAATTGATAAGTTCAATTACGATTTCAATTAATCGCATGGTAAAAATAGTGTATTGATAAATAATGATTTATTTTTGTTTCTATTGAATAAATCTTGTGTAACACCCCGTATTCAAGTACGTGTATTGGCATGTTCAAGTATGTGTATTGGTCTTATTTGTATGAAATTTATTTTTTTATTTTATTTATACCGGAATTTGTCCGTCGATGGTTTCATACGAAGGTTATTGAATAAGCTTTCCAACGATCTAAAGATTTCCAAAAACGGATAGGTTTAAGATATAATCGAGCACGTTCGAAACTATAAAATGGTGGCCGGTATATTTGGAAATAGTAAATGTGTAGGAAAATTTCCTGCACACAAACTACTGAGGCCAGCCGAATTTTTGGGACAACTTCGAACAATCATAACTCCCTTAATATAATGAACTGGGAGAGCTAAAACCTATTAAAAGAAATATCTTTGAGTCTTCTTTCCAATGCAATTGGCTTTATCCAAATCTAACGTCTGAGTAAGTAGTTATACTCGTTTAACTTCAGCCTATCAAAACAGATTTTTAGGGTCAATTTCAAATGACCATAACTCCTTGTACAGGACGAACTGGGTGACCTACTTTATATGAAATGAAATCCCTTTGAATTATCCTTCCAACGATACCAATTTCACCCAAATTCGATATCGGAGCAAAGAGTTATGGTCGATCTACTTTAGCTTATCAAAACAGTCCACCAAAGGACAGATTTGACATTATTTAAATTTTAAAGGCATTTTGGTCATGTTCTATTATATTATGGACGGGAATATGTGTATATATACATGTATATGAGTTCAAAAACTCATTTTCATCATCAATCATTGAGAAAGAACAAACCCTAGACAAATTTGACCTTTAAATTACTTTTGATTCAACCGTAGAAATTCCAAAGTAATTCGATAACTGCGTTTGTCATCTCGAGAGCTTCGAACGACACCTATTATTTGTGCAAACAGGATTGCATAATCAAGAGGTGAATTCTAAGGTATGAATATTGTTTGCCCTTGTTCTTTTCCATATGTATATGTGTGATAGAGGATTATATGTATTGGTTGCTATTGAAAGGTGATGGAAATAGGGTGTAACACCCCATATTCAAGTACATGTATTGGCGTATTTAAGTACGTGTATTGATTTTATTTATATGAAATTAATTTTTTTATTTTATTTATACCGAAATTTGCCCGTCGATGGTTCCATGCGAAGGTTATTGAATAAGCTTTCCAACGATATAAAGATTTCAAAAAATGGATAGGTTTCGGATATAATCGAGCATGTTCGAAACTATAAAACGGTGGCCGGGATATTTGGGAATAGTAAATGTGCAGGAAAATTTTCTGCACACAAACTACTGAGGCCAGCCGAATTTTTGGGTCAACTTTGAATGATCATAACTCCCTTAATATAATAAACTGGGAGAGCTGCGACCTATGAAAAGAAATATCTTTGAGTATTCTTTCCAATGCAATTAGTTTCATCCAAATCTAACATCTGAGTAAGGAGTTATACTCGTTTTACTTCAGCCTATCAAAATAGATTTTTAGGGTCAACTTCAAACGACCATAACTCCTTGTACAGGACTAACTGGGTGGCCTATTTTATATGAAATGAAAGAACTTTGAGTTATCTTTCCAACAATACCAATTTCACCCAAATCATATATCGGATCAAAGAGTTATGGTCGATCTACTTTAGCTTATCAAAACAGTCCACCAAAGGACAGATTTGACATTATTTAAATTTTAAAGGCATTTTGGTCATTCCCTATTATATTATGGACGGTAATATGTGTATACATACATGTATATGAGTTCAGAAACTCATTTTCATCATCAATCATTGAGAAAGAACAAACCCTAGCCAAATTTGACCTTTAAATTACTTTTTATTCAACCGTAGAAATTTCAAAGTAATCCGATAACTGCGTTTGTCATCTCGAGAGCTTCGAACATAATCTATTATTTGTGCAAACAGGATTGCATAATCAAGAGGTGAATTCTAAGGTATGAATATTGTTTGCCTTTGTTCTTTTCCATATGTATATGTATGATAGAGGATTATATGTATTGGTTGTTATTGAAAGGTGATGAAAATAGGGTTATGGACTATTTTGCATGGTTTGATTGTATTGAATTGTGGAAGGTGGATATGGTAATTGAGTTATGGAAGGTGGATATGGTGATATACTATTGAATTGATGATTATTTATGTCTATGGCTCAATTTTGTTTAATGGATTGGTTGGAAGGATAAATGAATCCAAACTTGATATTGGAGGATGTTGTATGAATATGCATGGCATGTGAATATAATTGGAGTATAAGAGGGTTAAAGTGACACCCTTTATGGAGTAATTAAGGCTTACTACTCAACCACTAGTTTGGTGAATTCAAATAATTGAATTGTGACGTTTGATTGCTAATACTAGATTGCTATATATGTTCATTATAGATAAGTAATTCGAAAAGACGGGAAGTCCATTTGAGACTAGTATTGGAGGTTGACATTCAGGTATGTAAAGCATACTCTATACCATATCTTTGTTATGAAAGTGAACAATTGTTCTATTAAGAAAGTTTCCAAAGTATTCAATAACATGTGATCCATAATGGTTTTGTATGATGTCCTACGTTACCAATGAACTTGTTTCCACCCTACAAGATGTCAAGACATTCCATTACTTACTTGTTTTCCAAATCTTACATGTTTATTGCACTAATGAATGTCATAAGGTATCCGGTTACTCAAACAAGATCCATGTGCTATTAATGATTGCAAAACGTTTCATTGATATACCAATAAGTTTCTACTTTATTGTTATGGCATTAATGACTCCAAAACACTTCATTGATGTGCCAATGAGTTCTTACTTCATTGTTATTGGATTGATGGTCTATTTGTATGTCTCTTATTGATGTATCATTGTTTCAAAGTATCAAAAATGCGGTGACAACTGAAATAACAATCTCAAAGATTAATTGAACTAAGTGATGGAAGTTTTCTCTGATCGGGTGGTATCCCAGGGGCATAAGCCTATCATGGGTCGATCCCTATTTATGTGTTTATGGGTCTCCCCTGGATCGATCCCAGTTGATATTTATTGGAGGCAGCCTAATGGTCACAGTACAGTACAGTAATGATTACAAAGATGATAAGAACGAAGGTAAAGTGATTGAATAAATACAATGTACAGGTTGTCACAAGTTCTAGTAAGTGTGGTCCACTCCTATTACGATTTATTCACTTGTTTCTGATTTCTATTGAGCTCCTATATCATATGTGATTATCTACAGCTTTACATACTCAGTACATATTTCGTACTGACGTCCCCCACGGGGGACCTGCATTTCATGCTGCAGGCACAGGTACCTTAGCTCATACACCGCACAAGTAGGAGCCAGGATATCCAGCTGTTTTTGGTGAGCTCCAGTTTGCTTTGGGGCTTTTCGTGTCATATTCAGTCACTTTTGGTATTGTATATAAGTTAGTTATATGGCGGGGTGTGTCCCGACCTTAGTTAAACTCTGTGTATTGTTTAGAGGCTTTGTAGACCTAATGTACAGTCAAGGTGGTGTTTTGTTAGTAGACGTGATGGCTCCAACGGCCAAGTATTATATATACATATATATGTGTGCTCGAGCTTATACAGGTGATTATTTCCTTTTATATGCGACATGATGCTGTCCGAATTTTGGGTTGTCATAGAGGTATACATGGGAAGTATAAGGTTATGAGCTGGCTCTCCCGAGCATCCTCGATTATGGGTGCCAGTCCGCCCCAATAGGATTTGAGGCGTGACATAGGGTTATGGACTATTTTGCATGGTTTGGTTGTATTAAATGGAATGTGGATATGGTAATTGAGTTATAGAAGGTGGATATGGTGATATACTATTGAATTGATGATTATTTATGTCTATGGCTCAATTTGGTTTAATGGATTGGTTGGAAGGATAAATGAATCCAAACTTGATATTGGAGGATGTTGTATGAATATGCATGGCATGTGAATGTAATTGGAGTATAAGAGGGTTAAAGTGACACCCTTTATGGTGTAATTAACGCTTACTACTTAACCACTAGTTTGGTGAATTCAAATAATTGAATTGTGACGTTTGGTTGCTAATACTAGATTGCTATATATGTTCATTGTAGATAAGTAATCCGAAAAGACGAAAAGTCCATTTGGGACTAGTATTGAAGGTTGACAGTCAGGTATGTAAAACATACTCTATACCATATCTTTGTTATGAAAGTGAACAATTGTTCTATTAAGAAAGTTTCCAAAGTTATTCAATAACATGTGATCCATAATGGTTTTGTATGATGTCCTACGTTACTAATGAACTTGTTTCCACCCTACAAGATGTCAAGACATTCCAATACTTGTTTTCTAAATCTTACATATTTATTGCACTAATGAATGTCAGAAGGTATCCGGTTACTCAAACAAGATCTATGTGCTATTAATGACTCCAAAATGTTTCATTGATATACCAATAAGTTTCTACTTCATTGTTATGGCATTGATGACTCCAAAACACTTCATTGATGTGCCAATGAGTTCTTACTTCATCGTTATTGCATTGATGGTCTATTTATATGTCTCTTATTAATGAATCATTATTTCAAAGTATCAAAAATGCGGTGGCGACCGAAATAACAATCTCAAAGATTAATTGAACTAAGTGATGGAAGTTCTCTCTTATCGAGTGGTATCCCAAGGGCATAAGCCTATCATGGGTTGATCCCTATTTTTGTGTTTATGGATGGTATCCCAGGGGCATAAGCCTATCATGGGTCTATCCCAGTTGATATGTATTGGAGGCAGCCTAATGGCCATAGTAAAGTACAGTAATTATTACAAAGATGATAAGAACGAAGGTAAAGTGATTGAATAAATACAATGTACAGGTTGTCACAAGTTCTAGTAAGTGTGGTCCACTCCTATTAAGATTTATTCACTTGTTTCTGATTTCTATTGAGCTCCTATATCATATGTGATTATCTGCAGCTTTACATACTCAGTACATATTTTATACTGACGTCCCCCACGGGGGACCTACATTTCATGCTGTAGGCACAGGTACCTCAGCTCATACACCACACAAGTAGGATCCAGGATATCCAGCTGCTTTTGGTGAGCTTCAATTTTCTTCGGGGATTTCCGTGTCATATCCACTCACTTTTGGTATTGTGTATAAGTTAGTTATATGGCGGGGTGTGTCCCGACCTTAGTTAAACTCTGTGTATTTTTTAGAGGCTTTGTAGACCTAATGTACAGTCAAAGTGGTGTTTTGTTAGTAGACGTGATGGATCCAACGGCCAAGTATTATATATACATATATATGTGTGCTCGAGCTTATACAAGTGATTATTTCCTTTTATATGTGACATGATGCTGTCCGAATTTTGGGTTGTCATAGAGGTATACATGGGAAGTATAAGGTTATGAGTTGGTTCTCCCGGGCCTCCTCGGTTACGGGTGCCAGTCCGCCCCAATAGGATTTGAGGCGTGACATAGGGTTATGGACTATTTTGCATGGTTTGATTGTATTAAATTATGGAAGGTGGATATGGTAATTGAGTTATGGAAGGTGAATATGGTGATATACTATTGAATTGATGATTATTTGTGTCTATGGCTTAATTTGGTTTAATGGATCGGTTTGAAGGATAATTGAATCCAAACTAGATATTGGAGGATGTTTTATGAATATGCATGGCATGTGAATGTAATTAGAGTATAAGAGGGTTAAAGTGACACCCTTTATAGAGTAATTAAGGCTTACCACTTAACCACTAGTTTGGTGAATTCAAATAATTGAATTGTGACGTTTGGTTGCTAATACTAGAATGCTATATATGTTCATTGTAGATAAGTAATCCGAAAAGACGGGAAGTCCATTTGGGACTAGTATTGAAGGTTGACAGTCAGGTATGTAAAGTATACTCTATACCATATCTTTGGCATGAAAGTGAACAATTGTTCTATTAAGAAAGTTTCCAAAGTTATTCAATAACATGTGATCCATAATGGTTTTGTATGATGTCCTACGTTGCCAATGAACTTGTTTCCACCCTACAAGATGTCAAGACATTCCAATACTTACTTGTTTTCCAAATCTTACATATTTATTGCACTAATGAATGTCAGAAGGTATCCGGTTACTCAAACAAAATCCATGTGCTATTAATGACTCCAAAATGTTTCATTGATATACCAATAAGTTTCTACTTCATTGTTATGGCATTGATGACTCCAAAACACTTCATTGATGTGCCAATGAGTTCTTACTTCATCGTTATTTCATTGATGGTCTATTTATATGTCTCTTATTGATGTATCATTGTTTCAAAGTATCAAAAATGCGGTGGCAACCGAAATAACAATCTCAACGATTAATTGAACTAAGTGATGGAAGTTCTCTCTTATCGGGTGGTATCCCGGGGGCATAAGCCTATCATGGGTTGATCCCTATTTATGTGTTTATGGGTGGTATCCCAGGGGCATAAGCCTATCATGGGTCTATCCCAGTTGATATTTACTGGAGGCAGCCTAATGGTCATAGTACAGTACAGAAATTATTACAAAGATGATAAGAACGAAGGTAAAGTGATTGAATAAATACAATGTACAGGTTGTCACAAGTTTTAGTAAGTGTGGTCCACTCATATTACGATTTATTCACTTGTTTCTGATTTCTATTGAGCTCCTATATCATATGTGATTATCTACAACTTTACATACTCAGTACATATTTTGTACTGACGTCCCCCACGGGGGACCTGCATTTTATGCTGTAGGCACAGGTACCTCAACTCATACACCGCATAAGTAGGATCCAGGATATCCAGCTGCTTTTGGTGAGCTTCAATTTTCTTCGGGGCTTTCCGTGTCATATCCAGTCACTTTTGGTATTGTATAAAAGTTAGTTATATGGCGGGGTATGTCCCGACCTTAGTTAAACTTTGTGTCTTGTCTAGAGGCTTTGTAGACCTAATGTACAATCAAGGTGGTATTTTGTTAATAGACGTGATGGCTCCAACGGCTAAGTATTGTATATACATATATATATATGTGCTCGAGCTTATACAAGTGATTATTTCCTTTTATATGTGACATGATGCTGTCCGAATTTTGGGTTGTCATAAAGGTATGCATGGAAAGTATAAGGTTATGAGCTGGTTCTCCTGATCCTCCTCGGTTACGAATACCAGTCCGCCCCTATAGGATTTAAGGCGTGACAATATTGGTATCAGAGAAGTTCTTCCTAGTGAGTCTACAAAGCCATGTCTACGTAGAGTCTTATTTATCGGTGTGTCGTGCACCGCATCTATAAATAGGAGGCTATGGACATTTAGGAATTGTTTCTTTTCTTCATGTCTTAGATCGTGCGATAGAGCCTATATTGTATATGAAGTCATAGTTGACCACTGAATCTATTTGTTTCTCTTTTATAGTAATGATGTCGGTTACCAGAAGTAAGAATACCAATAAACATGTAGATGTGGCTACCGGAGAGGGGACTAGTAAATCACCGACTATACCAGCTAATCAAAGTAAGGCTCCAGCTGAGCATGCATCAGAAACTTCTTCCACTCCGGAAGAAATAAGGGGGAGGAGAACTATATTCCCAGAGCCACCTATTAATGCTGTTGATCAAGATATTAGAAATACAATGCAACTTTTGACTCGTATAGTTGCTGTGTAAGCTCAAGGGCAAGCCATTCCTACCACGGGTCCTAGTGGTACAGATAGGGAGGCTAGCCTTCGAACATAGGATTTTCTTAAGATGGATTCTCCCACTTTTACTGGATCAGATCTTAACGAGGACCCACATGACTTTATTGATTAAATTTAAAGGGCCTTAGATGTTATGCATGTAACGGGTAGAGAGACAGTAGAGTTAGCGGCGTATAGATTCAAAGGGGAGGCTATATATTGGTACGAGGACTGAAAACAATCTAGAGGTGTTGATTCACCCCAAGCTACTTGGAAAGAGTTCAAAGAGGCATTTCTTGATCATTATCTTTCATTTGAGATTCATCAGGCCCGTACAGATCAGTTTTTAAATCTTCGTCAGGGGAATATGAGCGTGAGGGTGTACAGTCTCTGATTTAATTCTTTGTCGAGATATGCTCCTAATATTATAGCTACTATGGATGACAGAGTTTATCAATACGTGGATAGGCTGGATCCATATCTAGTTAGAGATTGTACTATTTTCGCTTTGAACAAAGATATGGACATAGCAAGGATCCAAGCTTTTGCACAAAAAATGGAAGATTAGAGGCAGAGGGGAAGAACACAGGAATTAAAAAGAGGATATTCCAAGAGGGCCAGATCTACAGGGCAGTTCATGGCATCCCAAGGAGGGTTCAGACCACAGTTTTCTGCTAGACCACCTAGGCCATTATCTTCTTATTCTGCAGTTAGTGTCCCACCATAGTTCCAAGGGTCCAGAGGAAATCAATTTGGGTACAAAAGTGAGAGCCAGAGTCTGCGGATAGTGGGGTACCAAGGACAAGGGAATATGAGCCAATCGAGACCTCCTCGAGAGCCATATAATAAATGTGGAAGGTATCATTTGGGCGCATATCGGCTGGAGACCAATGTTTGCTTTTGGTGTGGTATGTCGGGGCATATGATGAGAGAATGCCTATGAAGGGGCATAGGGGGTATGGCACAACCTACGGAGTCATTTATTGCATCATCATCATTGATGCCTTATTCAGGAAGAGGTGCACAACCAATGGGTCATGTTAGAGGTAATAGAGGAGCCACGAGTTCTAACGGGGCTCAAAATCGTACGTATGCTCTAGCGGATTAACAAAATTTAGAGGCTTCCCCAGATGTGGTTACGGGTACGTTGTCTATTTTTTCATTTGATGTATATGCCTTAATTGATCTCGGTTCTACATTATCTTATGTTACTCTATTGGTTGCTGGAAAGTTCGAAAGAATACCTGAACTGTTAGTTAAGCCATTTGAAGTGTCCACACCAGTTGGGGAATCTATTATAGCTAGAAGAGTTTACCAAAACTGCTTAGTAACTATTTGTGGTCGTGATACGATGGATGATCTCGTGGAGTTAGAAATGGTAGATTTTGATTTTATAATGGGTATGGACTGGTTGGTGTCTTGTTATGCCACAATTGATTGCTGCACGAAAAAGGTATATTTCCATTTTCCAAATGAATCAGTCCTTAAATGGAAAGGTGAAATTGGCGCGCCAAGAGGTAGATTTATTTCTTATTTTAAGGCAAGAAGAATGATTTCCAAGGGATACATATATCATTTAGTTAGAGTAAGGGATACATAAGTAGAGCCACCAACTCTTCACGCTGTTCTGGTGGTAAATGAATTTTCTGATGTATTTCCTGAAGATCTTCCAGGTTTGCCTCCTGAACGAGAAGTAGAGTTTGGTATTGATGTAATACCAGGCACCTAACCAATCTCCATTCCTCCGTGTAGAATGGCCCCAGCAGATTATGAGAATTGAAAGAGCAATTGAAATATTTGTTAGAGAAGGGATTCATAAGGCCTAGTATATCCCCCTGGGGAGCACTAGTGTTATTTGTGTGCAAAAAGGATGGCTCGCTGAGGATGTGTATTGATTATCGGCAATTGAATAAGGTGACTATTAAGAATAAATATCCTCTCCTAAGAATTGATGATTTATTTGATCAGTTACAGGGTGCCAAATACTTTTCTAAGATTGATTTGAGGTCAGGTTACCACCAAGTGAGGGTCAAAGAGAAGGATATAACCAAGATAGCTTTCCAAACACGGTATGGTCATTATGAGTTTCTAGTTATGTCATTTGGGCTAACAAATGCACCCGCAGCTTTTATGAATTTGATGAATAGGGTGTTTAAGCCATTCCTAGATGTATTTGTGATAGTTTTTATAGATGATATTCTAGTTTATTCTAGATTAGAAGAGGACCATGCCAATCACTTACGACAGGCATTGCATACTCTTCGTGATTGTAAGTTTTATGCAAAGTTCTCTAAATGTGAGTTTTGGTTAAATTCGGTGGCATTTTTGGATCATATTATATCTAGTGAAGGGATAAAGATTGATGCTCAAAAGATAGAAGCTGTGAAGAACTGGCCAAGGCCCACAACGCCAATGGAGATTCGTAAGTTTCTCGGGTTGGCTGGTTATTATAGAAGGTTTGTTGAAGGCTTTTCTTCCATTTCAGCACCCTTAACCAAGCTAGCCCATAAAGCATCCAAATTCCAATAGAATGATGCCTGTGAGAAAAGTTTTCAAGATTTAAAGAACAAGTTGATTTCTACACCCGTGTTGGTACTTCCAGAAGGCACCGAAGGGTAGACAGTGTATTGTGATGCTTCCAGAATTGGTTTAGGATGTGTATTGATGTAGCATGGTAAGGTAATAGCATATGCTTCTAGACAATTGCGGCCACATGAGAAAAATTATCCTACGCACGATCTTGAGCTGGCAGCAGTTATTTTTGCTTTAAAGATATGACGCCACTACTTATATGGGGTTCATGTTGATATATATACTGACCATAAGAGCTTGCAATATATTTTTAATCAGAAGGATCTAAATTTAAGGCAGCAGAGATGGCTTGAACTATTAAAGGACTACGATGTTGATATCTTGTACCATCCAGGGAAAGCAAATATGGTAGCTGATGCGTTAAGTCGTAAGGCTATGATGGCGCCTATAGAAAGTCAAAGGATGATTAAAGATCTTCACCAGTTAGCTAGTTTGGGAGTTCGCCTTCTTGAAACTCCGGATAAAGAGTTTATCGTACATAATGCTGCGGAATCTTCATTAGTAGCTGAAGTGAAAGAGAAGCAATATGCAAATCCTATTTTATTACAGCTTAAGGAAAACATTCAGAGTGGTGCGACCAAGGCATTTGAGCTTACGCCGGAAGGAGTACTTCAGTGCCAAAACTGATGGTGTGTGCCAGATGTAGACGGGCTAAGAAAGAAGATTATGACAGAGGCACATTGTTCAAGGTATTCCATTCATCCAGGATCAACCAAAATGTATCAAGATTTGAAAGATATGTATTGGTGGAATGACATGAAGAAGAGCATTGCAGAATTTGTAGCTGAATGTCCAAATTGTCAAAGAGTTAAAATTGAGCATCAAAAACCCAAAGGTTATATGCAATGCATTGATCTTCCAAGCTGGAAGTGGAACATGATCAACATGGATTTCATTATTGGTTTGCCTCGCACATCCTGGAAGTCTGATTCTATACAGGTGATTTTTGATTGGCTTACCAAATCTGCACATTTTCTACTAGTTAGGACCACTTACACAGTTGAAGAGTATGCGAAGCTGTACATTAAAGAGATAGTCCGATTACATGGAGTGCCAATCTCTATTATATCAGATCGGGGAACCCAATTTATTGCAAACTTTTAGAAGTCTTTTCAGAGGTGTTTGGGAACACAAGTGAAGTTGAGTACAACTTTTCACCCTCAAACAGATAGACAAGAAGAACGTACCTTCCAAACACTTGAAGATATGCTACGAGCTTATGTAATAGATTTTAAGGGCAACTGGGATGATCATTTACCTCTTATTGAGTTTGCCTACAATAATAGCTATCATTCAAGTATCAAAATGGCACCATATGAAGCTTTATATGGAAGGAAGTGTAGATCACCAATAGGATGGTTTGAAGTGGGTGAAACTCTTTTGTTCAGGTCGTATCTTGTTTATCAAGCCATAGAGAAGGTTAAAGTAATTCAGCAACGACTGAAAACAGCCCAAAGTTGACACAAGTCATATGCGGATAGTAGAAGGAGAGGGCTAGAGTTTTCTATAGGTGATTGGGTATTTTTTAAGGTATCACCAATGAAAGGGGTAATGAGATTTGGCAAGAAAGGAAAGTTGAGTCCACGTTATATAGGCCCGTATAAGATCACTCGAAGGTTTGGACAAGTTGTATATGAATTAGAGCTACCTTAAGAGCTCTCATCAGTACTTCCGGTATTTCATGTGTCAATGCTTCAAAAGTGTATCGGAGATCCATCACATATCACTTCTACTGAGGATGTGCAAGTTGCAGAAGATCTTACCTATGAGAAAGTGCCTATTGCTATTCTAGATCGCCAAGTTAAGAAGATGAGAAATAAAGAGATAGCATATGTGAAAGTATGTTGGAGAAATTGTCAAAGAAAAGAGATTACATGGGAAGCTGAGGAAGCAATGAAATCTAAGTACCCTCATTTGTTCAAAGATGAAGAGGAAGTTCAAGAAACGGAGTTGGAACATTAACAAGTAAGTTTTTTTTATATATGCATAGTATTTATATGATGATGTGAATATTAATGATGGACTTGAACTTGTTTTGGTTGAATAAATACAATAACATTCGAGAACGAATGCCCTAAAGGGGGGAAGGATGTAACACCCCGTATTCAAGTACGTGTATTGGTCTTATTTATATGGTATTAATTTTTTTTATTTTTTTTATACCGGAATTTACCCGTTGCTGTTTCCATGCGAAGGTTATTGAATAAAATTACCAACGATATAAAGATTTTTAAAAATGGATAGGTTTCGGATATAATCAAGAATGTTTGAAACTATAAAATGGTGGCCGGGATATTTGGGAATAGTAAATGTGCAGGAAAATTTCCTGCACACAAACTACTGAGGCTAGCTGAATTTTTGGGTCAAATTTGAATGATCATAACTCCCTTAATATAATGAACTGGGAGAGCTGCGACCTATGAAAAGAAAGTTCTTTGAGTCTTATTTCCAATGCAATTTGTTTCATTCAAATTCAACGTTTGAGTAAGGAGTTATACTCGTTTTACTTCAGCCTATCAAAACAGATTTTTAGGGTCAACTTCAAACGACCATAACTCCTTGTACAAGACGAAATGGGTGGACTACTTTATATGAAATGAAATCCCTTTGAATTATACTTCCAACAATACCAATTTCACCTAAAACCGATATCGGAGCAAAGAGTTATGGTCGATCTACTTTAGCTTATCAAAAAAGTCCACCAAAGGACAGATTTTATATGCAACATGATGCTGTTCAAATTTTGGGTTGTCATAGAGGTATGCATGGGAAGTGTAAGATTATGAGCTGGTTCTCCCGGGCCTCCTTGGTTACGGGTGTCAATCCGCCCCAATAGGATTTGAGACGTGACAATAGTGGTATCAGAGAAGTTCATCCTAGTGAGTCTACAAAGTCGTGTCTACGTAGAGTCTTATTTATCAGTTGTCATGCACCACATCTATAAATAGGAGGCTATGGACATTTAGGAATTGTTTCTTTTCTTCATGTCTTATATCATGCGATAGAGCCTATATTGTATATGAAGTCATAGTTGACCTGAATTTATTTGTTTCTCTTATTATAGTAATGATGCCGGTTACTAGAAGCAAGAATATCGATAAATAAGTAGATGTGGCTGCCGGAGAGGGGACTAGTAAGTCACCCACTATACCAGCTAATTAAAGTGAGGCTCCAGCTGAGCATGCATCAGAAACTTCTTCCACTCTGGAAGAAATAAGGGGGAGGAGAACTATATCCCCAGAGCCACCTATTAATGCTGTTGACCAAGATCTTAGAAATGCAATGCAACTTTTGACTCGTATAGTTGCTGGGCAAGCTCAAGGGCAAGTCATTCCTACCATGGGTCCTAGTGGTACAGATAGGGCGGCTAGCCTTCGAACACAGGATTTTCTTAAGATGGATCCTCATACTTTTACTGGATCAGATCTTAACGAGGACCCACAGGACTTTATTGATCAAATTCAAAGGGCCTTAGATGTTATGCATGTAACGGGTAGAGAGACAGTGGAGTTAGCAGGTATACATTCAAAGGGGAGGCTATATATCGGTACGAGGACTGGAAATGATCTAGGAGTATTGATGCACCCCCAGCTACTTGGAAAGAGTTCAAAGAGGCATATCTTGATCATTATCTTCCATTCGAGATTCGTATCTTGTATATACATATATATGTGTGCTCGAGCTTATATAGGTGATTATTTCCTTTTATATGCGACATGATGCTGTCCGAATTTCGGGTTGTCATAGAGGTATGCATGGGAAGTATAAGGTTATGAGCTGGTTCTCCCGGGCCTCCTCGGTTACGGGTGTCAGTCTGCTCCAATAGGATTTGAGGCGTGACATCTTGCTATTGATTTATTTTTTGAACAAATGAACAAATTGTTACAACAAATAAACAATCTGTTACAACAGATGAACTATATGTTGCAAAAATGATTCAATTACTCCAACAGATGAGTCATATATTGCAATAGAAGGGTCATCTATTGGAAGAACTCAAGGGTCATGACTTTTCGATCATTTAATTAAAAAAATAATTCATAAATAAATAATATAAAAAAATATGATAAACCCAATTTTGTTGCTATTTAATTTAAATAACTAAAATACTAACACGGTGAATAGTTATGACTTTTCACCTTTTTGTGTTTAAATCTATTTTTATAATTTAAATAATCAAAAAGTCACCAAACGATTTAATTAAGAGATATAATTATTAAAAAAGAGGTGAACGATCGTAATTTTTTGCCTAACACATTCCACTATTTACTCATTCAATCTTTTATAAATATAACTGGTAGTATATGTGGTTTAGTGTTTTACATTATTTGTTCATACATGTTCTAGATATGACTGATCTAATTTGGTACATGGTGATTCTGCTTGACACCGTGTAGGAACTTGAAAGACTGGTTCATAAACTCGAGTGAGAGTTGGGTACCGCGAGAGCAAGGGTACTTCGTGGGATTCGAAGGCTGAAGGGTCTTCTGCCCAATGGATTTTCGATTGACAATAATAATAATAATAATAATAATAATAATAATAATTAGGTTATATATTTTTGTTATCATATGTAATTTATTTTATCGAATCTACCTAATGTTGTAAATATTTTTTATGTAATGGATGAGAAAATCTATATTTGATCGATTGAGTTTATTCTTATGTTTTTTCATTCTACCTATTTTTTTAAGATGTTGAGAGGTGTAGGATTTTGAGCGTTTGGGGTGGAAAGAATCAATTACAAGAAAGAAAGTGTTTGGTTAAGAGCAAGGACATAGACTAAAATTAAATAACAACGCAAGATTATTTACTATTACAACAAAATTAAAGATAGATTGATAACAGATGGCCCATCTGTTGCAACAGATGGTAATCTATTGGAAATGACCAAGTAGATAAAGACATCTATTGCAACAGATTGATTGCCTGCCGCAACAAATAAGTAATATGTTGAAAATAACCAAACAGATAAAGACATCTGTTGCAACAGATTAGTAACTTGTTGAAAATGACAAATAGATAAAGTCATATGTTGCAACAGATTGGTCATCTGTTGGAAATGACTAACAGATAAGGACATTTGTTACAACAGATGATCAATCTGTTGCAACATATGTATATATCTGTTTGATAATTTCAACAGATAACTAATCAACAGGTTAAATCTGTTGCAATAGGTTATACACTTAAATGATCATATAATTACTATGAGATTAATTGAAATTATAATTATTAAATCAATTTATCTATTACTAATAATGGCTTAATTTGAATCATTTCAAACAAAACTAGTCAATTGATCACTCTACTCAGAACGAATACACTAAAATGATCGTGTAATTAATATGAAAATAATTGAAATCGTAATTGAACTTATCAATTCATCTTTAATTTTAGTTAAATCAATGTAATTATTACTAATAATGTCTTAGTTTGAATCATTTCAAATAAAATTGGTCAATTAACACTTTACTCAAGACGTATACACTTAGATGATCATGTAATTACTATGAGATTAATTTAAACCGTAATTAAAATTATCAACTCATCTTTAATTTTAGTTAAATCAATTTAGTTATTACTAATAATTGCTTAATTTTAATTATTTAGATCATTCTACTTAAGACGAAACAATTAGTTGATCATGTAATTACTATAAAATTAATTGAAATTGTAAGTGAACTTACTAATTTATCTTTAATTTTAGTTAAATAAATATAGTTATTTCTAATTATGGCTTGGTTTGAATCATTTCAAATAAAATTGATCAATTGATCACTCTACCCAGGACGAACACACTTAGTTGATCTTGTAATTACCATGAGATTGATTGAAACTGTAATTGAACTTATTAATTCATGTTTGATTCTAGTTAAATTAATTTAGTTATTACTAATATAATGGCTTAATATGAATCAATAGATGACTCACATGTTGCAAAAGATGAGTAATCTGTTGAAAATAACCAAACAGATAAACACATCTGTTGGAAATGACCAAACAACTAAAGACATCTGTTGGAAATGACCAAACAAATATAGTCATATGTTGCAACAAATGACTAACTTGTTGCAATAAATGACTCATCTATTGAAAATTATCAAACAAATATAGACATCTGTTGGAACAGATGACTAAGCTGTTGTAACATATGTCTCATCTGTTGAAAATTATCAAACATATAAGATATATGTTGGAAAATAATTTAAAATACTAAAACTCAGATGTTTTTAAGAGAACTCAAATGTTTGTCCCTTGTCTAAGTTCTTGTCTTTAATTTTAATTAAATCAATTTAGTTAATACTAATAATTACTTAATTTGAATCATTTCAAATAAAATTTATCAATTGACCATTCTATTAAGGACGAATACATTAATTGGAATTGTAAGTGGACTTATCAATTCATCTTTAATTTAGTCAAAATCAATTTAGTTATTACTAATAATGACTTAATTTGAATCATTTCAAATAAAATTGGTTGATTGATCACTCTCCTCGAGACAAATACACATAGTTGATCATGTAATTACTATGAGATTAATTGAAATTGTAAGTAAACTTATCAATTCATCTTTAATTTTAATTATATCAATTTAGTTATTACAAATAATGGCTTAATTTGATTCATTTCAAATAAAATTGGTCAATTGATCACTCTACTCATGACGATTACACTTAGTTGATCATTTAATTACTATGAGATTAATTGAAATTGTAAGTTTATCTTTAATTTTAGTTAAATCAATTTAGTTATTACTAATAATGGCTTAATTTGAATCATTTCAAATAAAATTGATCGATTGATCACTCTACTTGGGACAAATACACTTAGTTAATCATGTAATTACAATGAGATTAATTGAAATTGTAAGTGAACTCATCAATTCATGTTTAATTTTAGTTAAATCAACATAGTTATTAGTAATAATGGCTTAATTTGAATCATTTCAAATAAAATTGGTCAATTAATTATTCTACAAAGGATGAAACACTTAATTGATCATGTAATTATTATGAGATTAATTGAAATTGTAATTGAACTTACTAATTCATCTTTAATTTTAGTTACATCAATATAGTTATTTCTAATAATGGTTTAATTTGAATTATTTCAAATAAAATTGGTCAATTAATCATTCTACTCAGTACGAAATACTTAATTGATCATGTAATTACTATGAGATTAATTGAAATAATAATTGAACTTACTAATCATCTTTAATTTTAGTTAAATTAATATAGTTATTTCTAATAATGCTTAGTTTGAATCATTTCAAATAAAATTGATCGATTGATCACTCTACTCAGGATGAACATACTTAGTTGATCGTGTAATTACCATGAGATTAATTGAAACTGTAATTGAACTTATTAATTCATATTTTATTTTAGTAATCAATTTAGTTATTACTAATAATGGTTTAATTTGAATCAATAATTGACTAACATGTTACACCAGATAAGTAATCTATTGGAAATGACCAAACAGTTAAAAACATCTGTTGAAAATGATCAAACAGATATAGACATATGTTGCAACAGATGACTAAGTTGTTGCGACATATGACTCATCAGTTGAAAATTATTAAATAGACAAAATATGTGTCGAAAGTAATTTAAAATACTAAAGCTGAAATATTTTTAGGAGAATTCAAACGTTTTTTCCCTTGCCTAAGGTCTTGTCTTCAATTTAATTATTATTAATAATTACTTAATATCAACAAATGACTAACTTATTATAAACATTTGTTGCAACAGATAGGTCATTTGTTGGAAAATAATTAAAATACTAAAGAACTCAAACATCTTTAAGAGAACTCAAATGTTTGTCCCATTGTCTTAAAGACTTGTCTTTAATTTTAGCTAAATCAATTTAGTTATTACTAATAATTGCTTAATTTGAATCAACTGATGACTAACATGTTGCAACAAATGATTCATTTGTTGGAAATTATCAAACAGATAGAAAATTTGTTATAACAGATGGATCATCCATTAGAAAACAATTAAAATACTAGGGAACTTAAACGTTTTTAGGAGAACTCAAACGTTGTCCCCTTGATCCTTTTTCATTTGTTGTACGATATACTATTTTTGTTTTCGTTACTTGTTTCATAAAATTTTTCTTGTGTTTCACTTATTTGTTCTGCCCCTGTTGAAATTTTTGAAAATTTTTAGGTCAAATTTTGTTCGTACATCACTTGGACATTACTTCATAGGTGATTTTGTAAGTATAATTATGATTTTTGTTGAATCTTTAATTTGGTATATCTGCTACTGCTACAATGGATAGAACCTGCAACATGAATCCAACATATGAGTCATTTGTTGCAACAAGTGGGTAATCTGTTGCAACATATGACTAATCTGTTGCAACAGATTACTCATCTGTTGGATTCATATTCATTTAACAACACTATAATACGAATCCATGAGTAATCTGTGGCAACAGATTAGTCATATATGTTGCGACAGATTACTAATATGTTGGATTCACGTTACATGTTTTATCCATTGTTGAAAAAACAGTAGCAACAGATACACCCAGATGAGAAATTCAACTAAAAATTATAATTTTACTTACAAAATCACCTAGAAGTAATGCCCAAATGATATACGAATAAAATTTGACCTAAAAAATTTGATCAAGTAGCAACAGTAGGGGTAACAACAACAATGTTCAACAACAATAAGATGATGATGATGAACAAGAAGAGATGATAGTGAAGAACAAGATGATGATAATGAAGAAGAAGATGAATAAAGCAACAACAACAATGAACAACAAAAATGGCAAAGAGAGAGAAAACTCTAATAAATGAGAAGAGAGAGAAACGTGCCTTTTTTTTCGTCCGTTTCTTGTTATAGTAGGTTTTAAATTGGATCAAAGTATAAATTAAATAACTTGTGGGTTATTTTCAAATTTTTTTTACTTTCTTAATCCTAATTGTCACCTACACTCAATTATTAAAACTTGAGTCACCTATACTTCATTTTAAAACTCTTTTATCACATACAACTCAAAACCGCTATTTTATCATTATTTAATACCAAGTTTCTGGTGATTGATTGCCTAGTTATGTTATTTTATGAATATTGTAGTCCATGATGTTAGTGTCATACTATGTTTGAATTGCATGTTTTGTCCACGATTTAAATCGAATAATAAGGTGTGAAAAAAGAGACGGATTTAATTTCAATTTGAAGAATGATAATAACTATACAAAAATACAGCAACAAGTTGGATCAAAAAGTCGGACAAAAGTCAAAACTGACTTATAAAATGATTATAAAATAGATACGGGATAGAGTTATAGTATAAATATTTAGAGTAAAGAATAAAATAAAATTATCAAATAAAGGTAAGTGAGGAATAATGAAAAAATATATAAGATAATTATGTGATCATACCAAATAAGTTGTTTTATAAAATGAATATTTTTATTATCACTTAACGATGAATTTATTTAATAATACAATGTAATAAAATATAACATTGTCAAAACTCAACTGCTCAATTTGTGTTATTTAACTTATCTTTCACTTCTATTATTTTTTTAATGATATGATATCAGTCGAGCTTAAAAGAAGCGATATGATGAATAATAATTCATATAGCGGATCATAATTAATTTGGAATTAAAATGTAGCAGTCGTTGTTGACTAATCAAATGCAGAATTCCAAGAGTGTTGTGGCGTGCGGTTGGACAACATAGTTAAAATAACTTTGTTTCATTCTCATGTTGGTCCATTCTGTAATTTTTAGTGGCTAATGGGCCCTGCATGTTTTGACAATCTTGTATTCTGAAAATGAGAAGTTGGTTATTTTCATTTCTCAAGGGATAACCAATTCAGACGCAAACCCAGGATTTAAAATTTCGCGATGCACTAATATTTTTAAAGGCGTTAAGCCCTGAATAAAGATTCAAAATGTGTTGAGCACTTGTCTCATTTAATATACAATTTAGGTTTTAATTTTTAAGACATACTTTCCTTTATCAATGAGGCTTTTCTGAAGATACGAATACTAAATAATTGATATTTCACTTTATAAAAAAAAATCAATTTATGTGTTTATATATTTGTCATTCATGCTTATATTATTAGTCTTGAACTAGACATGTTTATATATATATATATATATATATATATATATATATATATTTCGTTAAATCTCATGCTTCATTTGTACTTTGTGCTTAAATATAATAGACCTTGAAGCTTTTTTTTTTCCTTTTTTGCTTTTGATAATACTGTGGTATACCAATATTATCATAACGTAGACGTTAGCAAAACTTTCAGTGTCGATTAAGAGATATTTTCATATTTAATTGGTCGTCAATAACATTAATAGTACTGAAAAAATTAAATATATAGAACAAATATGAGTTCTACGCTAATAACTTTACTTTTGTATAACATGAAGTTCAACTAATATATTAACTTTGAACTCTTTTGAACCCTCAATCATGGTAGCTTAATGGTTAAGGTGGGTTTACCATACCTAATGATCGCGGGTTCGAATCTCAATCAATCCTGGGTCGCGTGGATGAAAGTGCTGACTTCAATCAGCGTATCAAAGTGCACTAACATTTTACTTTGGGTGCACTATTAAATATATTTCAATCAGCGCACCAAAGTGCACTAACATTTTACTTTAGGTGCACTATTAAATATATCTCAATTTCTCAAGATATATATACATACACAATTTTTTTCTACGTTAGTGGAACCCCCACGTATACCTATAGGTCCGCCTCTGAATAATCTGAAAAAAATATATATATTCTGTGTATTAAAATACATTAACATTCGGCTTAGCTAGCGTCAGAGTAGTTGAAATGGTCATTGTATAGCAAGCCAAGGTACAGCAGTGCCACCATATTTCTTATATGCATTGATCGGATCTTGACACTATGCTTTATAGCACTTTTTTTTTGGATTCCATCCAGATTCGCGTAAGAAAATCTCATATTAAAGGTAAAGCCTCTAAGAAGCACGACTTTTTGTTTAGATTTCCTCTCTTCTTTAGCTAATGATGAAGCAAATCCCTAAAGTTAAAGTAGTCCAAGCGCCAGCGCTACAGACAATAGCAAATTTATAGTCTAATTACGAGGCTTTCAAACCCGGAATATAATCTCTCCATAAAAGTAGATTTTTTATGTATACTTTTTCTAAAATTGGTACAGTATTATCTGTTCGCGCTCATGCTATAAGAAGTACTCTAAATTGTCCACTTGGTTGACTAACTCAACTCTCACTTTTTTAGGGATAAGCTTGTGAAGAAGCAAGCCTATCTCACCCCCGGCCAAATCTGAAACATCTGAATAAAGATAAAGAAGTACTTGTCACTCCATCAGTACGCATGTTGGTGGTATATCCTTTATAAAACTATTATAAATTAACAGGTTATTTGTTCTTTCAGTATCCTAATTTCCATCCATGGAGAATGAAAAAGCAGCTCTTCATGTAGTGATGTTCCCATGGCTAGCCATGGGCCATATCATACCCTTTTTCCATCTATCAAAGTGTTTAGCTCAAAGGGGTCACAAAGTCACCTTCATCTCTACTACAAGAAACATTGAGAGAGTAGTAAATAAAGTTCCCTCTGATCTTGCTCCCTTGTTGCATATTGTGAGCTTTCCCCTGCCTAAAGTAGATAACTTGCCACATGATGCTGAATCCTCCATGGATATACCTTACCAAAAAGCTCAGTTCTTGAAGATTGCTTTCGATTTGCTCGAAACACCACTAACCAATTTTCTTGAAAATTCATCCAACCCCAAACCAGATTGGATTGTCTATGACTATGCTTCTCACTGGCTACCTAAACGTGCACATGGTTTAGGTGTCTCGTGTGCATTCTTTAGTCTCTTTACTGCTGCAACTATGGCCTTTTATGGACCTCCTTGGGCTTTGTTGAATGATGAAAGGTCAATACCTGAGGACTATACAGTTGTCCCAAAATGGATTCCTTTCGAATCGGAAGTCAAATATCGACAGCACGAGATTAAAAAGAATCTCGAAGCACCACCAGCTGAATCCGGCACCTCTGATGGAGCGCGTTTTGGTGCTTCAATAGGTGGAAGTGATGTTGTGTTGTTCAGAAATTGTGTTGAGTTCGAACCAGGGTGGTTCAACTTGGTTTCTGAGCTTTATCAGA
>NC_061112.1:115791565-115801069 GCF_002878395.1 Capsicum annuum | reverse complement strand
GGGGGGGGGGAGTACACAACTTCAACCCAAAATCACCAGAGTCCTCCTTCAACCAACAATAAATGGACCAAAACAAGATTCTGTCTAAAAGCACCAATGCAAGAATGAAACTTTTCTAGGTATACAAGCTAAAAAGGAGGCAATGAGTGACAAAAACAAAGTGCAGATTGGACTTTCAAGTTAAGCATTTCCTTACCAAACAACACACATTTGTCATCAAGAATGTTAGCTCAAAAGGGTGTTTAAAAAAAAGAGTTTTTTTTCCAAGATTAACCAAAGAAAATCCACCTTCTTGCAATGATTACAGAAGCAGTTATCTTGTAACAACTCAGCTTCATTAATGCACTCACTCAACTGGTGGCCTAAACAATCAGCATTAAAGTAGAATAAAAAATGGAATGGACCAGCAACGAGCAAAGTTGTTTAGCCCTTTACAAATCGTGATAACATTACAAAATGTAGTTCAAGAAAATGACCAATAATTGTTCTCCTCAGGTAAAAAGAAAAAAAAGCTAAGCCATAAAGGTAAAACCCTAGTCTTGTTTTTGAGATATATGAATGAAAGTGAAACCTCACACCCCCTAGAAATGGCAGTGACACTAAGCACTTTTGTCTTTTTCCTTCTTTGAAGGACATCTTTTCTCTCTCTATAAAGGACATTTTTGTTGGAGGACTCAAAAAGCTCCTTAAAATTATGTGTGTTTTATTATATGGAATATTAATTTGGCCTTTTGTAAATTTTAAAAAAATCTGACACTCCATTCCACTTGAATTATTAATTTTTTACTTAAAAAAAATTGAAATTATAAATTTGGAATTGCGAGTAGTCATTTCAAGATTATGATTTTTATATTCTTTTTTATATCAAATGAATCTTGTATCAATTTAAATAGTATTTAGAAAGTTATTTGTACTTCAAAAATTTTAAACCACATTCTCCAAGTAAATTTATTAAATTTGGACTCAAGAAGAGATTAATCGTGTGGGTATGTATCATAATTAATTCAAATATTTGTAATAGATTTAAATTTAAAGAAATGTTATGAGAAGTGCTATTTAAATTTTTTCCTTTTTTTCAATCTTTGAAGAAAGTCAAAAGAAAAAAAGCAACTGGCATGTTGTTTATTAATAATCCAAAAAAAGATTTACTATCAAAATGAACTTTAGTTTTATGATCTTAATATCAAAAGGTTAGTTATTTTTTATTTGTTTAAAAGGTTCAGTATTTTGGCAGAAAAAGGAGGAGGGAAAAGAAGAGAGAAATAGCGGGAAATGAAGTTTTTATTTTTTAATGTCAGTAAAATGGTGGTGCCAAAAAAAAAACATTAGGAATCTTTTATTGTGGACGTGAAAAGGATTTATTAAATGTAGTTTAATTAATTAAGATTATAGTATTTCAAGTCCTTTTATAGGGAAGTGATGATGTCTTTACAAGCATGGCAGATTCTGCTCTGCAGACATCACAATTGGTCCACTACAATTCCCCTTTGACTAGGTTCTTTTTTAAAAAAAATTGGATCAAAATATAATTATTGTTTTTTAAAAAAATCAGAAAAAATATTCCAAATATTTTATATTCTATTTGCAAAATATTTATTTAATGACCTCAGCTAATTACCTTTTTCAGTAAGTTAATATGAAAATGTATGTCGCTGTGACGAGATGATTCGTAAATGGATATGTAGCATATTTCGCTTGTCATGTTTGATCATAATTTTTTATATATTTTTTAAATATTTTCAATTAACAATTATTGAAATTTATAGTACTTATAATTAAATTTATTTTATTTGAATTTTGAAAAGTGAAATATATCAAATAAATTAATACAGAGGGAGTATTATGATTCCACTAATGGATCTTTCTATATAATTATAATTTGAAGAACAGTAAAAGCTATGTTGTGTTAACGGTAGCTTTTATTAAAAAAATGTGTTATAATTTTAGGATAGTATATTGTCTAGTTTATGAAGGGAAGCCTTGGAGTAATTGGTAAAATTGTTGTCATGTGACCATGAGGTGGTAGAAATGTAAGGTAAAACTGCGTACAATACACTTTTGTAGTGGGACCCTTCTCCGAACATCAATGTCCTGTTTTTTATATTGACTAGTTTATATAAAAATGATAAACAAATTCATTATTAAGTTCGTCTTGTTGTAATCGAATTCTCAAGTTCTGCTTAATTTATTCTTCATTTTCTTTTAAATCTCAAACAACACACACATAAAATACATAATCGGAAGTTCAGATTTAGCGGCAAAGACATAGTGAAACGTAGAGGTGTACAGACCAAACCGTCAAGTCAAATCAAAAATTCGACTTATGATTTGGTTTGGTTGGTTTGGCGTTTGAAAAAAAGAATCATTCTTGATTTGGTTTGATGTTTACCAAAAAAAAAGTCAAAACGAACCTAAATCAAACCGACATAATATATATATATATATATATATATATATATAATTTAACTTTTTATGCATTAAATATTAATTATAATCTACTTTTTCAATTAGTTTTATTATTTTTCAATATTTAGAAAGTAGGTGTATGTGTGTGTGTATATATATATATATATTCATATTTGAGCCTTTAAGTTGTAATATTCATCCATTAATTGCTAATAAAATGATCCAAAACCCAATATAAACTTAAAACCTAAATTTTTCACTCTTCAACTTACTTTTTAGTTTCAAAAGAGGTTTTCGCTCCTCAATTTTTCATAATTGAGTTTTTTCATTAGCACATGCGTGAAAACATACTTGATTTAGTCTTTAATCACAATATAATTGTAAAAAATAAAGATTATAAAAATATCAAGAAAACCTGAAAGAACCGACTAAAACCTAAATCGAAAAAAATAATTTTATGTTGATTTGATTTGGTTTATAGTTTTAATAAACCGACATAATTGATTTGATTTTTATTCAATAAAAAACAAATCAACCCGACCTGTGTACACCCCTAGTGAAACAGATATGTAATTTGTTTGAGTTGGGTTTATTTTGTTAATGATACAACAGTAAAATTAATGTAAAGTTGCTCAAAATAAAATATAATATAGTTTTGCCAGTAAACATAATTATGTGAAGTTTTCATCAATTAAGGATATATAAATGTAAGTATTATTTTGGTCATGTTTGGGTAATTCTGGTAGGGAAGGTGTTTACACGTAATCAACAAGTGTTAATTCTCACTGCCATGGCCAACCCCCAAGATGCAGAGCTACCCCCACTACCACCAACTCCGCCCGATCCACCTGACCCCATGGAAATTGCTGATACAAACAAAGACCCAATTCAGGTACCCAAAGAGGGAGGAAACTCTTTCAAGGCTATCCTCTTCAATAAAGTGAACTCGCTCAATGGTAGCTACCTAAACCATCACAATGGCAAAATATTATTAATCCCAGACAAAACAGATGACACCATCTTCTTAAGTGATGAAGACAAGGATAGAATCTACGCTCCGTGAAGATTCTCTGTCATCGTTAAAACTCTTCAAAAAGAAACTTGCCCACAATTACCCGAGAACAAAACTAGTCGAATTATGGAAACCATCGGAACCACTAACACTGGTGGACCTAGAAAATGACTACTATATTGCAAAATTCACCAACCAAGAAAACATACAAATGGCCCTTCATGGAGGACCGTGGTTTATTACAGTGGACTTCCTTTCAGTAAGGCATTGGGAGCCGAATTTCATCCAAGAAGGCCAAGAACACCCACACTGCCATCTGGGTAAGGTTGCCTCACTTACCAACTGAATTTTATGACAAATCCATCCTAGAGAGGATCGGCCACAAACGAGGCACACTACTCAAAATCGACACCTATACCTCAGCAACTCTCAGAGGTAGATATGCTAGAATTTGCATCCAAGTCCCACTAGATACCCCTATGAAGACCCACGTCAACATAGGGAATCATAGACAGAAAGAGGTTTACGTAGGGGAAGGAGTCTTATGCACTGGATGTGGCAATCTTGGACACACCCAAAAAAGGCTGCCCTACTCAAACTACCACACCCCAGAACAAATAGGACAACGATGGTGCGTCAACTAGCACATTCACAGTCCCTCACAACGAATGGAAAACTGTCAACTTCACCAGAAAAATGAATGGCACCAAAGCCCAACAACCACCAAAAAATATTAAGAATCCAGATGTAACAAGCACTACACAGGTAAAAGTACACAATGCAGCCTCAGGTAAGTCCCTCAACTCAAATTCCTTTACAAATATTTCCAATGATACTGATAAAAATATGGAAGACAATAACCATGTTCTCGACTTTCCCAAGAACAATGCTAAAGGAAAAATTGGAAAAAAAAAATAACTGCCCATCACCACGGCATTAATAACAATAAAAAGGGACAAAAAAATCACAGGGGCACATGCGGGACCCCTTCTTCCCATCACTACTGAGCCAATTGACCCTCAAAAGGTCAAATTTGCAAACAAAATAGATGAGCATTTATTGCTCAACAACCAAATTCTCACTACCCAAAATCATCCACATTCAATTCCCATCAACCCAAACGGGGTCAGCCCCACCCCCTAGGGGGATTTCCCCATGAACTCCATCGTCTCTGCAGCTTCTGGGTGGAGTTACTGCATAGACAATAGGAGTAATCATCACCCTAAAACAATTGACATGACCAAGGAAGTCATGTCAATTAACTCCACCTCCATTAATCTCGCCCTTTTGAAGCCCCAAAATCCCAAACAAAGGCGTTCACCTCTCTCTCCGAACATTAATGGCGACTCCACCAAACAACTTCACTCCCCTAAAAGAATCCCTAGTCTTCACCACAGCCCCACCACCACCAAATCGAGCACCCACATCATGGGCGAAACTAGCTTTGGAAGGGAAAACCATCTCACACTGTGTCATCATAGGAGACCAATTGATAGTCCTACTCATCCAGGATCCGACGTGGATGGCACAGATAGTGAAAGAGGGAGTGGACCAAATAGCCGAGAAACTAGGCTACCAATTATAGTGCTATACCCTGTTTCAAGCTCAGATGGTGGAAACTCTCAACGTGATGAACTCCGGCGAATTCAACTCACTGATGAGTCACATGTTCAAGAGTCTTTCATTCTACCCAACAGTTCCTTACCTCTTAGAGACGAAAACCCTAAACTTCGTGCTATGGAACCCCCTCGAGGAGCACCCCTCAGCATCAGCTCCCCAACCAATAATTGGAGCCATAAGCCTCAAAAAAGCAACCACCCCAGCGCTAGAAACACTCAAAATCTCAAACTTAGAAATGGAACAGCTGTTAAGGGACCTAGAGGAGCCGAAAAAAGAAAACTTCATTCTAGACAAACCACTTTGGAGAGAGTTCACAGAGCTCTCAGCATCAACTTTCATCGCTCTCTCTCCACTGGAAATGAAGATCTTGGTCCTGACATTGAGGAACACCACAGAGCAAATCCCCTTTGCAGTGGCACTGATCCCTCAACTGGAATTGAAGAAGGCTACCCAAAATGACAAGGGGGAGATACCATTGAATAACTCTTCCCTCCCTTCATCTGACTCTATGAAGTTCATAATTTAGAATACAAGGGGGGCCAACAACTCTACCTTCATCCACCAATTTGCTTCCCTCATCAAAACTCACAATCCTGACATGATCGCTCTTCTTGAAACAAAAATAGTCGACCACAAGCACATCACTGAACTTCCCTGTTTTGATACCTATTTAGAATTTAGTGCAGTGGGACAAAAAAGGGGCATTGTTGTATGTGGAAGGAGGACAAATTACATATCCAACACTCCCCCAAAAAAGTTCATGCAACTGTTAAGGTTAGTTCTAACCCCAACACCTTCCTTTCTTCAATTATCTACGCAAGCCCTAAGATTAATATGTGTTTGCTTCTATGGGATGAACTTAGAAACATTGTCAATGCCTTCACTGGAAACTGGCTAATGAGGAGGATTTTAATGAGATCTTAGTGACCTCTGAGAAGATGGGGGGAGTCCCTATTAATAGTAATAGAACCAACCAATTCTGGGATTGCCTCAATTATTGTAACATGGTAGACCTTGGCTATACAGGCTATAAATATACCTGGACTAATAAGAAATACTGTAATAGAGGAGCTCTTATCCAAGAAAGGCTTGATAGATGTCTTGCAAATGCCTCCTGGATAAACCAATACACTGATTCCCTTGTCTCCCACTTACCCAGAACAAAGTCTGACCATTGTCCCCTCCTTCTGTCTCTTCTAAAAAATAATCATGCAAAAAATAACCTTCAGGTTTGAACCCATGTGGTGTAACCATAAATCCTTCCAACAACTTGTGGAGGAAAGCTTTGATGGCCCCATCACTCTCCAACAATCAATAACTAAATTTTACACTAATGTCTCCTATTGGAATAACAATGTTTTTGGCAATCTCTTCCACGGACTTAGGGTCACCCTAGCCAGACTAAATGGCATCCAAAAATCTCTAAACTATCACACTAGTTCTTTTCTTCACACACTTGAAGGTGAATTGCTTAACAGATATGATAGCATTCTCAAATGTGAGCAAGACTTCTGGAGAACTAAATTTAGAATATCTTGTCTATCTGATGGGGATGCTAATACCTCCTTTTTTCATACCTCCACTATTAATTGAAGAAGGAGAAACAAAATTAATGAGCTCATAGATGGCTCAGGCAACTCCATCACAGGAGAAAATGCTATCCATGAACACATCCTAAACCACTTCCAAGACCTCTATAAGACAAGCCATCTAAGTAGCCCCAACAGTCACTCCATCCCTTCGAATAGCTCTCCCACCCTCTCTCAAGCCAACATAGATCTACTGGACTCCCCCCTGAGGGACTCCGAGGTTCTTTCAGCCATCAAGTCTTTCAAGCCCCTCAAGGCCCCTGGACTTGATGGCCTCCACCCCTATTCTTTCAGAAATACTGGCATCTGGTAGGTGCTAAAACCATAGACTTCTGCAAGTAAGTTTTCACCAACTATGCCATCCCTTCAGCCTGCAATACCACTCTCCTATGCCTCATCCCCAAATGCAGAAATGCAATGACGTTAAATAACTTTAGACCAATGGGCCTTTGCAACACCAATTATAAGATCATTACCAAGGTCATTGTCAATAGGATCAAACCCCTTCCCCCCTCCAGTATTGGAAATACCCAAGCCAGCTTCTTAGCTAATAGGAGAACCTCTGACCAAGCTATCATCATCCAGTAATACATCCATTATTTTGGCAAAATAAGAGGGAAAAATTCCAACATAATCCTCAAAATTGATCTTGAAAAGGCCTTTGACAAAATTGAATGGGCCTTCATCAAAGACACCCTTATATACTTTAGATTTCCTACTAACCTCTGCAACCTCATCATGTCATGTGCCACTACTTCATCCATAGTAGTGCTTGTTAATGGAAACAAAACTACCTTCTTCAACCCTTCCAGAGGTATCAGGCGGGGACTCCTGTCCCTATACCTCTATATCATCTGCATAAAAAGGCTCTATAGGGGCATTGAAGATGAAGTCAAGGCTGAAAGAGGGGACCCTGTCAGCATCATCTTCTTTACTGATGACCTCACCCTATTGGCTAAGGTAACCCCCAGCAACTATCATACCATTGCCAACATTATGACAATCTTCAGCACTCTTTCTGGGCAAACCATCAACAACTCCAAACCCAAAGTCCCCTTCTCAAAATATTGCTCCCCTGAGAATGAGGCCCCGTGTGCTGGAATTTTGAACATCCAAAGTTGCCAATCCTTTGGAAAGTACCTGGGGTACCCCATCTTCTACGCAAGGCCCAAAAATAATGACTTTCAATTTATTTTGGATAACATGAACAACATGCTGGCAGGATGGAAAACTAAGTTTCTCAACATGACTGGCAGATCTGTGCTAGCCAAGTCTACTCTAAGCAGTATCCCCACCCACATCATGCATTATATTAAGCTCCCTAGCAAAATCCATGAGCACATCTGTTTTGCGGAAATTTTAATTTTTGAAAGAGAGTCGCCACTTAATTTTGAAAAGAAATTAAGAAACTTTTATAAAAGTTACTTCAAACGATTCAAAACAGAAAAATCGTTTTAAGTTAGAGATTCTAAATAAGCGGTTCTTATTAACATTTTAGGAAGGTGTTAGGCACCTAAAACGCTCGCTAACTTGCGGTTATCAGGACTGTTTGAAAATTGTCTTTTGATTAACTTCGAAAAGATTAATTTGTTGAAATAGTGATTTGATTTTTTTCAAAAAAAAGACTTATGTAAAATAGATTTAGGCGACTTAGTAGGGACTTTAACTAAGTCTAAACAAAACTAATAAACAAATAAACACATAAAATGGGAAGGGAGGAGAAAGTAAATGATTTAGGCCATTGGGACCAAATCAATGAGACCTGTCCTAGTCTAGTTGGGCTTCCGACCCATTTCACCTGTCCTAAACTATTTTTCGAGCCTTTGGCTCGAGTCTTGCTCCACCTGTATTAAATATAACTTTAGCTTCGAGGGTAAAATGAATGAATACATAAATGACTAAATGAATAAATAAAAAGAAGACAATAATAAAAATTGAGACTTTTCAAGTCTCTTAGTGACCTCATCAATTGGTTTTGATCCATTTTTCTTTTTCGTCTATCTTCTAGCACCCACACGCCATGTAGTGGACCTTGGGTTTAAACTTCGAACTTGACTCGAAGGGGTGAGCCTCATTTATCCATTACGAAATACAAGAGGAGAGGAGTCCATTTGGACTCGAGATATTTTTTGCATGCAAAGAAAAAATAAAGAAATTAATATACGTTCAAGGCATAAAAGTGACATATTTCAAAGCAAAAGAAAATATCAAGAACCAATTTTTGAATGACAATGATAAGCACACTTGCACAAGAATGAGAGTCAACAAATAAAATGCAAAGCAAAGACACCCACTTACATGCCTCATGATTTATGTTTATACAAGAATGAATAAAGGTAAAAGGAAGAAGGTCATATTCAATGAATTAATACAAGAAACAAACAACGTGAGCTTGCGAAAGTAAAGGGATGAGGCAACAAGGAAAATACTCATGACATCTAAAATTGAACAAACATGGATACTAATCCATATAACAAAAGAAAATAAAGGTTAACATTTCAAGCAAGAGAATCCTAAATCTTAATTAAGGCGACATTAACGAAAATTCATACATCTAAATCACAATCAACATTTTATGAAAAAACGCATAACGACCTATGGTTTATATTTCTAAGACATCGTTGATTCTCTTTTGACATATGAATAAAAGAGAGACATGAATCAAGTCTTTACACACACAAAGAGCACATATAACAATCCGGAGTAAGAAAATAAGAATAAAAGTTTAGCATTTCTAAAAGTGAAATATCGTTTCACAATCATACTATGCATGAGTCAAAAATATCCAAATAATTTTATTTAATCGCGAAAGTTTGAACTTTCTTATCATTTTGAAAAGACAACATGCGAACAAAAAGGAATAAACATCTTGGATGA
>NC_061112.1:115776261-115788565 GCF_002878395.1 Capsicum annuum | reverse complement strand
ACTAAAAACAAATATATCCAACAACAATGAGTTTAAACAAAGCATAAATACATCTTTTAAGCAAAGATTGAAACTTTATCCAAAATAATCAAAGAATAAAGTCAAAAAAGGCACATACAACTATTGTTAGCTCATTTTTATATCATGAACATGAAAATAATTAGAATATCGATTCCACAACGTCCTAGGGCCTTCAAGGCCATCTACAGCATACAATCACAGCAAATAAAATTATATCTACGAACTACGAAGAAGAAAAAAGATAAAGAAGAAAAGAATAATAAAAACTAAAATAAAAAAAAGGTGTGTTTACCTTTTGGGGGCAGCAAAACGAGACTACGAGCTTCGTCGGAATCAACTACCACCGAAAAACGTCGCCGACAACTCAAAAATTTTGATTAGCCGACCAACTCTATGAAACAAAAATGTTTACTAAATAAAAATAACTATTTTGCTCAAAAGAATTTTTTCACCTTTCTAGCCTCTTTTTTTTTTCTCCCTTTTTTTTTCTCTACCAAAGTAGTGGTAGTATTTATAGGAGAGAATGAGTGTTTTTTTTTCTCTTTTTCACCAATGTGGGAGAAAAGTATTTATAGAAAAGGATAGAGATTTGTTTCTTGTCATCCATCAATGTGGGAGAAAAAGCATTTAGAGGGGTTTTGGAATGTAAAAATTAAAGATAAGGTGAGGTGGAAGATACTGTGGGGGAAAATAGTACAATGTAGTATAATCTTTGGATTTCAAAATTGAAAAAGGATAAAGTTGGGGGGAATAGTACAATGTAGTACAATTTGAATTTATTTTTTGGTGGAAATTGGGTAGAAGTTATGAGAGTTCTTGAGAATTTTGGGGTTATTTAAAATATAACCCCAATTGAAATTTAAAATCTCGCCATATTTATTTATTTTGACCAAATTAAAAATCAATTGACGAATTGCATTGCAATTATGATCAATTTTCAATTATGGTCAAATCTAATAGATTGACTAAATTAAATTAAAATTCGATACGAATTAATACCTTGTTTAATCCCGAGCTTCTTGATTTAATAAAATCAAATGCATATTTATCCAATACATCATTTTCGAGAATAAATTATAATTAGATCAAGATTTTAATTATTATTTTTTTGAAATGATCCTTAATTTAAAGTTCAATTTTGATGAAAATATTCATTTAGATGACATCATTTATACAATTTCGCAAATGCAAATACGAAAATATATAATTATTACTTAAATAGCAAATTTAGCCCAAATACCTATTTTAAAATGCATTTATTTGGAAAAAATAATTATTGTGATTTTATTTGAAAATCAAAGAAACTCCGAATTAAACTTAGTTATGGAGGTCAAAAATTAAGTGTCAACAACATCAACAAAATCCAAAGGAATTTCATCTGGGTAGTTGTGCTGAAAAAAAAAAAGAAACTTCACCTGCTAAGCTGGGACACTATCACCACCCCCAAAGACAAAGGGGGCTTGGGACTTCAAAAGAGTGAGTTGAGAAATAAAGCTCTTCATGCCAACTTAGCATGAAGGCTCTACAACCAACCTTCTAGCCTATGGAGTCAAGTCCTTTTCACCAAATACAACCAGGACAGGGTTGGAGTATCATCTAGTACCTGGAAAAATATCCTCAAGGATTGGAAAGACTGCAGCCTGGGCATCAACTGGAGGGTCAACCGGGGAAACAGGGTCAGATTCTTTTTAGATAACTGGATTCCTCATTTTGGACCTATCAGGAACCATATCCAAGGTCCTCTTACCCTTATGGATGCTTTCATCACCATCAACCAACTCCACAGCAATGGAGTTTGGAACCTTACCCCTCTATCCCTTGATCTGTCTTAACAAATCAAGAATATTATCACCACCACCCCCATTCCCAATGCTTCTTTGAAGATGAAAAACCCATTTGGGGTCTAACCAATAATGCCACTTTTAGCACAAACAACATGTACAGTGCTTTAGTGAACATGGGGAAAGACATCATCAGTACCAGAAACTTTAAGATACCCTGAAAAGCTGTTGCACCAAACAAAGTTAAACTTTTCTTTGGTTAATGCTGCATAGAAGATTACCAACAAATGCCTACCTACACCATATTGGTCTCCTCATTCCCCCTCCAATGCCACCTATGCTAAGACCAAGAAGAAACCATCAATCACATCTTCTTTACATGGCCCAATGCCACTCTCTTCTGGGCTGATATTTTTCAAAAAGCATATTTCAAACCAACCCAAATTTGGTAGACCTTGTCAAACACTAACTGGGAGATATCTTGGTAGGAGCTCAAAGGGAAAGCCTTTGACAAATGGCTCACCTAGGACGTTCTCTTCCCCCACTGTCTCTGGACCATTTGGCTTAGCAGGAATAACAATAACTTCAATAATAAAACAGATCATATATCAACCCAAAAAGTAATTTTACTAGCCAATGAATACTCCCTTCTTATCAACACCCATCCTACACACTCCTCTATCCTTAGAATCATCACCACCAAATGGTACCCCCCTCCTGAAGGCTACCTGAAACTCGATATTGATGACTCTGCTTTGGTAAACCCAGGGAATAAGGGAATTGGAGGAGTTTTCAGGGATCACAAAAGCCAATGGGTCCTTGGCTTCCTCATGCATCTTTCCTTCATAATACCTTTGATGGCTGAGTTGCTAGCTCTGAAGTATGGCCTAGCCATTGCCAAATCCAACAACCTCAAATCCATCATTATAAAAACTGATTCTAGTATCATTATCCATATGCTTACTAATGATCATCCCTCCTATCATAACATAATTGTTGAGTGCAGATCACTTATATAGATATGCAGGCAGCAACACCAACTCATATCTTCAGGAAGCAGAACTCAGTAGCGGACACTTTGGTCAAGAAAGCAGCTGAAAGCAAAAACTTGGCATCCCCTAAGCTATTTTGGCAAACACCCCTTTTTGTAACTACTTTTGTGTAAGCAGACATAGATGGCCTTTTAGTCCATCGAAAAACTAACAGTGTTTCAATTATCCTACAGGGTCAAGATGTGGCCTCAAACAATTCACTTGTAGCTCCATCATCACTGAGGAGCATAACTCTCCGACCATCGTAATTTCTTAATGAATACATTTTTTTGACCAAAAAAATTTTTTGGTAGGGAAGACATTATTAGGGAAAGAGGCAAAGGATTAGAACCCACAACCAAGAGGGCAACAGTGCTCCGATAAACACCTTTCTTGCCACTAGATCAATAGCATACTTCATTGTAGATTCTCAACTTATAATTTTTATATATTTACTAAATTTCTTAATATAAATACAAGATCGGCATGAAAGTTACTGAATTTTTGGAAACTCCCATGTTAACTTCTAAATTCGCCTCTAGAAGGGGGGAGGGGGGTTGTTAAAAATCATAATGGGGACTGGGTTTTTGGCTTCATTAAGAGTTTTTTGAGTGCTATTAATAATCAAATGGAGCTTTAGTTTTTAATGAAAGTCTCAAAATTGTTGAACACCACAATCTCATGACCATTGACATTAATACTGACTTCATTGAGGTCCTAAGCATCTTAAGAAAGGAACCATCACTATAATGATATTATCGATGAATGCATGTTCAAGCTAAGAAGAACAGGATGCTCAGTGGTGCACCACAACTATAAAGAATAAAATCAAGTAGCGGATGGGCTGGCTAAACATGGAGCAATATCTCAATTTTTTTAGGAAGTACAACTTTTACTTGTTCCTCCAACGTATGTTCGATAAGCTTTGTGACAAATATGATAGAAACTACTTTTGAAAGATCCATTAAAATTATGCTCATGCTCATGTGAAGTAGAATTGTTTATTTTTTGCCATCTATCCGGACTGATATAAGCTGAATGTTTTGTAATTACTATTTTAACTCCCATGTTTTGTGCTAACCAATTTTTTTTTATTGAAAGTTGGCTAATTTACGTAACAAAAGATATTTACATAGAAGGATTTTTTAGTTAAAGTTGGCCAGAAACTACGTTATACTACTAAGAGTCCGTTTGAGATTGCTGTTACAAAACTGCTTATTTGAGAAACACTTTTATAAAATGGCTTTTCAGAAAAATTCTTTTTTTAAAAAGCAATTTGTGTTTGGTAAATTCATTTGAAAAGTTCTTTTGACAAACAAATTGTGTCTAGATCATCTTTTTTAAGAAGTGTTTTTTGAGTCAAATGACCAAAAAGGACATCTATCAATAGACCTTTATTACTAAAATCAATTTATAGAGAAAATTTATTTTAAATATTTATTATAATATTTAAAATTATTTTTTATTTAATTAAAAAGTACGTAATCTAAAATTGTCAATCAATATTTATATGCATAAATACATTTAAAAATATTAAATAGTGATATATTACTTAAATAATTTAAATATTACTTTAAAATATCAAAAAAAATGAACATAAAAATTATTTCGTAAATTAAATCACTACATATGAAAAAAATTAACAACAAAATAATTAGTCCTTCATACATCATAAAAGTTCTCAACAATTTCATCCCTAAATTTTATCATATAATGTCTCCATACTAGTGGAAGATTTGTCTTGTATTTCTGAAGGTATACCAAAAGGCTTGTCTGCTTCTTCGATCTCTGTAAGGATGTTTTTATTAGCATAATTGTCAAAGTCTTTATCAGTAGTAGAGTGTTGTCGTATGAAATTATGTATAGCCATAGTAGCTGTAACAAGATGAACTTGAGTGTCGAATTCAAAAGATGGCATTGAACGTAGGAGAGCAGATCTATTTTTTCAAACTCCAAATGTTCTTTCAATTGTACATCTCAAATTGGGATAAAAGAAATTGAAAGTCTCTTTTGTGCTATTTTTGGAGTCGTATCGGCTTTGTTTGGCATTACGAGTGTATAAGCATTGTTTGTGATTTTGTTTGTGTTATTGTTTTCACTTTTGTGCGCTTTTCGTGCTCTTTGTTTATAGTATTTATCCTATGTGTTACCACTTTTATACCTGTCATCATGTGCCTACCCCCAGGCCTTCTTTCTGCAATAAGTTCGTAGTACACGTGTTGTACACGACCTCTAGCTGAGTCATCCTTATTTTAGGGGGGAGCCATCAGTGTTATGGAGAGGTGGAAAGCAAAGCAGCCACTATCGACTATACGCTCCCCCGAACAGCCTTACTAGTGAACCACAACGTAGGTTAGCCTTTAGGTTATGCTTATGTGCATCATACTGAGACCTAGCGGGATCCACATGGCCCTTTGTAGGAGACTCACCTCTAAAGCATCCCTACGTGCTAGCTGTTGCATCTTTAAGGGTAACATGGTCATTTGACGGACTGATTTGAAAAAAAATAGATAGAAAAAGTGAGTCAAAAAGAATGAATCAAAAGGAGTGTCGTAGTTTATTTTAGAGTTCTTTATGACTTTTATTCTTCACGATCCAAAAACTCAAAAAGATTTTTTTATGTTTTTGCATTCATCTTCTCAAAATACCGTAAGTTCAACAAAAAAAAATTAAAAAAAAGGGTTTTGTTTGCCTTTTCTACTTATTTGTCAAAAACAAAATACCAAAAAGATTTTTTTCATAATTGGTGGTGTCAGTCTTAGTTGAAATGTCTAGTTGAAAATCCAAAAAGTTTTCATTCGTTTGTTTTTGGTTGTCTCTTAAGTTAGGGTCAATTTATTAGTTAATCGTTAATTGTCCAATCTGGATGAACTACGCATACCTGATTACCTTCCCTCGGGTTGGGATACGTAGGCAACCCTCGTTGGGTCCGGTAATCTTTGTGTTGGCCTTTGTCTTACTATTAGCCTAGGTCTCTCGCCCCGTAATCTAGAGTTGTTAGCCAAGTAGACTGATTTTGTTCAGTACTTCTGTTCGGCAAATTGGAGTCATGAAGTGGTCTGTCCCATCGACATATATTTGCGTCAAAAATCCCAAGGGTTGGGAATCTTCTACTCCTGTCGAATTTTTTGAGATAGCGTCTTATGTGTTATTACATGATGGATTTGTCCACCAAGTCTAGAGTCCTGATGGTTGTCAAGGTGCCCAAAAAGTTAATCAAGTGGTGGGAAATGTTTAACTATGTCGATCAGTAGAAACTAATTAAAATATTAGGTGATCTTACGGAACTTCTGCATGTTACCCCTCGTCCAGATTTAATAGAGGCTTTGTTGACTTTTTGGGAGTCAAGTAGTTTGGTGTTTAGGTTTGGGGAATGTGAAATGACTCCTACTTTGGCAGAAATATCCGGTTTGTTGCATTTTTCCTATATCGAGAAGGATATGATCTGAGCACGAAATCATACTGGCGTGCGATTTTTGCAGTCTTGTGGTTTAAAAAGTAAGGGTATGCGTTTGGGTTGTTTAAGTGATTCGTGGGTTTCCTTAGATTTTTTGTTCGCTAGATTCGGGCCATCGAAAGGTTTCGATTGCTTTTGGGATGAATTTTATATGACTAAGGAGAAGTGGGAGAGAAATCGTTTTGAAGTCTTCACCCTTGCTTTGTTAGATATTTTAGTGTTTCCGCTAGAAGAAAGACGTATTAATACACGTTTGCAATCTGTGGTGATGGCTCTATTTCATAAGGATCAAAATGACAAGGGCATTAATCAAAAGGGCAGGTTCACTCTCATACCCATGATCTTAACAGAAATATATAAGTCTTTAACCGAAGTGAAGGGGGGGATAAGATTTTTTGAGGGCAGTAACCTGATATTGCAGTTATGGATGATGAAGCATTTGCATGTGCCTTCTTTAGTTAGACCAGACGTGGTTGATCATTGTATTCCCAATCGAGTGAAAGCCATGGACCTCAGGTTGCGTTTGGATAAATTCTCGCTACCCGTGGGAGTCGAAGCTTGGATTGAATTTCTAGAGTCAAGAACCGGGGATAACATTTTGTGGACTTGTCTATGGCTTCGACCAAAGATAATCTTGTTTGGTTGTCAACTGCTGCTCCTTCTAGTTATGTTAGGGCTTTATTGCACTAGACCATACAATCCTTCTAGGGTAATGCGCCAGTTGGGCAGGCCGCAGGACGTGCCACCAGTAGTGGATCTTCTAAAGGATGTTGAGTACTTCAAGGACCAAGCCTTAGGTGAAAGCAAATACGAGCAGTTCTGGAAGCATGTAACAAAGCTAGGTGTGGACACCCTCAAAGAAAGTTTGGATAATCCGGGGTACACTCAGGGATATGAGGTCTGGATTCAATCTGTCCCTCGGGGTATCAGTCAACCCTTACCAGCGCAGCTTAGAGGGAGAATACAGGAAGAATGCATAGTTGAAGACCATCAGGATGAAAGTGCGGGGTCCAAAGTGGAGACACTGAGATTTCAGTTAGCAGATTCGTTTAAGACGGTAGAAAGGTGTCAAAATAATCTTTCCAAGTGCACTCTTCATGAGGCAGGAATACGGGCCCAAAGTTTCTTCCCTAACATCAGGGTGTCTTTACAGGATATGCTACAAAGGTTGAATAGGAGAAAGAGAACTTCACAGGCAGGTCCATCTCAGCCAGGGTCATCACACAGAGCACCAGTCTGAAAGAGCATTTCTTATCTTTATTCGGCTTGAGTCTTTTATGTTTCTGTCATTATAGGGTGGCGTTAGATTTAAGTCGGAGTCAAGTTGTTTTGGTATTAGGGTCTTTATCAGTAATTTCACGTATGTCGTCTTAGGGGTCTAGAATATTATTTTGTATTTGTTGTTTAAGTTTTTAAAGCGGTCCTAAATTCGTTGCATGTTTTGTTTCTTTCTTTCATTAAATGTTATGAGGTTACGTCTTTCTTTTGTTTGTTTGTTTTCATTTTCGCGAAAAAAAAATTCAATTATGTAATGTTTATGCATATGCTGCCCGAACTACGCAAGATCTGATTCATGTACAACATGATACGTAGGCAACCTGCTTTTGGGTTCGATCTAATCATTTTGTTTTGTTGTTTTTCATTTTTAAAAAAAAAAAAAAGAAAATCAAAAGCCATAAAGAATGATAAAATGAAGGTAGATAGCGAGAGAAGAAAAGAAAGAAAGGATGATGAGACAAGAAAGGAAAAGAATAGAGATTGATACGAAAAAAAAGAAAAAAAGAAAAAAAAAAGAGGGAAAGAAAAAAAATAATAAATAATAATAATAATAATAATAAGTGTAGATAAAATAAGTGTAGATAAAAATTGGGATGATGTTAAATGACCTCGCTACCCTCAAAAGATGGTAGAAATGAACATGAATTTAGGACAATTTTACCAATGTGATTCCCATGCTTGTTGTGTGCCCTAATCCTAACGGATGTCATCTTTGATGAGCATGTTCTTTCAGATAACAGTGGTAGGTTTGCAGCATTCTGGCTAGTCACCCATACTTCACTAGGTCCAAAGCAAAGCTCACCATGGCTAGCAGGAAGATTGAAAATTCGCTCATTGATCCGGATCAGGATCATTGGGAAGAAAGTTCAAAACACAATGAGGAGGTAGTAAGGCTCAGGCAACAATTGATAGATTTGCACCGGGCATGGGCCAGTGGAATGCCTCCTCCTTCGCTCCCTGAAGGCCTTGGGAATATCTCTAATTGTCCACTGCTCTCTCAGGCATAATTCTCTGCTCCTACTGAGTCACCTGAGCACGCGTCAGGATTCACTTCGTGACATTATTATCCTGGCAGTTCTGGTGTGCCCTTGGCAGCTCCCCAATCAAGACTCGCTGCTCAGCCGGCGCCACCGATCACATCGGTATTCATGGCTCCACCACCACCTGAAGCTCCTATATATGCTGTGCGTCCCATAATGGGGCTTCCTAGGTCTGCCAGTGAGCCAGTATTGAAGGTTTCAGATAGTCAGTATTATGCCCCGGAGCCTACTTTGAGAATGAATGAACCATATGGGTACACTCAACCACCTGCATTTCCATTTGATACGAGAAACCTGTCACAACAGAGGAACAAGAAGTCATAGCACGAAAGTTGAAAAGTTTAGAACAGGCTCTGAGGAATTTGCAGGGAATCAGAGATTATAGGAGTGTTTCCTATAAAGATCTTTGCATGTTCCCAGACATCAACCTTCCCCTCGGTTTTCAAATGCCGAAGTTCGAGAAGTATGCAGGGCATGGTGATCTCGTGGCACACTTGAGACGTTATTGCAACGAGTTGAGGGCTGTAGAAGGAAGGGAAGAGTTGTTCATGGCCTTCTTTGGCAAGAGTCTTTCTGATCTGGCTTCAGAATGGTTTATCGATCAAGATATCGACAAGTGGAACAGCTGGGATGACTTAGCTTCTGAGTTTGTTCAATATTTTTAGTATAACATTGACCTGATTTCGGACGAAAAATCCTTGGTCAACATGAAGAAGAAAAGCACTGAAGGTTTTAGGGAATACGTGATAAGGTAGCGTGAACAGGTCGCCAGGGTAAAGCCTCCAATGAAAGAAAGTAAGTTGGTAGAGGTTTTCATTCAGGCACAGGATGAGACCTATTTTCAACATTTACTTTCGACAATGGAAATTTTTTTTAGTGAAGTCCTCAAAATGGGGGAGATGATAGAGGACGGAATCAAGAGCGGCCGAATAGTGAGTTTTACCGCATTAAAAGCCACCACACAAGTGATTCAAGGTGGATCTGGTGTATTTAGAGGTAAAAAGAAGAAATAGGACGTGGCGACTGTCGTAGCGGGAACCCATTCCTATCCCAAAAGACCACGTCGCCCCTATCCCCAATCCCAAGCCTAATTCTACGCCCAACCTCCATATATTCCTCCCCACCATTACTACCCTCCACAAAATCCTTTATATTCTATTCCACCACCCCCGTACCCAGTATATAATGCGCAGTCATTTGCCTAAACCCCTTCTTACCCGCAGTGGTGTGTGCAAGCTCTACAAAATCGCCCATTCGCTCCACCGAATTACCAAAACCCCTCTAGACCCAGTTTTTAACCTAGGCCTGAATATAAGAAAGAAAGACGGTCAAAAATCAATTCACACCTCTTGAGGAGTCATATGCTAGCATGTTTGATAGGTTGAGAAAGTTGAAGGTCTTAAGCCCAATTCAAGGAAGGTTTTCAAACCCACCGCCGAGGAATCTCGATTATTCTTTAAGGCGTGCGTACTGCTCTGACATACATATCGAGAAATGCTGGCATTTAAAGAGAGCTATCCAAGATTTAATTGACACAAATCAGATGCTGGTCCATGCCCCGAAGGATCCAAACATTAACCAGAATCCGCTGCTAACCCATGCTGAAACCAATATGTTAGAATTGATATATAATGTGGAAGAGTCTTCAAGGTGTTATAAGCCTATTATCAAGGTATAGACCATTGATGAGAGATCAGTGAATATAGCAAAGTCTTTGAAAGCAATATCATTGAGCCAGGAAGGAATAAGAGAAGATAAAGCCCAAGAAAGTACAAAGAAACCCCTGATCATAGTACAAGGCGCCAGAAGGTATGTTGATTTAAGTCAGGATAAACCTAAGTTGACAGTGGTAGGAGCTCTGAGTCAGCCCATCTTGAAGGTGAAAGGAGCAATGGCAGCGCCTATTGTCCTCAAACTGGTGACCCATCCTCCGATAATTGATACGAAAAGGGTTCCCTGGAATTATGGGCGGACTGTGATGACCTATCACGGGAAAAAAGTAGTGGAAGATATAGATGAGGTAAGGGGTTTGACTAGGTCAAGAAGATGCTTCGTGCCTGAAAGTTTAAGAAAGTCCAAGCCAATGGTGAGTGGATCGTCATCTATCAAAAAGCCTATCACCGAAGAAGAAGTCGAAGAATTTTTAAAAAAGATGAAATTGCCAGAGTATTCAATAATAGATCAGTTGAAGAAAACCCTTGCTCAAATTTCCCTCTTATCTTTGTTGTTGCACTCCAAGGAGCATCGTGATATTTTACTAAAGGTATTAAATGAAGCATATGTTCCTAGGGAGATTACAATAAATCAGCTTGAGAAAATGGTCGAAAAAATCTTTGAGGTCAATCGGATCAGCTTTTCTGATGATGAATTGCCTATTAAAGGTACAGGGCATAACCGGGGCCTTTACATTACAGTGAAGTTTGAAGATTTTTACGTCACTCATGTTATGATTGACAGAGGTTCAGGTGCAAATATCTGCCCTATTTCTACTTTGAAAAAGTTGAATATTGGTGCTGACAGGATCAGGACTAACAATGTATGTGTCAGGGCTTTCGATGGTGCAAAATCAAACTCCATTGGCGAAATAGAACTAATGTTGATCATAGGGCCTGTTGAATTCGCCATAGAGTTCCAAGTATTGAATATAGACTCCTCTTACAATGTGTTATTGGGAAGGCTATGGGTCCACAAGGCCAAGGCGATTGCATCTACACTGCACCAAATGATTAAGTTTGAGCATGATAGGCGAGAAATGGTTATTCATGGTGAAGGAGATTTGTTCGCCTGCGAAGATTCTCCCTTGTCTCTTATTGAAGTAAATAACGTAGAGGAGACATTCGCCTATTAAATTTTTGATACAGTGCCAGTGAATCGTATCCTTGAATGGCAGGTTATACCGGGACCGCAATTGTCTTTCGCTTCTATCATGATGGTGACTGAACTTTGGAAATACGGATTTAAGCTAGGAAAGGATTTGGGAGCGTCTCTGCACGGTATATTTCATCCCATATGTCCGAGTAAGAACGTGGGCACGTTTGGTCTAGGATTTGAGCCTACGGCGGAAGATCTGAAGAAAGCCAAGGGAAGGAAAAAGGAAACATGGTCACTCCTTCGCCCAATGCTACTACTCAGTGAATCATTTATTAAGAGCGGTGTCACGAAGCATGTGGAATTTGAAGTTGAATTGGTTGATAACTGCCAGAACTTTTTTATTGAAGTTGATATGGTCGAAGCAGGAGAAGGCACCAATATGGCAGACGTGCGATTCATAGGTCCAGCCATCCGACTCAATAATTAGAAAGTCACTCCTCTCCTCATCAGGAGGGAGTTTTGGTAGTTTATTTTGTTTTTCTTTCTGTTTATCCGAGTTATTTCAGGGTTGTAATTCGGATTTTAGTTTGTTTATGTTATATTGGCATCTATGCTTAAACCCTTCTATCTTTTATTTAATGAAATGCAATGTCCCTTTTTGATTCGTGTCTAATATATTTTTTGTTTTTCTTTTTTATATACAGTTCTCTTTATGCTGATTCTAATAACATGACATGTATGTAGAATTTTTAGCCTGACCTTAAAATCCAAACTAATCAAGATGTAATGAAGCAGGATGGGGAATATGATGAAGAAGAAGCACTAGAAGAAATAAGCAAAGAGTTGGAACAGTTTGAAGACAAACCGAATCCTAATTTGAATGAG
>NC_061112.1:115763400-115776161 GCF_002878395.1 Capsicum annuum | reverse complement strand
GCATGCAGAATTTTTAGCCTGACCTTAAAATCCAAACTAATCAAGATGTAATGAAGCAGGATGGGGAATATGATGAAGAAGAAGCACTAGAAGAAATAAGCAAAGAGTTGGAACAGTTTGAAGACAAACCGAATCCTAATTTGAATGAGACTGAGCCAATAAATCTAGGGGATCAAGAAGATGTTAGGGAAACTAAAATCAGTGTACATGCTTTGCCACAACTAAAAGATGAAATGATTCAAGCATTAATTAATTATAAGGATGTTTTTGCATGGTCTTATAATGATATGCTTGGTTTAAGCACTGAATTAGTGGCTCACAAATTGCCAACTGATCCTGCGTTCCCTCCTGTCAAACAGAAGTTGAGGAAGTTTAAAACTGATGTAAGTATTAAAATCAAAGAGGAAATCATGAAACAACTTGAAGCCAAAGTAATTCGAGTGGCTCTTTATCCCATGTGGTTATTCAATATTGTTCCCGTACCAAAGAAAGATGGCAAAATTCGAGTGTGTATTGATTACCGTGATTTGAATAGAGCAAGTTTGAAAGATGATTTTCCACTAGCCAACATCCATATTTTTTTATACAACTATGCTAAACACGAGGTTACCTCTTTTGTGGATTGTTATGCCGGATATCATCAGATCATTATGGATGTTGAAGACGCAGAGAAGACGTCTTTTATCACACCATAGGGGACCTATTGTTATCGAGTGATACCGTTCAGTTTGAAGAATGCTGGAGCAACATACATGAGAGTCATGTCCACTATATTTCATGATATGATGCATAAGAAGATTGAGGTATACGTGGATGATGTGATTATTAAGTCAAAAAGTCGGGCCGACCATGTTAAGGATTTAAGAAAGTTCTTTGAAAGGCTTTGCAAGTATAATATCAAACTCAACCCGATAAAATGTATATTTGGAGTTCCGTCTGGAAAGCTGTTGGGGTTTGTGGTCGGCCGTCGGGGGATTGAATTGGATCCCTTGAAAATCAAAGCCATTCAGGATTTGGCCCCGCCCAAGAATAGGACGGAGGTGATGAGTTTGCTTAGTAGACTGAACTACATTAGCAGGTTTATTGCTCAACTCACAACCACTTGTGAGCCCATATTCAAGTTGCTGAAAAAGAGTGCTGCGGTAAAATGGACTGAAGAATGTCAGGAAGCGTTCTGGGTCTTTGATTCGCCCATGCTGGTACCCCCGGAGCCTGGTAGGCCTTTGATCTTATATTTATTAGTCATGGATAATTCTTTCGATTGTGTCCTGGGTCAACATGATGTCATAGGCAAAAAGAAGCAGGCTATTTATTATCTTAGCAAGAAGTTCACCGCATATGAGGCCAGGTATACTCTTCTTGAAAGGACGTGTTGTGCCCTAACTTGGGTAGCAAAGAAGTTAAAGCATTATCTCTTATCCTATACTACTTATCTCATCTCCCACATGGATCCTTTGAAGTATATCTTTCAGAAGCCTATGCCGACAGGTCGATTAGCAAAGTGGCAAATATTGCTTACCGAGTTCGACATTATATATGTGACTCGAACCGCCATGAAAGCTCAAGCCTTGACAGATCATCTTGCTGAGAATCCCATCAATGGAGAGTACGAGCCATTGAAGAAGAGCTTGATGGAGAACCCTGGTTCTTGGATATCAAGCGATACATGCTGTCAAGAGAATACCCAACATATGCCACCAACGATCAAAAGAGGACTATTAGGCGTTTGGCTAGTGGATTTTTCTTAAGTGGGGGAATCTTATATAAGAGAACCCCAAATCTGGGACTTTTGAGGTATGTAGATGCAAGAGAAGCCTCGACAATCATGGTTGAAATACACTCTGGAGTATGTGGGTCGCATATAAACGATCATGTCTTGTCAAAGAAGATTCTTCGAGCAGGTTATTACTGGTTTACTATAGAGAGGGATTCTATTTAATTTGTTCGAAAGTGTCATCAATGTCAGGTACACGGTGATCTGATACGTTCTCCTCCTGTTGAGTTGCATGCAATGGCCGCTCCATGGCCATTCATGGCTTGGAGAATGGATGTGATTGGACCGATTGAGCCAAAGGCATCAAATGGACATAGATTCATTTTAGTAGTCATTGACTACTTCACAAAGTGGGTAGAAGCAGTAACTTTCAAGTCAGTGACAAAAAAGGTTGTGGTAGATTTTGTTCATGCCAATATCATTTGTAGATTTGGAATTCCTAAGATGATCATTACAAATAATGCTGTCAATCTCAATAGTCAATTGATGCAAGAAGTGTGTTAACAGTTTAAGATCGCACATCGAAATTCTACTCCATATCACTCAAAGGCCAATGGTGCTGTAGAAGCCGCCAATAAGAATATAAAAAAAATACTGTAAAAAATGGTACAAAGGTCTAGATAATGGCATGAAAAGTTGCCGTTTGCATTGCTAAGTTATCGCACCACTGTTCCCACTTCAACAGGGGCAACTCCATATTTATTGGTGTATGGGACAGAAGCAGTCATCCCTGTAAAAGTTGAAATTCCCTCTCGTCGAGTCATTGTAGAAGCAGAGATTGATGATGATGAACGGGTAAAAACCCGACCGGAGCATTTGAGTTTGATTGAGAAAAAAATGCTAACGTTTATGTGTCATGGCCAGTTGTATCAGAGGAGGATGGCTCGAGCGTATAACAAAAAGGTCTGTCCCAGGAATTTTGAAGTTGGCCAGTTGGTATTGAAACGTATCTTTCCTCACTAGGATGAAGCGAAAGGTAAGTTCTCCACTAACTGGCAAGGTCCCTTGGTTGTGAAGAAAGTGTTGCCCAATGGAGCCTTATATTTGACAGATATTGAAGGCAAAATGGCAAAAATGGCTATCAAAGCTGATGCGGTCAAAAGATATTATGTATGATATTTTATCCTTTGTTGATTTTATTGCATGTTTAGTACTTGCATTTTTTTTAAGATTGATATGATGAAGGCATTTTATTCTTCTATCCAAACATTGTGTCATCCTTTGTTTATCCATTTGAGCTTTGTTTCCTTCTTTCTTTCATATCCTTTTTTTGGAATCAAGATAGAGTCAAAGATAAATGTCAAGAAAATAAGAATAAAAGAAAGAGTTCAAAAAAAAATCAAATCAAAACAAAGAACAAGCTTTTGGAACTACGTGCGACCTGATTCTCCTCTCTCAGGAGTGAGATACGTAGGCTGCCCTATTTCGGGCTCGGTCCAACCAAATAAAGATTTAAGATTCGCCCAATCAACAAAACTGGGGCATGAGTTAATATGTTGTTTGAATCGATTCCAAAAGTTGTAAGTCCCATCCCCACTTCAAGTGTCATTTGAACCCCTTGCCATCCTTTTCTAACCTTATCCAAAAACCAAGTTACAACCAAAGAAAGTCTTTCAGATCAATTTTTGATAATGTTAAGGCTAAGCATGCAATGGATATGATGATATATTGTGAGGTACCACTTGTATCCCTCAGCATAAGAAATCAGGAAAGAAATACAAAAATAAGAGAGTCTTATTGGTGAAAACCCCCGTGGGCATCATAAGGCGATGGTGAGTTGAGAGAAATAAAAATGAGAGAGTCTTATTGGTGAAAACTCTCGTAGGCACCATAAGGCGATGGTGAGTGGAGAGAAATAAAAATGAGAGAGTCTTATTGGTGAAAACCCTCACGGGCACCGTAAGGCGATAGCGAGTTCAAGAGAAAAGTGAAAAGTGAAAAGAAAGAGATTCGTTGGCGAAAGTCTTTTAAGATGTCTTCAATTGAATGTGATGTATGATTCCAATAGATTTGAAGAAGCGGCTCAGCGACAAAGGCACGAACTCAACAACAAATGGGGAGTTTGGATAGGAAGATCAGGCAGCTTAATCCAAAATGTATGTCATACTCATTGGAGTTTGTTTGTCGTATTCAGATAAGTTTTCTTTTGAATATGGGACATTGCCCTTTTCTTTCATTTACATATTCATGCTTTTTGTCTTTTTATGTCATTTATCAAAATAAAAGTCGCCATCATTTCTGTACATTTTAAGTCAAGTCCGTGTCAAAACAAGCAAGAAAGGATTTCAAAATTTACTATCAGTCTTTCCAATTATATGAGGAAAAGCCAAGGCCCAACACATGAAAGAAATATGATCGTAATACAACATGAAGCAAAGGAAATCTATCAACCAACAGGCTGTTGATTCGTGGAAGCATTCAGATTTGGCAAAAGGGTGCACCTCAGAGGCATGGTAAAATGGAAACCCATTGTTTGAGTCAGAACTCATTTCCCTCAATCTGGATTTGGGTCAATGATGCGGCAAGACAGGGCAAGTGTCAGCGATTTGGAACAAAGATAAAAGGAACGAGTGCTGGGGCAGATACCTGAGAAGTCAAGAGCTGCAAGCCACCACTAAGTTTTTAATTGACAAATTTTCTCTGTTGAAATAGGGGCAAATTCGCTTCACTTAATTTAGCTACCATTAAAAATGCACATCCGTGAGATTTTACTTTGTGTTCAGGACCCTCCTAGAAAATGAGAATTTTTACTTTATGTTCAGGACCCTCCTGGAAAATGGAAATTTTACCTTCTGTTCAGGACCCTCCTGGAAAATGGGATTTTACTGTTTGTTCAGGACCCTCCTGAAAAATGAGATTTTACTTTCTGTTCAAGACCCTCCTGAAAAATATGACTTTACTTTCTGTTCAGGACCCTCCTAAAAAATGGGACTTTACTTTCTGTTCAGGACCTCCTGAATAATGGGATTTTACTTTATGTTCAGGACCCTCCTGGAAAATGGGATGTTACTTTATGTTCAGGACCCTCCTGAAAATGGGATTTTACTTTATGTTCAGGACCCTCCTGGAAAATGGAAATTTACTTTCTGTTCAGGACCCTCTTGGAAAATGGGATGTTACTTTATGTTCAGGACCCTCCTGAAAAATGGGATTTTACTTTATGTTCAGGACCCTCCTGGAAAATGGGATTTTACCTTATGTTCAGGACCCTCCTGGAAAATGGGAATTTTACCTTCTGTTCAGGACCCTTCTGGAAAATGGGATTTTATTGTTTGTTCAGGACCCTCCTGAAAAATGGGATTTTACTTTCTATTCAGGACCCTCCTAAAAAATGGGATTTTATTTTATGTTCAGGACCCTCTTGAAAAATGGGATTTTACTTATGTTCAGGACCCTCCTAGAAAATGGAATTTTACCTTATGTTCAGGACTCTCCTGGAAAATAGGAATTTTACCTTCTGTTCAGGACCCTCCTAGAAAATGAGATTAGACTGTTTGTTCAGGACCCTCCTGAAAAATGGGATTTTACTTTTTGTTCAGGACCCTCCTGAAAAATGGGACTTTACTTTCTGTTCGGGACCCTCCTGAAAAATGGGATTTTACTTTATGTTCAGGACCCTCCTGGAAAATGGGATGTTACTTTATGTTCAGGGATCTCCTGAAAAATGGGATTTTACTCTCCTGAAAAATAGGATATTACTTTATGTTCAGGACCCTCCTGAAAAATGGAATTTTACTTTCTGTTCAGGACCCTCCTGGAAAATGGGAATTTACTTTCTGTTCAGGACCCTCCTTGAAAATGGGATGTTACTTTATGTTCAGGACCCTCCTGAAAAATGGGATTTTACTTTATGTTCAGGACCCTCCTGAAAATGAGATTCTACTTTCTGTTCAGGACCCCCCTGAAAAATGGGATTTTACTTTCTGCTTAAGACCCTCCTGAAAAATGAGACTTTACCTTCTGTTCAGGATCCTCCTGGAAAATGGGACTTTACTTTCTGTTCAGGACACTCCTGGAAAATGGGACAGCACTTTCAAAAATGAAATATTACTTTACTATAATTTTTGTTCGGGATAATTTTCATTCTAGTTTTAATTTTGGGTTTCAGGAGCCCGCATGAAGAATAGGGTGAAGAAACGAAAAGTCAAGCAACAAAGCGAAGCAAATGAAAAATCAAGCAACAAAGTGATGAAACAGCAAGTCAGGAGCTCACCTGGAGAATAGGGTGAAGAAACAAAAACTCAAGCAACAAAGCGAAGCAATTGAAAGCCAAGCAACAAGTTGAAAGAAATTGCAAGTCGGGAGCCCACCTAAAGAATAGGGTGATAAAAGTCGAGTCAAGAGCCAACAGAAGCTGTATAGCTGGGATTTTGTAATTTCATTTATGTTTAACTTGTAATTTTTATTTTTTGATGTAATGACAGAGCCGCGGACCGAATCCTCGGTGGAACCTCACTCGACTATCCAACTCGGTATAGTCCACTTCTCTTCCAACCCTTTGAGATACTTGTGATTTCCTCATGACTTGGGTAGATAGGGTGTCCGACAGGAGTCGATTGTCCTTCTTTCTTTTACTCCTCTCTTTGAATAATGATCGGGGACAAAATTCGGTCTCGTTGTTTACTTCTTTGCCTAAAAACACTGCGTGTTTACATTCAAAGGGGGCATGATGTAGACACCTAATTTCTTCCTTCCCCGATATCGTTTTTACCTATTTTTTACCTTATCCTACCGTGTACCCTCACCCGTGTGATAATCCCTCCACAAAATGACAAAAATAACAATCCCCTAACTAATTTTATTTTTATCCTATCAACCTATTCAATCAAAACAAGACACCTACCTACCCTACCCTAACAAACTCTACCCCACGTCACCCTACCCCAAACTCCTAACATATATGTACATATCCATACACGGATATAGATGGAAAAAAAAAAGGACCAAAATGAATTTTCCACTTTAAGAAAAAGAGGGGGCCCACACACTATTAAAAAGGGGAATTCCCATTTTTCCATTTATTCACATCACTCTCAGAATATACATAAACAATATATACACTATAGGAGGCCATTTTTGGAGCATTGCCTTTGGCTTCTTCTTCATCCATCATCACTGCCATAAAAGCTCACAGCCAAGAGCTTTATTTTTACTCACTGGCACCTTCACTCACCAACGAGACACACACATAAACCTTACCATAAAACATGCACTAACACATAAAATTGCACACCCAGTGAGATTGAGAGTAGATCGAGAGAAAACTAGGCAGAGGAAGAGATTTGACAACGATAGAGAGAGAGAACGAAGCAGAAGGGAACGTGAGAGCTAAGGGAGTATCGTTATTTTGTTATTGTTTCGTCGATAAACTCATCGGAAGCGCGTCAAGACTGTCACAAATCCGTTTAAACCCATCAAAATACGGCGCAACTGGTACGTTTCTGTTTGTTTGCGGTCATCACTGAAGCTACGGGAGTCGCGGCGTCGTAAAGCAGTCGAGTGAATCTCGATTGTCTTTCGATTCCATTCGAAACTCATTAGGATCCTGTACGGATTTCTCTGGTTCTCACGATATTTAGCTCAGGTTTGTTGATTCTCATTTCGGGTTCTGGGACTTGGTTTTCATTCGTATTGACCAATCTATTGAGATCAGTTTGAGTATTGAAGTCGGAGTTCATCATTGTTGGGGTTCCATTTGAAATTTCAATTTCGGGTTTTCTTTATTATCAACGAAAGTTGATATCGAAAGGTCCATTTCTGATCCCTTTTAGTAATTTTTTTAATTTTGATATGTGGTGTGGTAAATTGATATTGTGTGAATCTTTCTCTATTGGATTTGGTGTTGTCTGAATCACGGAAGTTGGTTAATCGATCACTTGATTTGCGTGTTGGTTAATGTTCGATACCAAGTTAAAAATTGATTTGGTAGTTGAAGATTTATTGGTTTGGGTTGGGATGGAAACTCGACAGAAGTGAATATTAACTTGGGTTGATTAATTAGTTTGTTTGATTTGAATTGGATATTAATGTTATTAAATTAGGGTTGATTCTGATTCGTAGATGTTACTAAACGCAATAGTATCATGATAGAACGTGGTTTGGGTAGGCAAAGTTATGATTAAATGTTTTGTTGAATGTTTGAAATTTTGTTGAGTGATTGAAGTTCTATTGAATAGTTTGGTTTTCTCGTACTGAAAAAAAAATGTATTTACTTAGCCGGGGAATGCCCCGAGGCCTTATGTACTTATTCGCCGGGGAATGCCCCGAGGTATCTTGTACGCAAAGGAGGTTCGTGATGAAGGCCCAAGGCATCGGGTAAAGCATTGGAGCTTAGTTTAGGATTAGCGTAGGTTTACTTTCAGTACCTTTTTTATTTTGGGTTGTAATAATTGGACTGGACATTATATTTTGGATTATTTTGTTTTTGTTTGCTTGAGTGATTGTTTTTGCGTGCTTTGTGTGGTTTATGCATTTGTAATGTCAATTTAGTCGATATGCTCTGCCAAGCGACCATGGTCAAACCACGGGATCGAGGGGTGCCTAACACCTTCCCCTCGGTCAACAGAATTCTTTAGCCGGAATCTCTGTTCGCAAACCAGTATTAAAGAGTCAAAACCGTTTCGAAAAGGATTTTCCAAAGGTGACTTGGCACACCGGATTATGCCAAGTGGCGACTCTGAATAAGAAAAAATAATGTAAATAATCCTTTTTTTCGAAACGAATTTTTATTTTTTTGTCACTTAACAATAAAACCCTTTCGAACTTAAAATTATTTCTTTTGGAGTCGAAAAAAGAGTGTGACAACGCTCTCCTTTATATGGTCCTAAAAATCAATCATTATTGGATAATCCGAGTTCACTAAATAATATTTTTCTACATCAATATAAGAAAATAATTAATTAATATAAAAACAATATAATGTATAAAATAATACAAAACATGATATTTAAATCACTAACTTGGTCGTGGATGAGGAAAATTAAGATCCTATCTTTTAAGAGCTTGATCAAATATCCTAGCATCATGTGCAGTACCTTCCCATCCAGGATATACAAATGTGAAACACATATCCCAATCACATACCGTCATAATATTTTGAGAAGTGAAACCTTTTCTACCAATGTATTTAATTTGATCCTTCGAAGGGACAATACATGATACATGTGTTCCAACTATAACTTCAATGCAATTTTTATAATATGGTCAATGCCTTTTATCTTCTTTTAGTTTAGGATGTATATCATAAAAGATTGAATCTTTTGATTTAATATGTCCATAGCCAATTTCAAACATGCAAATAAAACATGATGAAAATACCTACTACCAATTTCTCCCGAATGTTGAAACCTTTCCTGGATCATTCGATTTCCAACACCATAACCTACTACCATTAAAAACATAGGAATCATCTCCTCGATGGACATATTTCTTGTTGCTTTCAAGCCATATTGTTCATTTAAAGTCTTGCACAACTCAAGAAAAATATGTTTTCCCATTTTAAACATTTCTTAACATCGTCGATCATGTCCTTCTTTAATGAAATAAAAACCTGTATGAAGAGAAGTTCTGCATGGAACTTTTAAGTAAAACTTCATGAAATATTATGTTGCTAAAGTGATGTAGGAAATTGCCGCATCAAAGAAAACATTATTATCATTATTTTTAATTAAAACTTCTTCATCAGATACATCATCATCAGACGTATCACAATTATTTCTAGCCAGTGACATATCTGTAATAAACAAATAAATATTATTAAATTTAATTATGTAAGATTGAAAATTTATTTATTGCTCATAGAATAATAGTGTAAATTATTCAAATATAAAAACTTTATAGCTAAAAGAAACTCAATTAAAAGAAAAAAAAACATCATATATTTTAAAAGCAAATCATAATAAATAACATCATAAATTTAATCCTTATAAAGCACGATCTTCCTTTCCAACCATTGCAATTGCAATTCTGCATCTTTTTGTGCTAAGAACATTTCTCCAATTAATTGTTTGTCAAGTAAATCACTCTTTTTCCACCATAAATCACTACCAACAATCATACCCTGCAAATTGCAAATTATAATCATTACACTCTTAATACTAAATAAAGTTTCTCCTGACTCCGTTGAAGTGCTTGATTCCATGACGTCAACAATTCTCTCCATTGATGAACTAATTTTCTGACTAGGATTAATTTTTTTCATTTTTGTTGATGCCTTTTTTTTTCTTCTAGTATGACTCTCGCTGTTACTTTTTTTTTTTTCCAGCTTCAATTAATTCTTCTAAATCATCAATAGTTACAAATTCTTAATTATTTATTGGAGTGTCAATCTCAAATGGTTGCTCAGATTGAAACTATCTACTCCCTTGTATACCATCTGGTAAAACTCCAGATGATGGTACCCACGCATGTTCTTCAGTAGCAATAATATCCTTAAAACATATCTCTATTTGAGTTAGATATTATAAGCCTTTTTCTTTAAATTTCTCTACATCTGAATTTTCCTACAATGATGAGAAGAAGTAAGATATGTTATTAGTGATCAAAATAACATAATAACTTATCAAGTTGAAGTGAATAATATGTAATAAGATTAGAAGTACCTTTATTTTTCTATCCTACCATTCGGCGCTCGCTTGAATGATTTTATTCTCGCTATCCCATCCTAAACCAGTTTCCTTTCCAACTAAAGCATCCCATCCTTTTCAAATGGTTTTAAAATTATCCCATTTATTCTTCAATTTGACTAACATCATCATCAATGATATTTTTAATTTTTTTTAAAAAAATACGTGAAAATAAAATAACAATATATAAATCATAAAGAATTATGACATAAATATGAAATGTAAAATTTTAAAAATCAAACGTTAATTAAACTTGTAAGACATGTTAATTAATTAATAAGAAATATATATATATATATATATATATGTATATATTGTGTGTGTGTGATAGAGATACTTTTGTCATAAAAAAAATAATTTTCTGTTCTTTTTTAAAAGCAAAAATTTTGCTTCTGCGTATTTTTAAAAGCACTTTTGTAAGTTTACCAAATACGCCTCTTTTTTTAAAAAATATTTTTTTCTCAAAATAAATGCTTATTTTGGAAAATAAGCAATCCCAAACAGGCACTAATAAGAGCTTGTTTAGTTATTTTTATTATTTTATATCTTATATGTAAATACATAGTAATCAATTATGATTAAGTATTGATAATCATAGTTTAAAAAAATGATACATGTCATTTATTTATTGATTGAGTGTAAACACTCGATGCTAGTAAATTTTTACCTACTTAAGTTTGTGTCTAAAACAAATCATTTATGTTTTTTTTTACCGATTTAAAAAAACATAATATAACTTTTAAAAGTAGTACATTTGAAAAAAAAAATAATGAAAGAACAACTTGAGATCTCATGCTAAGGTAACAATGAATTATTTGAGACAGTAAAACTTGTGTCCCAATTTTTATCCTTTATTCATATTTTCCCTATTGATGATGCATACACAGTGGTACACCCATACAACTTCCAAACCCCAGAAAAAAAAAAAGAGAAGAAAAAAAGCCATAATTAATCTCTCATTGCTTTGTGGACGTTTTATAAACCCATCATCATTAGTAATTATGGACAATTTATTTAGATGAGTCATGCATGCCCCGTTCCACCAACTACTTTAGCTATCAGTTTATGGCTAATATATTTATGGGTTTAAGTTATCGATAAACTTTTTAACTTGTTTGTAAAATTTAAGAAGACACTTCTAATCTTCTATTAAAACTTGTACCTATTGAATACTTAAATTATCTAAAACGGGTATCTATTAAACATAAAATGTTGATGTAGCAAAGAAAGTATCTCTCACTTTTTTGAAGTGCGTAATTAAATTCTAAAACAATATTATTTTTTATCATGAAAAAACTTATACTATCTTTTATCTCTAATTGACACTTGACATTAAAATAACTAAAAATATTTTTTTATTCATTTTTAAAAATATCAATTTTTTAATTAATAAAGAAAAATCAACCCATCCCCTATTCGGTCGTCTCATTCGTTATATCTCTATATTCTTCTTTTCTTCAGCATGCTTTTTTCTTCTTCTTGCTATTTTACGGTAAACTATATATAGAGAGAGAGAAATTTCTATTGTCTTGTTATTTAAATGATATTTACATGTAAAATATGTGATTTGTAATTCTAACAGAAGTAAAATCACCTGGTACAATAGATAAAGATTATTTGATGATACTTAAAAAAAAAAAAAGTACATCAATATATATAACTTAAATTTGTTTCTTATTAGTGGCGTTAAAAATGCCTAAAAGCTTACCCGCGTTAGATATTTACCTTCAATCAATAAATAAATGACACATATCATTTACTTTAACTCTGATTATTAATATTTAATCATAATTAATTACTATGTATTTGCATATAAGATATAAAAGAATATAATTATCTACGCAAGCTCTTAATAGTATAACGCAATTGTTGGCCAATTTTAACCAAAAATTTCTTCTACCTAACTATCATTTGTTATGTAAATTAGCCAACTTTCAATAATAACATTACTAAAAAATATTTACATTTATATACCCTTAACTGTTGAAAACTTCACATAATCCTATGCTTACTTCAAATTTAATTTCTATAATATATTTTATTTTGAGCTTCTGGAAAGAACACTTCACATTAATTTTATCGTTGTATCATTAACAAAATAAACTCAACTTAAATAAATTGCGTATCCATTCCACTATGTCTTTGCCGCTAAATCTGAACTTCCGATTATGTTATGTGTGTGTTGCTTGAGATTTAAAAGAAAATGAAGAATTTGAGAATTCAATTACGGCAAGAAGATGTGAAGAAAATTAATTAGAAAAAAAAAAAAAAGACGTGTAGAAAACTAAAGAATAATAAATTTTTACTGATCCTAAGTTTTAAAGTTTATATCACCCTTATATTTTTGATGCATGCATATCACC
>NC_061112.1:115709400-115760400 GCF_002878395.1 Capsicum annuum | reverse complement strand
GGTGATATGTAGGCACCGAAAATATAATATTGAAGTCTCATGTCAAAGTCAAACCATAATTATACAAGGGACTAACTAACTAAAATTGTTGAATTCAAGAGACAAATTATAAAACCAAATGATACCCACGTTAAGCAAGAGCCATCACAATCCACATTATGACATTAATTCTAAATTGCATGCAATAGAGGGAATTGATTTGACATTGATGGATGGGTCTCCACCTTTGCCCTTGGGTAGTTGATACAACACTATTTAAGTCCACTTTCACTTGTTTTCCTATGCATTACAAACTAAATCACAAAGCTATACATATCCAACATTTGTTATTGTAAAATACACTTGTGTCTCATCTTTATTATGGACCATGACATGAATCCATCATCATACTTTCTTGTAACTATGACCCTTGACTTTCATTTTCTATTAATCACTACTTTCTCCGTTCACTTTTATGTATTCATTTTGAATTTTGAAAAAATTATTCCTTATAGTATTATTAGATCTAAAATAATACTTTTAGATAATTGCATTAACAGAAATTTAGTTACAAATTATTTCAATTTATTAAAAGATATATTATTTTAATTGTATTTTTAAAGTTCATTTTTAATTATATAATTTAAAATCAATTTCATATTTATAGGGTTGTAATCAATATTTTCCTTAAATTGTGAATTGATGATTATGGTAAATATATGTTATATTTTATTTAAAAGATTAAACACTTTTATCAGATAACTTTATTAAAAGAGGATTACGTGTAAATCAAATTAATGTTCCGAAAAAGTATCTGAATCACCTATCTCTCTCCATTCAAATTCTCTAAAACTCAACCTCACCTCTCTCTTTCTCCATTATAATACTCAACCTTTCAAAACTTTATTGAAATTTGTGTCTCCATTAACTTACTCAGATAATATTCATATTCTTCCCTTGAAAATACAAGATTGACAAAAAGTGAGCTTCATATTATATTCATCTTCTTCGTTGAAAAAAGTGAATTTCATAGATAATATTAATCTTCTTTCCGAAAAAACACAAAATTGATATATTTATTTTTTTCATTCTCTATTGTGAATCATGTCTAAACCAAAATTCGATTCTACTCCTTCGCGTAGAAGTCCTAGAATAATTGAAAATAGTAGCCCCATTCATCTTTCTAGACCTTCTTTTGATTTAGGTTGTTTCACTCCTCCTTTATCGAAGCGTAAAAAAAAGATTGTTGAAAGTGGATCTTACAACAAGAATCAAAATTAGTGCTTGCCCGATAAAATTGAAGTTCCCTTTGTTCATAAACCATCAAAGAAGTAAATTTTGAACAAAAAGATTATTATTCCTCATGATAAGATGAATTATAAGAGAAAGAATATGGTTAGTGAACAAGTGCCTGACTTTAATTTTGAAGATGAGATTCCATTACTCAAACCAAAAATTCAAGTGTGGAGGCATACATAGACATAGATATTGTATTTTGATGTTTAGTTATTTGGTTATTACTACATGTTTTCTTAAGATTTGTTGGTATGAACGAAGTTTAGTTTTTGTATTTAAGTAGTATTTATATAATGTTATGCTACTTTAACATTTGTTTCGCATTTTATATCGTTGAATGAAATTGATATGAACTAAGTTGCATCTAATGGTATTAAATTTGATATCAACTACATCAAATTGTACATTTCGATTATGCAATTAGCAACATTTGACATGAATATTGTATTTTTGATTCTGCAATTAGTAACATTTCGATTCTTTCAAATTATATTCTAAATATATGCATACATATATTACATGTCATACACACATATTCTGACGTTCATACCTATTTGAAATATTTTTCACATATATTAACATGCACAAGACATATACACAAACATATAGTGCTATACACAATTGAATGCCGTATGTACTTATATATTGTATGTATGTAAGTGTATGCATAGTGATACATAGAATATAAACTTAACACATGTCAAACAAATATTTGTCTCTTTCATTGCCGCTGGTGGAATAATTGTATGCTGAATGTATGTTATTTGTATATTCAATGTATCACTAGATATACAATAACATACACATGCAAAATGCATGTAACCACATAATTATATGTGCTGTAAATATCATTCTTATATTTTTATTATATATATGTGATAAGGTAATTGTATGTTTTGTGTATGTGACTGGTGTGTTTACTGTGTTTACTTCAAAAGTCAATTAACTATGAATATTTTACTTACGTCACTCAACCTATTTAATTCATTAATTTTTAATTAAAATTTTCTAACATGAAATTTTATTTAAAACCAAAATTCTAAAAAAATTAAAAGATCATTTGAACCATATTATTACATATTCTCGTGTTTACTTTATAACCAGCTGAAATTTTAAAATATCCTAAATAGTTTATATCAGTTCATTTATAATGTTAATATTAATTTTAAAGATTTTCAGAATCATATTCATTTAGCTGATTAGATTTAACTACCTTTCAACATGATACTTATTTATGAAATTGATTTTTCAATCATAAGTTGAGTGACCATTTAAGTTATTAACTCCTTATTTGATCACAAACCCTCAATACTACAAACAAAATGAAATTAAAAAAGCTTATTGAGAAGCTTATTGAGAAACTTCTTGCAATTCCAGGGGATTGGACTAAATTTTCATTCAATTTGAATCGTTATAAAACATTGACTGTCACTTTAATTTGTGCAACTTAAATTTCTGTTATTTATGTACATATAACTAAAGTTGTTAAACAAGAATAAACGAAAAATTAATAAAAACTGGAATTTCGTAACTTGAGAACAGAATCCTTTGAATTATACATTTAAGATCTTTATTAATTATATGAAAATCATTTAATGAGATATTTAAGGTGATAAAGATATCTGACAATAACTGACATCCCTTTTTTGGGGTAGAAGAATCTTTTTTTTTTTTCCATATATATAATTGGTATTTTTTTATTTATTAAAAGGGGAAAAACGTTTTTACTTTATTATTTTTTTATAAGATTTTCTACAACTTGATAAAATGAAAGTTATGCTATAAGTTGTAATTTGCTATCTAAGGAATGCTATATACAACTTGAATTTTTCACGTTTTTTCAAAAGAAATGGCCACTAAAATTTTACCTCAACATTTCTGATGTTTAATCTTAGATTTTATTTAGAAAATAAGTTATTACTGTTGAGAATAAAGAAACATGAAAAAAAAAATCTTTTCTCTATATATATTAAAAGTCATAAACAAAAGTGAGAACATATTTTTTGAATAATGGATAAATAAAACTGAAGGAATAAAGTATTTCTTTTGTAAATGCTAGTATATGTCTTTCCAAGATCACGGTGAATCTTTTCTTGTCACTTTTGCCCTTTTAAGTTTTCAAAGTATACTTTTCCTTCTTTTTTCCTTTTGCCTTTTTGCTTAGGTGGAGGAAATGATGCACCTTTTTATCTTAATAGAAACTTTTGGCAAAGTGGTCTTTTTATCCTCTTATGTTTGTCTAGTTTAAAATTGATTTAGATTCTTAATCTAGTTATTAAGATATTATCCAAGTCTTTCTTTTTAGGTAAAAAGAAGCTATCAATACTGTCACAAATCTGGATAACTTTCGAATAGTTCAAACTTCAAAGGTAAATCTTTGGGCAAAGATTAAACAAGCATCATTGCACATGATATGTACTTTCACCTCACAAATTAAAGGAATGCACATGATGCATTAAAACAGCAACAAATTGATAGTAGTACATTTACTTTCGACATTAGCCCTACAAAGAAAGTAAACATGAGCACAACGATAATAGCATACCTAATATAATTCCACAAAATTGGGTCTGGGGGAGGGTAGAATGTACGCATACCTCACCACTACCTTAGAGGTATATAGGTTGTTTCCGATAGATCCTTGGTTCAAGGAAAAAATAGTTCAAAGTAAACATTACGATTGAAACAAATTGTTAGAAACACTAGCATCTCCAACAAGTATAGATGTAGGTGGGCAAGAACACAAAACAAATAAAATATATGTAGTTTTTTATACAATCTCCATACAGAGATACAAATTCCTTTGCAAAAATTAGGCCTTTTATTATGAGGCAACACTATATATATTGTCTTTCACTTTAGGACTTGGGCAGAAGAAACTTGAGCATCACTCTCTTTCTTCTTCTTGTTCTTTTTTTGTCTGGATTGCTAAAGGTGGACAATTACATAATTTGTTATATATCTTTATCAACAATATACTATCATGTCACTTATCTATGAAATAAATTATCAACAATAATAATAACATTACAAAGTTATACTAGTAAACAGGAGAAATAAGTCAAACTTTATAGAAACATGGAATATGTGATATTATAAACTGGTGCAATAAATTATTATACTGTCAATGATAACTGAATAATAATACTTTCACCTGCCTCATTATTAAATACCCTGAGACCTTCAAATTTGCTCACCTGTACACGCAAGGATGCCCGAGTCAGCACCTATACATATTGGCATTGACAATAGCAGCACCAACAAAATAACTCCAAAAGCATATACGTCTGATTTGAAGGAAGGCAGTGGTTTCTTCGACGCAGCCAACTCAGGGGCACGATAACCCAACACTCCTGCATCCAGAATCTGTTCTATTGTGCCGGCTTGTGTCATGAGACGGTGAAGGCAGTAATCCGCAACTCTTGCATCAAGGTCAGGCCCATCCAACAAGATGTTGGTTGCTTTAAGGTTTCCATGTGGAACCTCACGGTCAAAATGGAGGTGGTTCAAGCCACGTTCAACATCAACTGATATTTTGAGTCTTTGAGACCAGGCTAGTGGTGGACCTTTTTTACCAGGTCGATCTACAAATATGCAGCATATTAGAGAAGTAAGACCACACAAACAAATATCGATAGTCACATGAGTAGAAAGTACGTCATTTTGTAGGATTTATAGAAGAAAAATGTACCACGTTCTAGCTGATTTCCAGTAAAGTAAATCGTGATAACAAAAGCCAAACATCACATTTTTCAGATCCATTAAGAACTCAAACATCTGCAACTTCAGCTACGAGAAAAATAAGTACCATACTGCAAATCCATCGCAGCTGGTGAAGTGACAATCACATAGAGCATTGGTTTAGTACTACTTGGTGTGAAAAATACGTAAACAAAAGATAGAAATGCATACTTTTTTTAACGGCATATGGTATATTAGCATTACTACTTGGTGTGGGAATTGTATAAACCAAGTAGAGATATGCACAATCTATTGGGTTCTAGATGTGCTAAAGTATATTACCACACCAAACCAAATACTCGAAGTTAACAGGTAAAATCTCGCCACAGGATCAACAAAGCAATGTTGAAGTGCTCAACTAAAATGAGCATGGGAAAAACATGTGAACCATAAGAATTGTGAGATATCACACAATCAGAATTCCTCGTATAAAACATGAGTCGGTAAACTAAATAAAAGTGACTAGATTAAAGAGTAGGGTGACAAAGCCAGCAAAACATGGCATGCGAGTTTAGAGCTAGCACATGAAGCTTACCATAGAGGAAACTTGCAAGACTTCCAGGAGATACATAATCCGAAAGAATGAGCTTCTCAGGCTGTGGAGGACCCCAGTAGTAACCTCTTAATCCTACTACATTAGGATGCATAATATTGGCAAAATTTTTAGCCTCCTTCGCAAAATCCTTTCTCTGCTTCGCCACTCCTTCTCTCAACCATTTCACAGACAAGAGCAACCCATTCTCTAGTGTTGCCCTGTAAGATGTACCATGGCTGTTTCTACCTAGGACTTCAGCCGGAGCCCTGGAAAGTTCCGCAGGTGTAAATGAGATTGTATCATCAACGAAATACAGTTCTCCATCCAGACGATCTGGATACCTCACATCCAATCTTGCAAAATTTTCTGCAGCATACGATTCTCCGGACTCTGGCGACCAAGAGAAATGGCTACCTTTTGAAGGGGAGAAACCAGTTATAGCAACCATTTTCTCATTTGGACTAATTATTTCTAATGATCCTTTTCATGAAGTCATAAGATCTTCGGCTGAAACAACTACACCATCGGTCCCCTTCCTATTGCTAAAGCCAGAAGGATATGATGGGGCTTGGCGATGAACATCATTTTCAGTAACATGAGGATGAGGCCTCCTTGATGATGCTTGTCTATAATAAATGAAAATGGTCAGCAAGATCAAAATAATAAGAGCAATTACACAAGAAACTATTATTACCACCTTGATGATGGTTTTAAGCGACCTGCTTTTCTGGTTTTGTGTGAAGCTTGGCCAGATCCTGGGGAAGGATTTGGAAATTGAAGTCCAGAGTTTACAGGGTAGAAAGATGATAAAGGAAACTTTCTCAAATTTTCAGGGACAACACCAGATAAGTCATTGAGTGATGCATCGAAGCTTTGGAGGCCATCAGGCAGGTTCTTTGGCAGTGGACCAGAAAAATGATTCTGTGAAATGTCTAGAGAAGTAAGAGAACTAACTTGACCAATCGACATAGGAAGAGGTCCACAGAAATCATTTCCAGCTATATCAAATACTTGAAGCGCGGTCAATGAACCAAAACCATCAGGAAAAGAACCATCAAGCTGATTATGAGAAAGATCAAGAACGTGGAGGTTGGGTGTAGCAGAGGGGGGGAAAATCAATATTTCCAACAAGTGCATTGTTTTGTAGAAGTTCTTCAATAGTGGGTAATGTTGGCAGAGAAGTGAGGAGAGGTCCATCCATCTGGTTGAAACTAAGATCAAGGACTGTGATTGATAAAAAAATGGACCTTGGGCTTAACTCAACCTCAAAAGCTAGCTCATGAAGGGAGGATTGCCAAGACCATATAAGGAGACCAAGGACCCTTTAACCCACTGATGTGGGACTCCAACACCCCCGCACGCCCAGGGCTGGAAATCTGGAGCGTGGACAATATAAGACGGGGGGCCCAACATCGGAAACAATGAACTGGGTGGGCCTGGCTCTGATACCATGATAAAAAAATAGACCTTGGGCCTAACTCAACCTCAAAAACTAGCTCATGAGGAGAGGATTGCCCAAGACCATATAAGGAGACCAAGGACCCCAGGGCCGGACATCTGGACCTCAAAAGCAGCTAGCTCATGAGGGGAGGATTGCCCAAGACCATATAAGGAGACCCAGGACCCTTTAACCCACCGATGTGGGACTCCAACACCTCCTGCACGCCCAAGGCTGGACATCTGGAGTGGTGGGAATCCAACACCCCGCTGCACGCCCAGGGCTGGACATCTGGAGCGCGGACAATATAAGACGGGGGGCCCAACATTGGAAACAATGAACTGGGTGGGCCCGGCTCTGATATCATGATAAAGAAATGGACCTCGGGCCTAATTCAACCTCAAAAGCGGGGGGGCCCAACATCGGAAACAATGAACTGGGTGGGCCTGGCTCTGATACCATGATAAAGAAATGGACCTCGGGCCTAACTCAACCTCAAAAGCTAGCTCATGAGGGGAGGACTGTCCAAGTCCATATAAGGAGACCAATTACCCATTCCTTTTCCGATGTGGGATACTTAACACTCCCCCGCACACCCAGACCTCATTAACTGGAGCGTGGACAATATAATATAGGGCCCAACATCGGTGAACAAAGATTTAGGCCGGGCCTGACTCGGATACCATGATAAAGAAATGGACCTTGAGCCTAACTCAACCTCAAAAGTTAGCTCATGAGAGGAGGATTGCCAAGACCATATAAGGAGACCAAGGACCCTTTAACCAACCGATATGGGACTCCAACAATGATTTTATAGAAACATTGAATATGTGATTTTATACAGTAAATGAATGGACATCAAGGGTAATTTTGAAAGTCTCGACACTCGATACCTAAAGGTAGGAGTGTAGAGAGCTAAACATGGAGTGTCTATAAGGTTTCCTTTATATATAAATGTACATATTGGTTGGAGGCACAGTTATATATTAAGAAAAAGAATGTATGCATATAACTTGTTCTGCCACTTGTATGTGAAATGAAGTTTCATCTTTCCAAATATGTTTCGCTTGCAGTGGAGAAATTTTGTTGAGATTTGATGCATTCTTTGAAGTGGTATAAAATTCCATTTATAAACTGGTGGAGTAAATTGAAGGGGAGCCTTGGAGTAACTGGTAAAGTTGCTGCCATGTGACCAGGAGGTCACGGGTTCAAGCCTTGGAAACAGCCTCTGGCAGAAATACAAGGTAAGGCTGCGTATGATACACCCTTGTGGTGGGGTCCTTCCCTGGACACCGCGCATAGCGGTAGCTTTAGTGCACCGGGCTGCGTTTTTTAAACTGGTGGAGTAAATTATTGTAATGTCAATGATAACTGAATAATAATACCTTCACCTGCCTCATTACCAAATTCCCCGACACCTTTAAATTTCCTACCTGTACACGCAAGGATGCCCGAGTCAGCACCTATACACATTAGCATCAACAATAGAATCAACAGAGTACACAATGAGAGCGCAATGTCGGAAAAGGCTTAAGCGTGTCCTTAAATGAGAATCATGCCAGAGAAATTTCAAGCGCAGGATAAGAATTTTTCAGCTTTTGTTTCTGGTGCAAATGTTGGATACAACAGCTCAGTCTTGTACAAAGTAGTCTTCAACAATAATTTTTGATAAAGGAAGTTCATTTGCTAATGAAAACTTATTTCACTTTATGGGATCATCACTACCATCTCTTGCTGCCCGTTCAGTTGAGAAAAACTGAGAGCTTTAGCTAAATCCTTGAAAAGAGTACGACAATCGGAAGGACAAAGAAGGCACGAAATGACCTCAACATTTATCTCTCAAAATCAGTATGGATTGTTCTAGCAACTTGAGGAACCTCTGTCTGCTTCAGATTTGCTAACACTTAATTCACGTTAAGAGAAGTTAATAGTTATGATGACCTTGAAACCACAAAGTAGGAGAAGACATTGGACAGCGAATTAAGTTACATATGCAAGGCACTCCCCTTCTGAGATCTTTAAAAGAAATAAAGAGAGGAGCAGGGAGGAGTGGGGAGGACTTGACTCCTAACACAACTAAATAAACAGTATACATTTTATTGGACGCATCCCACACATTTAAACTGGCATAACCTTGAGTGTTGGCGGAAATGAGATAATTGATGTCACAAAGTTAATGAAAATCCAGTTTTTATGATTTTGGATAGGGCACTGAAATATGGTAGATCAACGTTAACTATAATCAATGGCAAATTGTTGGTTACATATTTAACGTGGGTGTATATATATCAAAGCAAGTATAAAGTAGAAGTTAAACACAAATAAATGATTTTATCACCAAATAATCATGCATAAGTACTTGGCATATGAAATTATTGCAGGAAAATCATTCATATTATTCTCGTATTATCTAAGAGTTACACTACTTGATATTTAGTATGCTACTTGAATGAAAAAAATGAGGCCTTAAATGGCTGGTGTTCATTTGGCGTTCCTTCTATGCTTGTATCGCTCTGTCTAGACAGCATGGAGGGAAGTGTGCAGTAATCATCGCCAGAAAGAAATTCTTTTAGCCATCGTAAATGACTTGAAGTGCAGTAAATACAGGCCAGTAGACTTATATGAATTTAGGTCAATGAACTCACTTACAGAAATTTAGGGCAATGAATGTGCTACAATAGGGGGGACATAGGGTCGTGATCCAGCGAGGGTTAGCTAACATATAGAAATAGTATTACATAATGCAAACAACGAAGGAAATGAAAAGGCGGTGGTCTCCTTGAGTAGTACACCTCATACTCGTCTTTGCCCACGGAAAATACTGGTCATGACTTCTCAAGTGAAAATGAGAGTGAAACAAAGTAAAGGTATCAGAGAAAGGGATGTACAGTGGATACTAGAAAGTGAATGTACAGTGTACACAATGTTCCTCCCTCATCATCTACTGACCTTTTTAGCGGGAGAAAACATAATCTCTTTTTCCAATTTTCCAAAACAAAATAAAGGATCCACCCAGAGAGAAAGAGAGAAAATAAGAAACGAAAAACAAGAAGTACAGTTTCATAAGAGTTCATAATGTAGCATCATGTCGTAAAAGCATAAAAATATCAAAGTTTGAGGCTGGCAGAAGTGTGAACATAATTTCTTTTTCTTCAAAAGTGAACATTCTTTGTATCTAAAACATTACGTTAGCGCAACATATGTTTCTGCTGCTTGAAAGTGAGGTACAATTCTGAATTATTCACCTCTTTTAATCTAAGGAGAAAGTTCACTTCTTAGTCACTAAATACGCAGATACTAGCAAAAATTTTGTTTCAAGCTTTTTAAAGAATAGCTTCAAAGATGACAGTCCAAAGAACAACGGGTAGCAACCAACTTCACATGAGCATAAGGAAACAGTAAATTGTTGCTACACGTTGATGTTTTGCTAGTACTTGAAATAATCTCTTTGTTTCTTTAACAGAAAAAGATTCACTTTTGGATGCACAAAACAGAAAGACAGATGCCTTTTGCCCCAAATTTTTCCTTGTACTTTAATAGTCTGGTTTGAATTCAGGCACGTAAATACAGCAACATCATGTAATGTGATAGTGGTCCTCCAAACTCTTAGGTGTAAAGTATGCATCTTCAGATGCCACCTCTCAACAAGTGCAGCAATAAAAGCATGGGCCAATTGTATACATCCTACCTGATGGACCCCAAAATCCTACATCTATAAATATTTTTCGGACACGTCAATGAACAGGACGATAATAAACCAAATTCCAGAAATTATCATCTAATTGTCTACACAAAATAGACTTTGCACTTTACCATCCCATACGTCCTTTGACCTATGATGGTTGACTTGTCTGTAAGCTATGGCCTAATGGCCCTGGATATAGTTGTATCAACCTCTGATGCTCCATGCGACTTAAGTGTGTGTATGTGTGTGTGTTTACATAAGCAATCGCGTTAGGTTACTTAACTTGTTATATTGATAAATCATGTCAAGCAACGGATCATCAATCAATGACCAATAGATATATACCTGAAATAACCAAGATCTACTTTATATAAAGGGAAGAACATGTTGTTTTTCGGGTACATAAAATCTGTATTTTCGCAACACTACTTCAACACAAGTTCAAGAATAAATCAAGAACACTTATGAAGTTGTCCAACACCTTCAACACAAGATCAAAATGATCTTTCAAAGAAGTATGTTTTCAGTTTCTTAAAGAAAAATAGATGAAGTAGAAAAAAGCCAAGTCCTCCAAATTCAAGGAGTGTTCTTAAGGAAATAATTTTCCTCAAGTACCCGAGGTTCCGGAATTTTCCTCCCAAGATAAAATGGCTTCACAACCAGAATGTAGCGGTACCTTAAACTTTTTGGTTTTCTTCGAACTCACTCAACGGGAGATGATCACACAGAGTTTTTAGAAGCAAGAGAATATTTTTCTTATGCAGAAATTTTTCATATTAAACCTGTGGAAAAATGCAGGTTGATATAGCCATAAAGTGCCCCTTCCGAAAGGTGGCAATGGTTCATCCGAAAAGGTGTATCCTTTGGAAGAGTCATGTTTGTTCATTCGAAACATTGTGTCTTTTTTTAAACAGACACAACTATCCAAACAGTCACTCTTTTTTCAAAATAATGTGTCTTCTCCTCAAAGGGTTGTGTCCCTCCATTTTCCATTTACACCAATTGAACCCAACAATCCCCCACATTAATGGGGAATGACTATTCTTTGTAAAACTTTACGAACAAATATGTGATCATCAAGCAAAGACTGATTGCATCTGGATAAGTGAGTTTTCCTTTGAACTTTCCGTAGTGAACATACATCGGATGCACTCGGTCAATTGGTAGATTTGATATCTTTGAACCGTCGAGCGTTAATATACACCTAGACAACACCATGTTACACAACCAGTCTTTTACCGTTTATGGTTCTCACGGGTTTGTTCGTTTCAGTCATGAACACGTTACGGTCTCATGAGAGCTTAGAGAATAGGCCTTTACTAACATTCTCCTTGAAGCGGCTTCGACTTCGCCCTCACATAGGTGATTTCTAAAAGTTCAATCCTGTAGATTAAACTATTTGGTCAAATCCGCCAAATTTAGATAATCATTAAAAACTTCACACCATAAGTCTTATCCTTGTTTACTAAACATTGTCTACATCATGAGAATGGGTTGGGTAAATTGACAATGTTGAACCTGTTAGACATAACTTTGTTTGATTTCCTTGAACCTAGCTCTTGGGATCTCTAGTCTGCTAGGTAGAGTTACCGCCATGCTGACTTGTCTTAGGCCGTAAACCTATTCCCTTAGATGTCCTCTCAACTCCTTCTCTAGACGGGCCTTTTTAAGTGGATTCAACACATTATCCTTTGACTTTACATAGTCAACAGTGATAATTCCACTAGAGAGAAATTCTCTAATGGTATTATGTCACCGTCTTATGTGACGAGATTTACCATTGTACATCATGCTCCCTTACCTACCTATTGCCGCTTGGCTACCACAGTGTATACATACTGATGCCACTGGTTTAAGCCAACAAGGATTATCTTTCAAGAAATTCCAGAGCCATTCTGCTTTTTCACCGTTTTATCTAATGAGATAAATTTTGATTCCATTGTAGAGTGAGCAATACATGTCTGTTTAGATGATTTCCAAGAGACCGCTCCTCCACTGATAGTAAATACATATCCACTTGTGGATTTTACTTCATTCGATCCGATGATCCAATTTGTATCACTATATCCTTCAAGTATTGCGGGATATTGATTATAATGCAAAGCATGGTATTGAGTGTATTTAAGATACCCCAAAACTTTTTTCATTGCCATCCAATGAGTTTTATTAGGATTACTCGTATACCGACTCAACTTACTAATAGCACATGCTATGTTTGGTCGTGTACAATTCATGATATACATTAAACATCCCAACACTCTTGCGTACTCTAACTATGAGTCACTTTCACCTTCATTCTTTTGAAGTGCAAAGCTCACGTCCAATAGAGTCTTGGCAATACCAAATTTCAAATACTTGAATTTGTCAAGTACCTTTTTAATGTAATGAGACTGTGACAATGCCAACCCTTATGAATTTTTATTCCTAAGATCACATCCATAACTCCAAGGTCTTTCATATCAAACTTGCTCTCGAGCAGTCGTTTCGTAGCATTTATGTCAGAAATGTCTCTACTTATGATCAACATATCATTAACATACAAACAAACAATGACTTGGTGATTTGGAGTGTCTTTGATGTAAACACATTTATCACATTCATTTATCTTGAATCCGTTTGCCAACATGGTTTGGTCAAACTTCGCATGCCATTGTTTAGGTGTTTGTTTTACACCATAAAGTGACTTAACAAGTTTACACACTTTATTTTCTTTTTCTGGAACCACAAAACCCTCAGGCTATTCCATGTAAATTTCTTCCTTCAATTCTCTATTTAGGAATGTTGTTTTCACATCCATTTGATGGATTTCAAGATCATATGCCGCCACCAAGGCAATTAACATCCGAATTGACGTTATCCTCGTTACAGGCGAGTATGTATCAAAGTAATCAAGGCCTTCCTTTTGTTTAAAGCCTTTTAAAACAAGTCTTGGCTTGTATTTGACAATACTACCATCAACTTTCATTTTCCTTTTTAAGATCTATTTAGAACCTAAAGGTTTATTTCCTGGAGGAAGATCAACCAACTCCCACGTATGGTTGTTTAAGATTGAATCAATCTCATTATTGAGTGCCTCTTTTCAAAAGAATGAGTCTGACGATGATATCGCTTCCTTAAACGTTTGAGGCTTATTTTCTAAGATAAATGTTACCAAAACCGATCCAAACGAAGTTGACTTTCTTTGACATGTACTACGTCTTGGATTCTTATCATTATGTACATCCTCACTTGGTTCATCTCGAGGTTGTTTAGACCCCCCACTAGACTGTTCATGTCTAGTTTTATATAGATAAATGTGTTCAAAGAATTCAGCATTATCTGATTTAATTACCGTATTTTTATTGATATCCGGATGTTCGGATTTATGAACCAAAAACCGACATGCTATACTACTTTTAGCATATCCTATGAACACGTAGTCCACCATCTTAGGTCCTATCCTTACTCTTTTAGGCATAGGAACTTGGACCTTTGCTAGACACCCCCATACTTTGAAATATTTCAAGTTGAGTTTCCTTCCTTTCCTTTTTTTATATGGAATTGATTGTGTCTTATTATGGGAAACTCTATTGAGTATTCGGTTAGCTGTAAGGATAGCTTCCCCCACAAGTTTTACGGTAAACCTGAACTTATTAGCAAGGCATTCATCATTTCCTTCAAGGTTCAATTTTTTCTTTCCGCAATACCATTAGACTGAGGTGAATACAGGGCCGTAGTTTGATGGACAATTCCATTCTCTACACATATTTGCGCAAAGAGAGATGCATATTCTCTGCCCCTATCACTTCTTATCGTTTTGATCTTTTTCTCTAGCTGATTTTCAACTTCTGTTTTATATTGCCTAAGCACATCTATTATTTCATCCTTATTGTTTAGCAAATAGACATAACATTATCTAGTGCAATCGTCAATAAAAGTTATAAAATACTTTTTCTCACCACGAGATGTAGTTGACTTCATATCACAAATGTATGTGTAGATTAAGTCTAAGGGATTTGAATTCCTTTCAACGGACTTATACGAATGCTTAACATACTTTGATTCCGCACACATTTGACATTTTGATTTATTGCACTCAAAGTTTGGCAAAACTTTTAAGTTAGCCAGTTTCTTTTTGCAAGGTTTTGTAGTTGACATGTCCTAAACGGCTATGCCACAAATCGTTTGACTCTAGCAAGTAAAAAGAAGCCTCAACTTTCTTTATTTCAACAACCATTACATAAAGTTTGAAAAGGCCCTCATTGAGGTAACCCTTTCCTAAATATATTTCATTCTTGCTTATTACAACTTTCTCAAAAACAAACACACACTTAAACCCATTTTTAATGAGAACTGTTGTCGACGCTAAGTTTTTCCTAATAGTAGGAACATGGAGAACATTGTTGAGAGTCAACACCTTGCCGGAAGTCACTTTTAGGAACATCTTCCCACTTCCTTCAACCTTGGTTGTTGTATTATTTTCCATGAAGATCACTTCTTTGGGACCAACGGAACCATAAGTAGCGAAAGCTTCTTTGTCCGCTCACACAAGTGGCTCTTAAATTAAACCACCATTCATTGAATATCCAACCAGATTGCTTGCAGTGATCATATCACATAGATTTTCAATCTTTCTAGTTATTTCCAACATGTTTATCTAATCTCTTTTCTTGTCTAGAAGATTTCTTCATCTTCTTATTATTTGGAGCATCATCTTAACAGGATTTGCAACCATCATTGATGATTTTTTTCATTCAACTTATTATCCTCGTCTATCTTGAAATGACTCATAAGATTTTTCAAATCAGACAATTGATTTTCGATTATTATTATTATTTTAAGAGTACTTGTGAACATTTGCATTGCAAGTTTGGCTAGTCAAAATGACATCATTTGCTGTCATTCTTTGAAGTTCACACCAAAATATTTTTCTATTTCTCCATCGTTTTCATTGCTAGAGCAATACCTGAACGACTTAATGACGCAACATTGGTAGTCATTGGGACAACACTATTCACAACCAAATCAATTTATTGTTCAGTTTCATTCGTCATTTTCTTGTCAATCTTTGACATACTCTTTAGTATTTCTAAATACTAACAATAAAGAATTTAATCTTTAACCAACTTGTTTCTAGTCAATGATGAAGTTTTTATATCTTCAAATCAGCAACCAAATGAACTATGAAACATGACGAAGTTTTTATGACTTCAAATCATAATCAAATTCAAACAGAGTGAAATCCCACAGATTTTGAATTCCAGAAACCAAAACAGAGATCTTAACGAATCAGTGAAGTTTTTATATTCTTCGAACCAAATTCTCATATTGACTTCTCGATGAAGTTTTTATATTCTTCTAATCGAGGGAGTAGAAATCAAAAGATTTTAGTCTCCATAAAATTAGACCCAATACAGATTAACCAAATACTTTATTTATAAATAGCGATAATTTTTTTTTCTTTCACCAAACAAGCACAAAAATAAATATTTTTATACTTTCCTTAATGTTGTTGTTTTTCTCAATTTTGATAAAATCTGTATTTTTCAATAATAACTTCAAACACATGTTCAAATTAAGTAATTAACATATGAACAATCAAATGAAGTTTTAACTCTATATTTACAACTTTGAACTTTTAACAATAAGTTCAACCCAACTTATGAAAATCAACAAAATGAAGTCCAAACTATTTTCTGAAAAATAGCAAAACCAAATGTTAAGAATTTCAACACAAGTTCAATCAACTTATGAACTATCAAAATGAAGTTTCAAGAACTTCAAACACAAGTTCAAAAAGTTGAAGAACTATCAATATGAAGTTCAACTATTTACTGAAAATCCAGTAAACGAAAAAATACAGATTAGTAACTTATTTCCTTAAGATTGTTGTTTTTCGGGTACACAAAATCTGTATTTTCGCAACACTACTTCAACACAAGTTCAAGAATAAATCAAGAACACTTATGAAGTTGTCCAACACCCTCAACACAAGATCAAAATGATCTTTCAAAGAAGTATATTTTCAGTTTCTTAAAGAAAAATAAATGAAGCAGAAAAAAGCCAAGTCCTCCGAATTCACGGAGTGTCCTTAAGGAAATAATTCCCCTCAAGTACCCGAGGTTGCGGAATTTTCCTCCCAGGATAAAATGGCTTCACAACCAGAATGTAGCGGTACCTCAAACTTTCTGATTTTCTTCGAACTCACTCAATGGGAGATGATCACACAGAGTTTTTAGAAGCAAAAGAATATTTTTCTTATACAGAAATTTTTCATATTAAACCTGTGGAAAAATGCAGGTTGATATAGCCATTAAGTGCCCTTCTGAAAGGTGACAATGGTTCATCCGAAAAGGTGTAGCCTTTGGAAGAATCATGTCCGTTCATTCAAAACATTGTGTCTTTTTTTGGAACAGACACAATTATCCGAACAGTCACTCCTTTTCCAAAACAATGTGTCTTTTCCTCAAAGGGTTGTGTCCCTCCATTTTCCATTCACACCAATTGAACCCAACAGAACACCCTCACCTTTGATCAAACTATCTATCCCTCTCATTCAAATTCATTGAGTTTCTAGTTAAAATTTTATCATGCCGAAGAAACCTTCTTTCTATGCATGGTTAAGCAATAAAAAAGGGAGAAGGAAGCTAGAGGAACCCTCAAGGATGAAAATTATGGCAGCACAGTGCATTAAGCTCTCACTATGTGTCGGGTCCAGGGAAGGATCGAACCACAAGGGTCTATCGTACGCAGTCTTTCCCTGCATTTCTGCAAGAGGATGTTTCCACAGAGAAGGAGTAAAATAAAAAACTATTGATCCTTTCTCGAGCCTAACATGCTTGGTTACTACTTGGACATTGTCAGTGATAAATGGTACCTCTGCCTTCTTCAAAATCTAAAGTGGGTTGAGTTTTTCCGGCAATAAACTATGAAGTATTACCATAGACAAACAAAAATAAGAATTAAAAAACTAAGAGCATCCAAAGCCTTAAACACCTTCTATGAAGGGTACATCAACCATTGAACCTTTAGTATGAAATAACGAGGCTACCTCTTTAATTACAGACTTTTTGTATCAAGTATTGACATTACCTAGATTTCCAGTTCCCAATTTCTTCCTTGCCATGTATAGCAAATCGTGGCTTCCCAGACAGCGGCTACAATCTCCTTTTTGAACTGCTTCAATCTTCTACTTTTGATCCACCGTAAACTATGTAATGCATCAGCTTGTATTATTTACACTCCAACCTGTCTTCTCAGTACAACCCTTACTTCAGATATCCGTTTGCAGCCAGCGAACAGATGAGAATTTGTTTCTATGACTCCATCATCACACAAACAACAGTCCTCATTATACATTGGAATGTGTAGTTTATGCATTCCTTCCTTAGTGAGTAGCCTATCTTGGTAAACTAACCACACCGAAAACCTCTGTCTTGGTAATATAACTCAGCCCCATATCAAGTCAGCCTCTTTAATTTTTTGTGAGATTTCCCAGCACTGCTACATAACTACTAGACACTCAGTATGCACCTGATGAAGTCAACCTATAGTGTCCACTATGATACCATCCAAACGTCAATTCCTTGAGCAAATTTAACTTCTTCCAACACCAACTACAATCTTGTGTTGGCATGTAGACCATATACCATTATTTTCTTTCAATAAAAACTTTATGAAACCACTTCACCCAAAGTTCATCCTTTTAAGTTGCTAGTGGCCATAACAGCTTTCCCACAAAGGGTATGCTCCAATTTTTGCAGTCCTCAATGTTAACGCCCCATATTTCATAGGCATATCGATTTTGTCCCAAGAAACTAGTGCCTTTTTCCTTTTCTCCACAGAATTTCCCCACAAATAATCTCTACACTTTCTACCAACTTTTTCAACAAGCTTCTTGATAGAATGAGAACAACACCCCAAAAATTATATTTAGAAAACAAGACTGCATTAATTATTTGTAACCTGTCTGCATATGAGAGAAGTCGTGAGTATGTGCGATTAATCTTGGTTGTGATCTTTTCAACTAGTTGATGACATTCCATCTTGGACCATTTCTTGGATGATAGAGGCAATCCCAAATATCTTATAGGAAGTGAGCCTCTAGTAAAGTGCATGCTATGATTCTATCCTTAACTTCGTCAGTCATTTCAGCTACAAAGACGTTGGATTTGTCCAGATTAGCAGCCAACCCTTGTCGCTGCACTGAAGTGGTTTAGAGCCTACATTACTCTAGTTTTAGAGCTAGATTTTCTTTGTAGAAAACCATTAAATCATCTGCAAGAATCAAGTTAGCTTGGTGACCTGGCATATTGAGTGATACCTAAAGTCATGTAGGTCACTCATCTTCTTCAGAACTATAGTCAAATACTCCATTACGAAGACAAAGAGCAAGGGTCACACAGGAGTGCCCCTGGCTAAGTCTTATCCTTCTTTCAAAGAATCCACAACCATCCCCATTAACCTTTAATGTGAACAAGTGTTGAAGCTACACATGTCATCACCAATTGAATAAAGGATTCGGGAAAGCCATGATTGCCTCTTTAATGAAATCTCAGCTTACCATATCATAAGCTTTTCTCAAGTCTATCTTCATTAAGCATCTAGGGGATGTTTTCATATCTCAATAGGTCATGACAAATAAATACATTGTGGATCATATATTCCCCTTTGACAAATGGAACCTGGTTCTAATCAACAAGAAGTGACAGCACCTCCTAAGTCTCACACAAAAAACTTTAGAAATACACTTACATAGCATAACACAAACAAGATATTGGCTTGAAATCACTTGCATTTAGTGGCACTGATACCTTTGGGATTAAAGTAACATTGTAGAATTTATTTGCTGCAGGAACATACCATTGCCAAAAGTTCCAGAATTGCTTCTGTGATTTCCTCGCCTATCATACTTCATGCTTCTTTGAAAACCCACTGACATACTCCTCAGGTCCTGGACTTTTATTAGAGTCAATACTGAACATAGCAGCTTTCGCTTCCTTTTAAGTATAGGTGCTCATCAGTTTTAATCGATCCTGTATGGACAACGTATATTCATTCTTAAGAAAACTATTAAAAGCTTTAGTTCTAGTTTTCTCTTTTCAGCCCAACATCTCCTGATAATACTCCATCAACATACTGGCAATATGCATCCTGACTTGTTTGCAGCACGCTATGTTTATCATTAAGCTGAATAATTGTCTGTATTTGATTACAGAGAAGTATTTGGTACAGTCATCACCTAGTTTGATCCAGGTGGCTTTACCTTTTTGTTGCAAGTAAACTCTTGGTAAGCAGGAGACCCTTCTAAACTTTTCGAGTATGGAGCCCTTTCTTCCTGGTGTAAGTTCGTGTTCCCAGGATTCAAGTGCAAATCTTGTCGGATCTAAGCTAGTGCTTGTCTATCTTCTACCACTTCAATAAGAATATTCTAAAGTGTTGACAATTCGGTGCCCTATGCCTCTCCTTCAGTAGCTTCAGCTTTGTTACTACTCTGCAGCCATCAGGGGGTAGTTACCATACAATATTCACCTTATCCAGAAAATGAGGGTGACAAGCCCATAAATTACAGTATTTAAAGGGTCTTCTGGCTCTTCTTGGTACATTAAGAAGGGCCAGCTTCATGAGGCAATGATCACTAATCCCTTTAAGGAGGAAGTGCACTAAAAGCAGGTATTTTGTCCCGCCATTCATTATTGACAACCACTCAATCAATTTTTGAAAAGACTCCTCCATCACCTTGCTTATCATTCCATGTATATGTATTCCCCTGTTGGGGAAGTTCCAGTAGACTACATGTTTCCACACAAGGATGAAAGTCAAACATTCGGTCGTGTTCACTTGATTACTACCAATCCTGTCATCCACATTCAAGACGGAGTTGAAATCTCCCATGATCAGTCGCGGTAGATGTTACCTCCATTTACCGTCTCCAAAATCCAGATAACTTCATAGTCCTTCTTTCCTACCTAGTACTATATGCATACACTATGATTGACCGGAAAGTCATTTGTAGTGATGCAAACACAACTTTAAAGAGCTTGTGCAGTTTCATTCTTGGGGGTAACTTGGAAATAATCATGTCTCCATGTCACCCAAACTTTACCATTTGGATGGTGTTCCAAGTAAGCCACAGAGCCCAATCCACCTAACATTTTACGGGCCACCACCTCAGTTTTGTGCGACTTAATTTTAGTTTCCACAGATCCCATCAAACCTACATTTTCTTTGTTAAAAGGAGTTTGACCTCCCTTTGTTTGTTAGAGACATTCAGACCCCTAACTTTCCAACAAAGAATACTACCCATGACCAGAGGGAAGCAAAACTGTCTCTTCCCCAATCCTAGGTGGGCTCATAGTTTTCTGAACTATTGGTTCTAGACTGGCCAGGACCTGGAAAGTGTTTAGTAAACCTTCACCTTGTTTCTGCTGTCTAGAATTCCTGGTTGTGTTCAATGGTGTTACCCATCTTGAAGTGACACTACCAACTTCTTGTTGTTTTGAGTTGCCCTTGTCTTCTCCACATTGCCAGTTTTTACTTGTGTTTGTGCTTTACATATTCCTCTTTATCAGGTTCCATCACCAAGCTATATCAGCCATATACCAAAGAAGTTGTTTTCGAGATGAAAAGGCAATAATTCAGTTTTTGTATAAAGATATTCTTGAAAGGAAGAAGTCACTTATTGTGTTTAAAGCATTGAAACACATATAGTTTTGAAAAAAGAAGATGAAGAGCATACGGGTCTCCCGGAGAACACAAAATTGTATGGCAACCCTTCATGTCCATTGTAATTTGTGTTTGTGCTTTATCGATTCCTCTTTATCAGGTGCCATCACCAAGCTGTATCAGCCATATACCAAACAAATCATTTTCGAGATGAAAAGCAATAGTTCAGCTTTTGTATAAATAAATTCTTGAGAAGTCACTTATTGTGTTCCACGCATTGGAAAACATATGGTTTTGAAAAGAAGATGAAGAAGAGTATAAAGTTAACACAACATGCATGCAACCCTTCATCGCAAAGATTCAAGGTGGGCTGTGGCAATAAAAAGTGAGTTAGAAGCCCTACAATCTAATCATACATGGACATAATCAAATTACCAGAAGGAAAAACTCCAATTGATAGCGAATGGATTTGTACAGTGAAATATAAGGCATTTGGAAAGGTGGAAAGGTTCAAAACTAGACATGAGGCAAAGGGTTATGGTCAAAGGGAGGTATTGACTATACAGAGACATTTTCTCTCATAGTTTAGATGAAAACACTTAGGACAATATTGTCTACAGCAACAAGAAAGAAGTCGTACATCTACCAAATGGATGTATATAATGATTTTCTTCAAGGAGACCTACATGATGAAATTTATAAGCAACTACCTCATAGATTTTCAAGTCAATAACCCAGTCTAATAACTTGTCGAATCCTTATATACAATCAGATGTATGTAATGCTTGTTCTAGTGTATGTACAGACATGCTAATAACATGAGAAAATCTGAATATGATTAAAAGTATTAAGTCTATCCTACAGAAGGCTTTAAAAATGAAAGACTTAGGTGAGTTGAGGTATTTCCTTGGTTTTGAATTTGCAAGGTCAAAACAAGGGAAACTAATGCATCAAAGAAAATGTGCTTTAGAGTTGACGTCTGGGTTAGGATTAGGTGCAGCCAAACCTGCGTTTACTCCCATTGACATCAATGTTAAATTAACCTCTATATGATGATCATGTCAAAAGTTAGTCTTCCGAAGATTACCACCAGATCAGAGTATATACCAATGATTGATAGGTAAACTTCTTTACGTAATTATGACTAGGCTAGATATAACATTCAGTCTTCATACCTTAAGACAGTTTCTTCAATATCCAAAAAAGTCTCACATGGAAGGTGCCTTAAAAGACGTAAGATAAGTGAAGACTCATCCAGGTCAAGGTACTACTATCTAGTAGTGCAGAAGACTCAATCACTGCTTATTGTGATGCAAATCGAGTATCTTGTCCTAACTTTAGAGAGTCTATCACTAGCTACTTTATAAAAAAATGGAGATGCACTAGTTTCTTGGATGTCCAAGAAACAAATCATTGTAGCTAGAAGCTCGGCAGAAGCAGAATACAAGAGTCCAGCAGACAAAAGTTTCAGAACTAGTATGGTTACTTGGTTTCATAAAAGAGACCAGGATTTAAGTCAAGGTTCCAATAAATGTGTATGGTGACAGCAAAGCTGCAATGCGAATTGCCGCAAATCCAGTATTACCACGAACGGACAAAACATATTGGGGTTGAGTTAGACCCAAGAATCAAGATCCATTTCGTTCTAGTATCCAACTATTCAAGAGTGGCAAGGACTTCCACAGCATTTCCGAAAAATTAGATAACTATCAAACTCTTGGTCAGCCATATTGTTGTCGGAATAAAGTGAGCAATTTTCTCAATGATAACCCTACACTCTTAACAACATTTTCAGAAAACCAAAACAGTTACCAATTCTCCTAAAACCAACTATTTCTCTCTATATTGCACTTAACCAAACAAGTATAAGCTTTCCTTCAACCAAAGATTGTCATTAACTACTGAAAAATGCTAATTGTATTTACCCTACAACTGATATATCTGCACTTTGAAATTTTCAGTTCTCTATAACAAAATTAGTTTAGGGAATTCAACTGTCAATAAAGTACAAGTTCAACAAAGCAAAATAAAATAAAAAACGAAAAAGCAAACTCAAAACAACAGAAACTAATTTCAGATTTTGCATAGAAAAAAAATGAGAACTTTCAACTCCAAAAAAAGGCTTTTCTGGAATTTGAGAACATCAGAGAAAGAACATACCTTAATGAAATTCAAATACAAAAGAGTGGAATTGGTTTGCACATACATGAAATTTCTCATTATATTTCTGGAATTTGACAGTCAAAACTGCACCTTTTGGAGAAAAATTTAGATTATTATGTAGAGCTAAATACTCTTTTCTTTTGATAAGTTGCACTAATGAATTATAATCTAGTAAGTTCTTGATAAATTGATTAATCTTCTAGTTTGTTTTAATTAGAATCATGCCTGTTTTTTTTCAACTAGTGCAATAGTTCAATTATTATAACATATATAATGATCAATAGTAGTATTATGCCTGTCTTATTTTTTGATTTCATTACTTTTGTCAAAGTTGTATGACGCGTTAAAGCTCAAAATATACAAAATTTAAAAGGCTTATTATTTGTTCCTTTTTATTATGAAACAAATAAAATTTTCTAGTATTAAATTGTCTTGGGAAGTACCAAATGCAAGTTTTAGTGGAGAATGAGACCAAGAGGGAGTGTGGTAGAGCCTCAACTAGGATGGATAGATTGCACAACAACATGTATAAAAATGTTGGGTTTAATTGGTGTGAATGAAAAATTGAGGGACACAACCTTTGAGCAAAAGATATATTATTTTGAAAAAGGTGTGACTGTTCAGATAGTGGTGTCTGTTCAGAAAAAAATGCAATATTTCGAATGAACAGACATCACTCTTCCAAATGATACACCTTTTAAGTGAATCATTGCTATCTTTCAGAGGCATCTGATGGCTGTATAAACTTGCTTTGCTTTCATCCACATGTATAGATATGAATGAAAAATTTTCTGAAATAAAAACTCTTCTCGTCTTCAAAACATTCTTTGTGATCAATCAAATCGTTGAGTGAGTTCGACGAATTCAATTATTTGAGGTACCACTATAGTTGGATTAAAAATCATTAGGAAGATTCCAAAACCTCGGGTACAGTGACGGAAATTATTCCTTAAGGACACTCCGTAAAGTCGGGGAGGCTTGGCTTTATATTTCTGTTTCATTTTAATTTCCAAAAAAAATAAAACACGCTTCTTAGGAAGATCACTTTGATCTTGTGTTGAGGATGTTTTTGTACTTCAATAGTGTTCTTATTTTAAACTTGAACTAGTGTTAAAATTATTACGCCTAAATACATATTCTTATACCCAAAAACACCATAAAATAACACAAAAGACTTTTCCATGAGTATCAGAAATTATGTTTGCAATTGAGTTGCTAGCAGACTTGATTGTCTATCTACCATAGAAGGGGTTCTAATTCAATAAGATGATATAGTTAATAAATAAAACCTTAATACATCAGACTATTCTTCTTTTTTTATAATTATACATCGACTATTCAGATATGTCACTTTTCTTTTATTTGAAATTTGTATTGAATAATTAAAAATGACTCGAATACATAAATAAATTAGATTAAAGAGGTGAAACATAACTAAAAAGGAAAAGTATGAAAAGGAAAAGAAAATGAAAATGCCAATTGCATCTATAAAATAACAAGAGCATAACAAGATTCAATTGAAAATGCACACAAATCAAACTACTAAACTAAGAACGAACTTATAAATCTTTTCTCTCAAAGACATTCAAATAAATGCATCAATAATACAAAATTTCGATAACGGTACAAACCGCTAAGCATAGATATAAGTACGATTGAGATATTAATGAATCGTTAATATTAAATGATAATTTTTTAAAAAAGTTGTTGATAGTAACAAATACTTTCCTTTCAAAGAAGCTAAATCTTGTAGTAAACGTGAGTGGTAATCTCACTCACAAAATCATTATGAAATATTGATACGACTATACTTCTTTGTTTGCACCATTTTAAAAGTATAAACGACTAAATTGAATATTATACAATACGTGCATACTTCATATGTTCTTTAACTATACTTATCAAATTTTAATTGCTCGGTCTTATTTAGATCAGACTATCAAATCTTGTCAACAATCCAATGGTTGGAGCTAAAGATTTTTCAATATAGGGGTTCAAATATGAAGAAGTAAACACACAAAGAAATCGGAGAGGGTTCAATATGTACTATATATACATTAATAATAACTCTAATCATATATAAACAACGTAATTTTTCATCGGGGATAATTCAAATGAACCCCTCGATCCTATCTGACTCCACCGTGATCTCATCGGAAAAACTAACATAGAATGACATAGTTGCCCTTTGGGAATAAATAGGGAGGGACACTATAAGAAGGTAGTATTATAATTATTTCAAGAGTCCCTTTGGTCGAGGCCCTTTGTGTGCCACTTCCTCCATCTCCGCCTGTACCGTACTTGGTTTCTTCATTCAACCAAAGGTCCATTCTTGAATTGTTTCTTACTTTTTCCCTTCCCCTTTTCTCATATTCAACCCCCCTTTTCAAAAAAATTTAATTGTTTATTGCATTGTAAATAGTTAGATTCAAAGCATTTACAGTTCATTATTGATTGTTGTTGTTATGCAATAATGTTGAATTATCAACTTTGTGAATGTCTATTAATGTTGTAGAAATACTACTATAGGTGAACTATAATATGTGGGTGACTCTCATAATCAATTTTTGAGGAAGGGTTAATAGGGTTTGTTTGATATTTTTTTTTTTTTATTGTGTGTAGATGTTTATCTTGGTTTCTTGATTCATGTAATTTGGTTCATTGTTGCAAAATAGATATTCACCACTGGGTTCTTGATATTGTTTTGATTTGTGATATATATGTGTCTAGTTTCTAGAAGTTCCATTTGGTGGGCAAATATTAGACAAAGAGTACATTGAGTCCTGTGGGATGTCATGGGTATCGGGGCCAGAGCCAAGTAGGGCCGAGGGGGTTCATCCAAACCTCTTTAGGTGGAAAATTACATTGTTTATACATAGTTAAAACTATTTTTATGTATATATACAGTAGATGTTGAACCCCCTTATGGCTTCTTCCTGCATTTACATATTCATATTTCGACCCCCTTAGATAAAATCCTGTCTGCACCACTGGTTTGGATAGCCTAAAGCCCTAAACTTATTTGGACATATAGCTATATATATATATATATATATATATATATATCAATGTGGGTTCTTTGTTGGAAAACACAATGGTGAATTATTTGATCGAGTTGAATTGAGAAATCACTTAAACACTCGCCATGTTAATTGAAAGCATCGTTTGCCTTTTTTTGCATCCACGTCTTAGGGATTCATGGGTATGAGTAATTTGTGCGGATCCTTCGAATCACACTGAAAACTTCCTGAAAGTTTTAATGTACCTGTACATGTCACATACTCCATGCCACTGACCCAATTGGACATAGTGCTTTCATATTATCCTGATAGACTTAATGTTCCATTAGGAAAACGAGGACATGACAACTTTTGATAGCATATAAAGTTTTTGTCACTTTTCATGAACGAGACCACTGAATGGTATTAACGAGGGGGCATCTCGCTTTTAATCGTGTAAACCAAATTATGAATACATGGAACGTAGTCTTCCATTAGCAATATGTTTACCTAACTCAAAGACCTGTAGTCTTAATGAATCCCTGAACCAATGACTGAAGAAGCAATACGTGTCTGCTATTAACTGTTACATAGTGGGAAGAACCACGAAATTAGTATAGACACCTATACTAAATGAAAAAAAGGGGGAAATATGACAAATTATGTACTAAAAATGTAATAGATACTACTTCCTTTGTTTCATTTTATGTAGCACTCTTTCATTTTAGTCGGTTCCATAAGAATAAACCTTTCTATATTTGGAATCTCCTTAACTTTAAACATCCCATAATGAGATGCTCTTATAGCCACATGGAAGATTAGGGCCATAAGCTCTAAGGGTACTTTCCATACTGAGCAAAAGTCTTTCCGTCTTTCTTAAACTTCGTGCCTAGTCAAGCATCACCACATAAAATGAAAATAGGGAGTGGTTGATTTTACAGGCTATCAGATAACTTCATTGTCCATTTTCAGTGACATGGTTTTTTCCCCACAGATGGCTTTTAGTAGTTCGAATTTGGGATAGGTATCACTATCAGTTATAAATTCCTTCTTATGAATGTCTATTATTATGTGTTCTTGGATATTTTTCAGAAATCCTACTTATCTCTCCTTTTTAGGGCTGCATTCAACTATCTTTTGTTCGTTATCTCATTGCAAGTTTCTTCTTTATGATCGGGGAGCACAACAGAAATAAAAAGGGCTCGGTTACTATCTTGGATTGGATGCGTAGAATTATATCATTTTGGTGGATGTACCCATAAGCAAGAGAAAGATAATTCCTTCGTATTAGTGTGTGGCTCAATTGATATGCTGATACTAAATTATCTTCCTGGTTGCATAGAAGCTTCTTCTGCAACCTCTTTATCATCTGAGATCACGAAACAAGACTCATGTGACTGGGTTTCTGGTGCTGAATTGTTGGAAATGAGTCCAGAAAAAGATAAATGTCCACTTGATGGCTGTAGAGAATCTAATTCAAAGGATGGTGATCCTTGTGCCTTAAACAGTCTAGATGGTCAACGGCCTTCCATTTTCAGTGCCATGCCTGGAAGTTCTAAGCCCGTAGTATATCAAAGAAAAAGGTTCAGAAGGAACCCTCTTGCTACTTTCTTTACTGAACCATCAGCTGAAGTTGGGCCTAGCAATGGATGTCCTTCTGAGCTTTGTTCCGAAGTCCATTCAGGAACTTTGAAGGAAGACATAGTTGCTGCTGAAATATTACCTACTGCAGCTCCTGCTCTTCTGCCTGCTGAGTGTAATAGAGGGAACCTTCTATCTAATTCAAATTCTCGTGATGGTAGGCGTGAAGGGGAAGAGCAGTGCTCTGAAGCAGCATCAAGAAGTGTTATGCAAAGGACTTCAAATGTTTGTATAAATGATAGCCATTCGTCGTCAAAGTGTGATTTGGACTTGGGGTCTTCTTTGTTGAAGACGGTTGTGGATGATGCTGGTGAGTGCTCCACATCTGGTGCTTTATTTCCTGAAGGATGGAGTGATAATATGCCGGAAAAGGATATATGCGCAACAATTCTTAGAGGTTATGGGTTGCTTGAAAAAATTGTGGTTACGGAGCTTTGTGCATCCACTGACTCTTATACCAGTTCTGGCAACTGTTGTTTAATCTCATGCAAAGCCTGTGATTGTTCAGAAGCTACAGGGAAGATGCTAATCTGTGATAATTGTGATGATGCATATCATTTATCTTGCTGCAACCCCCGTATGAGTATAAAAAAAGTACCTCGCGATGAGTGGTTTTGCCAAACTTGTTTGATAAAGAAGCGGAAATTACTCGAGAAATCAACTTGTAATGAGAGTTCTAGATTCTTTCTGTTTGAAGGTGAACCAAGACCTACAGCTGTCATGTTGAAGGACTCCAATATATATAGAACATGTGTTCGTATTGGCAATAATTTTCAAGCTGAGGTTCCTGACTGGACAGGTCCAGTGATAGAGTATGTTCTACACATCTACTTTTTTTACTGTTGTGAATCTTCCTATTGACTTAAGGATAGTGAAAATGATAAGTAGCTTTAAATGGTTCTGTCACATAGGCAGATAAAACATAATGGGGTATCTCTCATCCTGTTGCTACCTTCTGCAGCAGTTTGTAGTTATCATAGCAGTGGTTATGTCTTATAATTTAATAATATTATATATATGATGGAGGAGCCCAACGTACAAGGAGTTACAACATAGAGAATTTACACTAAACATGTTGCTACAAGTACTCTCTTGTCAACGCTTACTGGAAATTGCATCTCATCACAAAATTTTCACTAATCTCAGAAGGGAATTTCCTAATCCTTTTGACGTCATATGTTTCTTTTCTTTCCACATTGACACACGAGCTTTGAACGAGCTATTTACCATGTTCCTGTGTTCCACCTCTTCTTTTTGAGCTTCTATTTTAATAGAATCTCATTGATGGTTCTTGACATCACCATTTGATACCAAACACACCATACATCTCAACCTATATGCAATAGTGCAATTGCACAGTCAAGTAGTAAGTAGTAACATCCTCTACAGGTTCTTTTACATTAGGCCGAATACATAGACTAACACCTAAACTTGTTCAAGCATTTCATATGGCTACCTAAACTAAGCCTATAACCTATTGAACACTTGATATATGCCCAAACTACACCTTTTAGACACATATTGCGAACATGGTATAACCTGGGTATATATATTGAGTGGTTGAACATGTTAGAAAATGAGTTCACATGAGCTTTCTTCTTCCTTATTTATTTCTTTTCTTATTCCTCTCAACAAAATAAGACCCGTCCATTATTTTAATGCTAAAGCTCCACCAACTAACAAACCCTCCACCCCCCGCTGACCCATTTCATCCATCAATGCATGGTCCAGCCGTACTCACACACAGAGAGATACACACAGAGACACACTCTATAATACACGAACAGCACAACGCTACTCACACACTACACTATATTGGGTTGTATCTGTGCCAAACTCCATATTCAAAGGCCACCACCTTCAGCCACCCTTTTTTGGCTCCTTCCATCAGATAAGAGAATTAAAAGAACTATTTCTCCACTGCTTCAGATCATTCTCCACTCCAAGCGATTGGGGTGCCACCTCTTTCACCTACAATGACAGGGAAATGTTGCCTAGTTGAGTTAGATGGTGATAAACTTTCTTCGAGTGAAGTCTTCCATTAAGTGTAAATGAATAAAGCAACAGTCGTGATAGAGTGCAAAGAAGAGGGTTATTTAGCTATGATTCTTCGTGGAGATGGAGCAAACAGTATAAAAGTTGGAGAGTTGATTTCCATTACAGTTGAAGGAAGATTGTATTGCAAAATTTAGTGATTTACCTATGTTCAAGTTAGATGCTATGTCTTCAAATTTGATTGGCCTTCTATCACGAAAAGGGAGAAAAAGATGGATGGAGGAAAGGAGAGGAAAAAGAAGGGTATGAATTTTGTTCTCTTCGGTGTTGGTGGTTCTGGTTTCAATGGTGGAAAGATAAGAGGAGGGATTGTCTTTAGGGAATACGGAAAGATAACATGGAGTGAAGTGGGTTGAAAATAATGAGGTCTCAGGTTCACATCCTTGGAGAGACAAACACACTAGGCAATTTCTTCCATCTGTCCAAGCTTCAGATAGAGTTACGCATTACCTATGGTGGTGGGAGGTAGAAAGTACCCCGTGAAATTATTTGAGGTACGCGTAAGCTGGTCTGGCTAACACGGTTATTAGGAAAAGATGAACGGGGAGTGTAGTTAGAAAAATCGAACTTTTTCCCTCTTTTTGGATCAAAAATTCTTTTTTTTTTGGTGGGATTTTTTGGGTTTAAGAGGCACGTGTCTTTCTTCCATTGGCTTCTTTGCCATATCTCTGCATTTAAAGTGCACACATTCAGTTACCCTTCACTCAAAAAAAAAAAAGCGCACACATTCTATTTTCTTGATTGTTTCAGTAACGTGCTGCACAATTTGAGCACAAGTAGTTTATAGATGGCTTGACGAAAATCCAGAAAAGTGTAAGTGTTGTCTTCTATGTATTCAACCTTTACATTAAGCATTTTAACATCTTCCTCCTCATATTCTTTTCTGTAACAACGGCACCCCAAGCAGATCTCCATGTGAAAAAACACTTTTCCTTTGGTGTTTTCTGAATACATCATTTTCAGTTGTCATCTGCGCTACTTTCTATATGTTTGAATGACTCCTGGTTTTCTCATTGGATCTACCTAATGAAACTCTCTATGCAAAGAAAGAAATCTTTGGAGATAATTTGTTTAAGGAAAAGGAACTTTGTAATGTCTCGAAAATATTCAAAGCATGTGGTGGCATGTTTCGTGCATCTACCACTCAAAATTCTGTTAGTACTTTTTTCTCTTATCTCATAATTCTTTATCTGCTAGTGATAGCACCTCTTACCTAAACGTGAGTATGATTCCTTGAATCCTTGGTGGAATATTAACCCTCGGGGTTCAGCTCAAGAAAAATGGATTAGTGTTATTGACGGTAATTATGGCATGTTCATGTTTATTTATCTCTTAATACTATGGAAACCTTATAATGCTCTCACGTTTCATGCTTCATATATCCTGATAAATTTACTCTAATTTATGAAAGTGTCACATAGAGTAATGCTGTTAAATTTACTGTTATGATATTGTTATGTATTTGAGCTGTTTGTATCTTTTGAGCGTGGCTGTTGCATTGGTTTTGATGATGAGATTTGATGCAGTGAGGTTGATCGTAGTGGCGAACCATTTGAAATCCCTTCAGAGAGTCTCTGCTTGCGTGTAAGTTCTACTCCTGCAATCTATGTTTTCCATATTGGCTGCTCAGTTCTAGGAAAAATTATATACAAATAACCAAATTATATTATTCAGGAACGATCTTCTAACAAACATTTGAGGATTAGTTCTATTGGCAATTGGATTCAGTGCCGGCAGATCATCGAAAGTTGTGGTGAATGCGTGGATGGAAATATCTGTGGGAAGTGGCGAAGGTAATGAGCCCGCCCTTTACACCTTTACTGTTGAATTTTCTTGCTCCAGCTTTAGGTGTTTCAAGTGGATGCTGTTAATTTTGGACTGTTGCTTTGAAATGGCGTCAGCTCTCGGAAATGGACACCATTACATGTCTTGATCAGATTAATTTGCATGTTCCCTTTATTATTTTCCTCCATTAATTACACGGAAACAGCCTCCGGCAGAAATGCAAGGTAAGGCTGCGTACAATACACCCTTGTGGTGGGGCCCTTCCTCGGACCCTGTGCATAGCGGAAGCTTTAGTGCACCGGGCTGCCCTTTTTTATTAATTATAAGGAACTCTAAAGAGGAAAAGGAACCCCACACCCACACCCAAACCTGATGGCCCTCCTGAATCTTAAAGTTTTTCTCTCGGCCTATGATGTAAGACCCGCGAGATAAATCCATATCAGTAGCTTGATAAGAAAAGTACTGAGATAAGTGTTAAGTTAAAGTGCTTGTAGAAAGGGAAGTTCATGTATCAAGGAATCCAGGATAACTCCTATATCTTAGTTCCTTTCGCACTTCACAGTGATCATGTTAGTCTTTTTCTTTTCCTCTTTTGTTTGCATGATGATATTCATGTTGTTTGTCTTGGGGATGTTTTAATTTTTATCTATTCAAGATGCCCAATCTGCAACTTGGTGTTATCATGACAGGGCCCCACTATTTGAGGTTCAAACAGATGATTGGGAGTGCTTCCGTTCTGTTCTTTGGGATCCAGCTCACGCCGATTGTGCTGTACCTCAAGTATGTGAGTTCAGTTCAGATAGTGTTCAACATCGTATCTTCAACTGTACTCATTAACTTGCTTCATTCCTTCCCCATTACCATACCTTGCTCTATGTTTTCTTTTCTTCCCCATCCCTAAAATGCTCAAACACTAACTTGCTTCTATTCGAGATAGTCCTGTTGCATTTTATTTTTGTTAGTTTGGTTTAGTTTCTTGTTAAGATTAAAACGTTTGATTCCAAAGTTGTCCAGGTGTTTTTCAGATTTAATGCTGGCAAGTCTATGTAAGAAAGATTTATATCTTTTGAGTTTTTTTGCGCACGTCGACTAATTTCACAGGTTACCTGCCACCTCCCACCAGCAACGGGTACCAAGTAACTCTATCCACCAAGGCCTAGAACAAATGGGAAGAAATCACCTAGTGCTTGTCTCTGTTGGGAATTGAGGTGAATTGGACCTCAGACCTCATGGTGCTCAACCCAACTTTATTAAACCACTAGGCCACACCCTTGGGTGCATTTATATCTTTGAGTTATGTTGAAGAATCATTCAGTTGCTAATAGCTTCAGTGTTTTCACCATCATCTCAGGGAAGATGCTTGTCCAGATGCTTCCTGTAATAGAAAATGTGGGCATTATCCCTCTTTTAGGCTAGTATATTAGCAATAGTTGATTATCTTGCAACTTTCTTCTCATTTCCTTAAAAGATGGAGATTTCTGAAACATCTGGAGTAATATTTAACTAAACTTTGGGTGTGGACTCTTACATGTACGGAATGACGAAACCTTTGATACTCTAAATGAGCTTTTCTAGAAGTTAATTGAGTACATGTCGATTGAAGATCCTGTGCATAACATTGATATAGTTGCATTGCTGCTTGCTTTTATTGATCTTTGGTTTTTCATTTACCGGATTGCCCATCTCATTGAGATCCATCCTTATTAATATGTCTTATATTGTTTTTCTGATTGCTGTTCTCTGTCTCTCACTCTGGCTCAGGAACTAGAGACGGAGGAAGTTATGAAGCAATTGAAGTATATGGAGATGGTATGTCAGCTAATCTTATTACAGCACTCTTTTCCTGATTTGATAAAGAAATGAGTTCACTTATATGCTTTATTTAGCAAGAGGTCACTTATATGCTTTATTTAGCAAGAGGTCACTTATATGCTTTATTTAGCAAGAGGTCACTTATATGTTTTATTTAGCAAGAGTTGTAGGTAATAAATATTCCCTCAGTTTCACTTTGTTCTTCTTACTTTCCTTTTTAATCTGTTTAAAAAAGAAGGCGTCTTTCTTTTTTTGGAAACTCTTATTTCCAACTTTAGAGGTAGAGGTATGGACTGCGTACATTTACCCTCCCCAGACCTCACTATGTGGGAATATGTGGGAATACATTGGGTTTGTTGTTGTTGTATGTTTAAGATCACAAGATTAAAGGACATTGTGGTACATCCTACATATCTTTAGTTTAAGACCAAAAGATTCAAACGTCTTCTTTACCTTTTTTTTTTTAAACTGGTAACGTTAAATCTTCTTAGTTTCTTAAACTCCATACCAAAATCAAAACCAGTCGAACAAATTGAAATGGGGGAAGTAATATATTACACAAGATTGACCCCCCCAGCCAAATTATATGTGCGACTATAAAATTTCTGTCTCTGGTGTTTTACATTCTTCTAAAATTGAAAAATTCATTTCAAGTGAAGTTATATTTCTCTACTATTTTTGTTGCGTTATCTGTTTAGTGAATGAGCTAATGCAAAGTCACAACACTTCTCTATTTCTTTTGTACTTGATGGGGTTTCTTCAAGCTATAGTTTTTGTATTCTGCTGTCTCTGCCTCTTATACTCCGAGGTGTTCCTTTTGTTATTAAAGTAGTTTTCTAGTTGAAGACGATATATCTAAGCTTCCTTTGGTGATTGCATTAGATTCTATCCATCTTTTCCATTTTCTCCAATAACTCTGCCTCCCTGTGTACAAATGGAACCCAGCAGGATTCTGGCTCCTCTTTGCTATTAGACAACTCAAAGTGAGATGCTGTAGTAAACTAGTTGTGGGAGTCTCCATTTACTTCTATTATACAAAACAAACAACAAAGAGAAACTATGATTTAGGTTTTGCGTTATATGTTTTCATTTGTTAATGCATGCCCAAAGAGGAGAGTTATGTGTCATCCTTAAAGGAAAGGTTCTTATATTAACAACTTTTTAGTTTAGTTTTATTTACTAAGTTTATAGTTTTATTTACTATGTTCATGCTTTTATGAACAGATTATCTAATTGTCAAAAAAGGGGGAGCCCATTTTAAGTAGTGAATTAGTGGTGGTGGATCCTTGTCCTACAAATGATCTGTCAATTCCCTTATAGTTGTTATTGTATGTAAATTGTATCACTTTCTAGACCAACTTATGAAGGTATTGAACCTGGTGTTGTTCCTTCTGTTTAGTTGAAACCCCATCTGGCAGTTAAGAAGCGCAAATTGGACCAATCCTCAGGTGCTAGCTCACGGTTCTTGAAAGAGAAGAGAATTGAGAAGACATAGGCTTCATGTACGGAAATGTTCATCTTTGTACATTTAAGCATACAAATTTTGGACAGTTGGATTTGTACTACATTTTACATTTCACTGATGTAATTGCTTCAGAAACATAATTGTACAATGTAGAAGGTGCAATGAACCAGCTGCAACTCGGTTGGATCTTTCCTGTGTCACTTCATCTCTTAGTTCATCTGTCTCCTCTTTTCTGGGCCATTTCTTTTTTGCATTGTACAAAAGATAACTATATATAACATTCCACTTTCGTCATCCTTTGTGTAATGCATTGATGAACTTGTGGAGGCCCTGATTTAGGCATTGCAGAATAGAGAGCAGGTGTGCCGATAAGCGAGGACAATTTGTACTCATGCTGAGTTTGTGTTAGTGCACTTATGTTCCTATTTTGTTGAATAGCAGATTTGGGTATCTCTGTTACTCTCTTTCAGGTTAGGAACTAACAAATGGTTCGATCCAATTTGGACACACGTCAGCCTTAGTAATATGAAGATCCCGAGTGGAGGGGCAGTCTTTTCAACGAATAAAAGTTACTCTGATGCTGTATCTTCCCCAAAAGCTCACATCGGTGGGGTGGTTTGGTGATTCATCATCATCCAGAATTCGTGAGTCTTTGCTTGTGGCTTATTTGCATTTGGTTCCTGAACGAGTAAAGGGTAGTCATCAGATGTCTTGATAGCCAATTTTAACCTGTGGGTTTTTGTTTTCCTTAATATTAGGGTATATTTTCCAGAATAAAAAGGAGATAAAAGAAAATCACAAAAAAAGAGAGAGAATGATGAATGACAGTAGAAGATAACAGTTGGTATTGAGTATTCTTCACTCGTGGGGCAAATGAAAGGGAATTTCATCAAACGAGCTGTCTTTTGTTGAAAAGTGTGTCAAAATTTTAGCTATCTCAACTCAAGTTGGATAAATAACAAAACAAAACACATTGAACTTGGCCCTTATGCTCTAATGGTAGGCAATATGTCAACGTTGTATCTGTATTAGACTATACAAAGTTCTATCACTTCTGGTTCATGGAAGGGGCAATGTATCGATTTTTTTATATTTTTGCACGTACAATCATCAAACCAAAGATCTAAGCAGCGCTTACTCGATAAGACAGGAAGTACCACATTATGTTGCTGTTACATGCTGCAAGTGGAGTAGAATCACTTTTTCTTAACAGGTCTAAAAATTCATTGTTCTCTGTGAATTGAAGTCAACAAGACATTTGTGTCCTGTGATAATTGCATCCAAGCCTTATAGCTAGGCAATAGTTGGTGAATACACCAACAGTCACTTAAATTTACACACAAACTATGATCCATTCCAATTAAGCATCTCCGCACAAAGTAAAATGTTCCTACTGAACACTTCGCGCTCATTGGAAAAACTTTTGTGCATGTTCTTGAATGTCAATTACATAGGTAATTTGACCATTTAATAAGTCGTAAAACCTTAGCACATTCCAATTGAGGCTGCTGATGTGTATAATAAAAGGAGGGGACACATATTATATGGTAAACCAATCTACGTAATAGGCGTTTGAGGGCACGCACAAAAGCTTTTCCAAAATTTGAGTTGGGGAGTATTTAATAGAAACAATTTATCATGTGTTCAATTGAAACAGATTGCAGTTCGAGTGTTTGAATGAAGTTTACTGGTAAGTTAAAAGGACTACCAATGTCTTCTGTCCTTTAATCATGTCCTCATCCATGGCTATTTCGACCATAGGCCAGCATATGTGATCTCTTCTGCGGCATATGCTGGCCTATCATTGAAAGAGCCATGGATGAGACATGATCAAAGGGCGGAATACATTGGCAGTCCCTTCTGCAGCTAAATATTCTTGGACACCATAAGTGGAACTTTTAGAGCCCTTATAGAACCTCATAAAACCATTACATTGTACAACAACAACATACCCAGTGTATTCCCACAAAGTGGGGTCTGGAGAGGGCAAAGTGTACGTAGTCCATACCACTACCTCAGATGAAGTAGAGACGTTTCCGATAGACCCCGGGCTCAAGGCAAATGACAGTATAATAAGCAAAAAAACATAAAAACAAACAACAAAAATGGGGCCACACACCACTAGATATAAGAACTATCTATAGGAAAATCATAAACATCACCAAAACACCGCGAACAAGAAAACACATGCATAACACTATGACTACAGGTGCATCTACAAACCCCCCACCGCCACCCCCCACCCCGCACCCCCACTATTAAGAAAGCACTCCCTTTTTGCAAAAAAGAATAGGAAAGAGGTGTACTGAGCTCAGATCATTTTATATTGAGCTGCATAATAAGATCAAGCTCATTTTGTTTAACAAACAAACAGATCTTGTTTATGCTGAGTTTGTTCATGAACATTTCAGTTCAGTTACTAGTGTAATTTTTCACTCGAAAGCTATGACATTGAATAACTTGTGGATTAGATCAGCAATAAATGCAAACAAGCAAAGGATAGAAGCTCTTACGAACACCCAAGGTGGGGAAACAGAGCAACAATGTTATCCACAACATATCACTGTCTATTTCAGAAAACCTTCATATCGAATCTCACAATAAAGACTCATGAAATATGTTCTGGCAAATGAAGAGTGTGTAACATTTTCAAAAATAGGGAAGCGACAACTTAAACTACAAGGAACTAAAACATATTGTCCGAGAGAGAGAGAGAGAGAGAGAGAGAGATCACTCTACTAACCTCATCAAAATCAACAAATACATGAGAACTCAGCCATGAACAAAACCTGCAAAGGTGGATTCAATTACCCAGATCCAACCAAGCAATCAGCGAACTTGTATGAGGAGAATTGTTGCCAAATATAAAACAAGCATAGTTAGAACAATAGATTTTACTCCAACCATAAAAGTAATCTCAAAGTACCATGGCAGAAAGACATTGCAAACTTGATGCCCTCAAGCTGCGCTTTTCACGTTCTTCACCAGTCTCCCTTGCCAATGAACATACTTTGGGAACTAAAGTTTCAATGTTATATGAGTGTGTTCCATCTACCTGCTTCCAAAATAAGATGGTAGGTAATTTTACAAATAAAAGAACCTACTGTCAATCTTCAGTTAGTACAGAATAGCTCTGGTTTACTATAATTAGGAAGCAGTAATTGTACTGTACATTCAAGATTCTTTCTCTTTATTTTGAAACAGGTAACTTTACTGTACATACAGGATTCTTAGAGAATAAAATTCTACAAACAAGCTGATAAATAAATGGGCAAGATACTCATCTCAGATAACATGCATAAGATGATAAGAAGTAACTCTCTAACACTGTATAACTAAAATGGCATGATCATCTATACAAGTAAGAGGAAGAACCCAAGCATATTGCAACACACTCTAGCTTCAATAACACAAGCTTCCACTACCAAAATAACATAATTTAGCAGTAGGGCTTCACACCAAGTTGACTTAAACAAGGGAAACAAATTTTCCACCCATAAAATAACAACAATTATACTGTGAAGATACTTTCTTCAAGTTGAAACTTCAACAAAGATACAGCCATTATAAAACTATGAACACCTAAAACTTCAAGAAAGGATAATCTCTCGTTGGGGTTGCTCAGAAATGAGTATCGCTTACTGAATACTGAGCACTTCTTTTGGAGCCAATAGAAGCTTTTAAGGTGAATAAATCAGCAAAACTTCTTTACCCAACCAGAACAGCAAAGTGTGAAAAATACCCAATTAGACATTCAAGAACTTTACTTTTACATCTCAATGAAGGTATTTATGTAATTATATTACGTACATATTTAGATTAATAAACTACTCATTACACTTCCAAATTGATATACGAATAGAGAAACTGACATCATACAAACCAATAAAGTTGCATTCATCAATATTTCCATTAATTACCTGACTATAAATAAACTTGGTCAGCATCTGGCAACCAGTAATCCTTATAGCATCTGTCTTAGAGTCATCCAGTAGTTCAACGACCATGTCTAAAAGGCTATCAGCAAAATATGCCCAGCAGATACACAAATTGGTAGTATATTACATCCATAGAAGATAAAGTGGAGGCTTACTCCAACTTGATTTCATTTTACAAACTATAATGATCTCCGAGTTGCCTAGCACAGGTTTGGCCAAATCATGAGAATCTAAAGCATTACATAATTGAATCAGTCTACCAGTAATCGTATCAACTGCAATACAGTATGACCAATTCTTTATCCCATATCACTCATATCCACTTCCATCAATTTAAGACACAAAATGCAGTAAAGGAATTTGGACATATAACGGCTTGAGAGGAAATGTGCCATCAAACAAGATATTTTTCCACTGAAATAGAAGCGAAGTATACATTACATCCCAATTCATCAACTTAGTGGCATTTTTCTCAAACATGAAATACATAAAATAATAAAAGAATCATTAAATCCTGAGCAACAAGGATTCAGCAGGAAAAAGATTTTAGTCTAATCTGAGTAAAAGAATATAGCATGAAGGTGTTATCAAGATCTTCACATTCTCCATTCTTAAGCTACCCAGCTTTAATGTCGAATCCGATTGAGGTTATCGTGAAGTCCTCAGATATGCATGTGACAAAAATGGAAATATTTCAGGCCTGTAACAGTCCAGACATTACAATCAAACTGTCCATTGTTTTGGTTTTCACCTTCCTTGTTGACTGACGAATTGCGAAAAATCATCTACTCCAGTAGCCATGGCATCTGTAGTGCCACTGGTACTTGCTGCAGATTCAATCTTTTCTTTGTTTTTTGATTCAACATGAGTTTGGTGTTGAGAATTTTCAGTTCCTCTTTCCTCAACAGTCTCTAGAACACGAATATCAGAAGCAGAGTCTTCCCCTGCATTCATCCGCAGCCAAGCCTCGTGAAGTTGCAAAACATATTCCAGGTGCCATAGAACTTCTCCCATTGTTGGTCTACTCTTTCCCTCGTCTGCTAGACATTTTTCAGCAATTTCTCCAAATTTCATCAATGATTCTGTGGAATATTGTCCTGCGAGTTGTGGGTCAATGATGGTTTCAAGGCATTTTTTTTGTTGAAACCGCATTGCCCATTCTGCCAGATTGATCTGATCTTTCGGTAAGCTTGGATTTATAACAGGACGTGCACATATAACTTCAATCAAAACAACCCCAAAGGAGTAAACATCAGATTTCTCAGTCAACTGCTGCCTCCTGAAATACTCTGGATCCAGATAACCAAAACTCCCTTTCACGGCTGTACTGACATGAGTATGCTCCAAAGAAGGGCCAGTTTTAGACAGCCCAAAATCCGCCATTTTTGCCACAAAATTCTCATCTAACAATATGTTGGTTGTCTTGACATCCCTATGGATGATTCCTCGCTCTGACCCTGTGTGAAGGTAATGCAGACCACGAGCTGAACCAATGCATGCTTCTAGTCTTTGCTTCCAGCTTAGAGATGGTAGACCACTGCCAAAGAGATGACTCCTGAGTGTTCCATTGGCCATGTACTCATAGACCAAAATCATTTCATTCTGTTCATCACAGAAACCTATCATGGAGACCAAATGTCTGTGCCTTAGCTTAGAAAGCATTTCAATTTCCGTTTCAAATTCTTTCAGACCTTGCTGAGACTGAGGATTGGCTCGCTTGATTGCAGCAAGGGTGCCATCGTCAAGCTCCGCTTTGAAAACTTTACCAAATCCTCCCACTCCAATCACTAGGCTCTCATCAAAGTTGTTTGTGGCTGCTTTAATCTCTGCTAGAGTAAACCGCCTTCCAGATCTTAGAGTTCCAAGACTTTGATATTGTATTGATCCCTTACCATTACCCGTGCTGGTCACAGCAGTTCCATGAAGGAATAAAGGCCTCCAGCCAGGCGGGTTTTTCTGTGTGTCATCTTTGCTACTCCGCCTTCTACATAGCCATATAATAAAAATGACTAAACCTGCAAGAAAGATAATGGATGCAATACCTGCTCCAATTCCTACCCACAGGATTAAACTTTTTGAAGTTGATTTTTCTGGAACATCTTCATATTTCTGTACATAGGCAAGGTTACCATTGCGACTCAACTTGAAAACCTCCAAACCGTTCAAAAGAGCATCAGTGCCTGCAGAACCAGTTGTTGTATCTGGACCAAGTTGAACCCAGAGACTGCTGCTTTTCGAGGACATCGCGTCAAAGTAATCCTCATGGTATGCTTTGTTCATTCCCCCAGCTCGTGAGAAAATGTCGTAGTTGTCTGCTGCAGTTTTGTTATTTATATAGATTTTGAAGATCCTTTGATTTGGCTTATTATAGTCAAACTCACAGAAATGTAAGCGGATTACATAATCAAAATCTGGATCCACATCAAATTTCCATGACATATTCAACCGCTTCTCCATGACATCCGTGTTGCTCATAATTCTTGCTGTTTCATACACAAGAAGAGGAGCAACAGAGGTGTCATTTGGGGAAGCATAGGTAATGTTGGAATGGTTTTTGGCTTCTGCACCTGCATCTGCGATAATCATATAGCTTGAATCCGCCTCCCACTTCCTCCTGAACCCTGAATCTTGAGTGGATTTAATTGCTGAACCACCAATGTTCAACCGGTACATAGTTTGAATCCCTCGTTTACTCAAATTTAAAGAACTATTAGCACCATTGCCACCAACTTTACTGATAGAGTCAACAAATAACTTATCAATCACCGGGATGATCTCAATGGCATTAACAAATCCAAAAGAATCCTTTTTTGGAACAAACTCAAGCACAAAGACATCGATATCAGAAGTCACAAAATACTCCTTCACCAATGAGAAGATACTGGAGTTGCCTCCGGAACCTTGCAGGAGAGAGTTCCTGTGCAAAATCTCACCAGCAACATTAAACTCTGAAACCAACTTCAAACCATTTGCAGCAACAGCAAAGTAAGACTCATTTGCATCGCGATTCCCAAATGTAAACGGATAGAAATGGAGCCTAAGGAAATAACTACCAGGTCCTCCTTTGAAACTATAGTTAAAACTTTCAGAAAAAAATCTAGCAGTTTTGTAAAGTGGCTCATAAGATGGATCACCATTAAATGAGTCAGTGTATGCCTCAATACCTGGTATACTCAAAGTGACATTACTACCAGGGGCAGAATCACCTATCCATTTACTACCATCCACATTCACACTAGAATTTGTACCACAATTTACCAGAAAAGTCTTTGTTTGAGCTTCACCAATTTCAACAAACACAACTAATACCAAAAAAAGAACAAATATCCCAAACACCTCCCTGCCTTTGACTTTCATAACTCACTATCCCAATACACAATTGATATCAAAGGTTTCTTCCTTTTTGGTACTATCTACACACTCTTTCAAGTTCAATCTCAAAACTGAAAAACCCACCAATCAAAAATCACTTTCTACCCCCGCCCCCAAACAAAAACAATACAAGAATTAATCATAAACATCAAGAAAATACCTTCATCAATCTCTCATAGACAACTCAGAAACTTCAACAACATTGGAAAATAACCAAACCCCACAAGAATATATCTCCAAAATGAACAGTTTCAGTATAAAATAAAATAAAACTAATAAAACAAATCAGCAAACAGATCTGAAATCAAGAAAATGGTCAAAAGCTCAAATCTTGGAGACAATAACAAGCTAAAAAAGAATTTTAAAAATCTCAAATTTTCAAAAATGGTGACAAATTGAGTCTAAAAACAGATTAACTGATTATGGGGAAAAGATCTTACTATTTTTTTTTTATGATAAAATTGAGGAATATTCATATATTGCACTCTTTCTTTTTTGTTTTTGTTTATAGGAATGTGCTCTCAGCTCACCATTATTTCTGTGTTATTTATTACTCCATGAGTATAAGTATTTGTAACTGCTGTAATTGCCATTTGTTGTAAGCTTGTTGCTGCTTCCTCCTTTCAAAATAGTTGGCAATTTTTAACTTTACACTCCCTGTGAAAATATTTATTAGGAGTTTATTTTATTAAATTAATCTTATTAATTATATTTTAAAATATAAATTTAAGTAATATACTTTATCTAGTCATTTAATATTAAGAATAGTATTAAAAGATTATAACAAAATACTCTCAATTTTATTAAAAGAAATAATTAAATTAAAATAAATATTTTTAGAAAGAAAGTCAATTAAAATAAAACGGAGGAGTACATACTCCCTCCGCTTCAAAAAAAACGATGTACTTTCTTTTTTAGTTCATTTAAAAAAAAAATGACCCTTTTTTTTTATCAATACTTTAATTTTAATATGACATATTTAGGATCACAAGATTAGAGGATATTTTGATATATTTGACACAATTTTAATTTAAGGTCACAAGATTCAAAATACTTCTTTATTTTTTTAATTTTATGTCAAATCAAAATAGATCATTTTTTTTTAAATGGAGGGAGTATTTATTTATCACACTCTTTAGTTTAATTAATTTGCCGTATTCGGAGTATGGTACAACATTAAAAATTTCGGTAATTCATTACCGTACAAAATCATTTTGATATGTCGTACTAACATATTACAGATATAAAAATATTCAAAAGAAATTAGTACAAATAATTTTCTTGTTAAGCAACTACACAAAATTTAATTCAATTGAGTTAGAGTAATTAAATTTCAATGTCTAAACAATTAGTTTGTATTAATTCTGGATTATATATTTATTATGTATTATATCATGCTCACTCCTACCCGATGATATCTTCTTGGCAGGATTTTCATTTAAATAAATTAATTATTAAAATATTTTTCATTTTAAAAGTTTGAGATAAAATTAATGATTTTTTTAAAAAATTATTATTAATCGTATTTTTTTCTAAAAATTAAAAAAAATCTCGATTATAACACATAAATAAAGTTTATATTTAATTAAAAATTATAATTAAAGACATAAGTAAATAAAATAAGGGGGAAATGAGAACCTCTGACTGTACCAGCTATTACTATAATTTATTTTTCTATTTTGTCGTTTTAAGAATATTTTGTATCCTATTGAGATGTTACAATTCTTTGAAACAACTTGCATTTTAACACGGCAATATATAATTCACTAGTCAACAAATTGAGTTGAAAATAACGAGGAACTTAGGTAACTATACTTATCCTCTGCTCTTGTTTTTGTGCATAAATTTAATTTATCTGATAGTTATTGTTAAGGGAGGTGATAAATATTTCGTAAAATTAATCGAGTTATATGAAAAGATGATAAATATTCATTAAAATTAATTGAGATAAAGATCAACCTATTAAAAAATCACAATCATAGAATAAGTTGTTTTGTGATGCACTTATAAGGATACGACTCAGTAATTAATGAATTAAATTAAGAATCATGAGATCTCATGTATTAGATTGATAATTTCTTTTCATTTGTTCTAACTGTGATGAACAGATGAAAGTATTTGATAGCTATTGCCGGTGAAAAATAATAAATATTATGTAAAACTAATTGAGATATATCAGAAGACAATAATATGTGATCAGGACGAAGGAAAACTTTGAAGTAATTAATTTAAGTCATGAAAATAATTTCCGGAGAAGTTTTATTACACGAAACTACGTTTTCTTTTCTTTTTGATATGTGGACAAGACACAACAATTATTAGTATATACTAAAACAAAATATTTTGGTGTTGATGGGAAAGAATATGGACCTCCATGATTTGGCTGGATTTTAGGGTGATCACATGGCCATGTCTAGAAAATAAACAACAATCCAAAAATAGCCCTATGTTTTTCATAATTTTATTTACATAAAATAGTAAAATCTCTTGTCCCTTTGCCCCTCCGTACCTCAGAGTACCACTCAAATAAGTTGGTCAAGAGGATAGCTGTAAAACAAGATTAAAATTAAATTAAAAGAAATAATAATTGTTGGTACCAACTTTTAATTTGTCCAAAATAAAAAAGGAGGAAAAAGTTGATCCAGTTTAAATATTTGACTGCCATATTTATTTTGAAACATTTTCTTAAGAGCTTTTAGTTTTTTTTGTTTGAAATAAACATCGCTAGTATTTCCCAATTTTTTCAAGGACTTCCCTATAACTGAAAATTATAAATAGAGATTAAAACAGCAAGACATCTGATATCAATTTGTTTTGACTTAATTTCTGAACACACAATTTGTAACACTCCAGATTAGAATTAGACGTCTCACAACGATAAAATACACGAGAGATGCTGAGTATATGTGATAACAAGCCTTATTCCCTAGTGACATAGTTTTAAAGTCGAACAGGTCTAAACCTAGAGCGGACACTATCACTAATGAGTTGGGTCGTATTTGTTTTTGCCAAAGAAATTATCAGTTAAAATTTAAAAAATAAGTAGAATTTTCACTAAGGAGGTTTAAAATTTGAAAAATAACTAATCAAAACGCGTTTGACATCTATTATATATAAAAAATAATCATGTATAAATAATACTATAATTTTCTGTGAAATGAACCTTCATGCCTTATATATCATGAATGAATATTTGTTTTGACTGGTAAGTAGTAGTACTACTTTTGTCCCTAAATTAATAATCGAGTAAATTTTAATTTAGTTTTGTGACATTTGACCCAAGACATATAACCTTGACTTAATTGAGATATGAACCTTTTATTTTCGTTGCTTGTAAATAATTATAATTTATCATATTTATAAATCTGCATCATCACTTAATTATTTATATATTATGTTATGTTTATACAACTACTTTATATTTAACAATAATATAGTTTAAACATAGTCCTATATGATACTTATACTTCATTCCCGAGCAAAAATGCTCATATCAATTATTTGAAGGTTAAATATACTCAATTAAATATCACACGTACAACTTAATTAGAATGAAAACCAGCGACCAAATAGTACTATTCTTAATTATTTACAGTTTAGACAACTTTAATGTTTTAAGTATATCATTTATCCAGCTTATTATAATATCATGTTTAAAGAAGAAAATATTATTTCTCCTCCTATTTGGTGTTCTATTTGCAAATATTTATATATTTCTTGCGCATATTGTCAAACAAGGTTTATAATTCACTCGAAAATAATTACGTTATTGGGTGTGATCATAATATGCCATTCATTTTAGATCATGACATAAAACTTAATTAATAAAAGAGAAAAAGAGAGTAAGAATTTAGTAAAAATTCTTACATATAATTGAAAGACGCAAGTAGTAAGTATTAGTACCACGTGAAAGAATTATATGTTATTTTAATTTTATTTTTAACCTTATTTGTGTACATATAATTTTTTTCTGACAAAATTTAAAAATTATTATAGGTGTATATAACAGCTGATTTCCAAAATAATCAAAGCATATAAAACTAATAAACTTGATATATATATAGAGAGAGATTTGATTGTATTAATGTTTTAATTTATTTGTAATTTTGTATTATATCAAATGATCTAAAAACGACACACTCTATTTTTATTTTTTATCCTGAAACACATTATTTGAAGTGTGATATGCTGCCATAATTGGTGACAACCATTATGTAGAGTTTCAGATTCTTATCCAATCAAATAGACAAGTTTCAGCACCATTTTAGCAAATACTCCCTCCATCCATTTCATAATAAATGAATTGTTAAATTTTGATACACAAATTAAGAAAAAAATATTAAAGACATAAATTTAACATAATTTTTTATTTTTACCCCTAAAAAGAAAAAAGCTGACCTTACAATACCTTTTCAAAAGTTAATTGATTGTCAAATCATAAGGGTAAATTTAAAAAAAAAATTCAACGATTCACTTATTTTGAAACACCAATAAATACGCCAACAATTCACTTATTCCGAAAAGAATGAACTATAGTAGTAGTACTATTAAAGTCACTTCAAAATGACATGATATCTCATTTATGTATATGACCCTGGATTTTCCGACAACAATATAATTTTTTATTTAGAAATTTTGGTTCTTGAATTTTTGCTTTTCATTTAAATCACTGTCTAATGTCTCACCATATATATATATATACATTTTTATCAATTTTAGTTTTAGATGTAGGCACCGTCAAACCAAAACGAATGGGTTATTCATATGGATATATTGGAAGATCTGAATTTCTAAGAGTGACCCCGAGATGCATAGTATAAATATTTTCTTCATTTCGTATTAATTCACCTCTATGAGTTTAATATATTTATTAAAATTTAATAAATAAAAATACATTTTATATATTTATCCTTATATACTTTCTCCGTCTCAAATTTTCTAATTTGATTTATCATTTTACTTATTTTTTTTTTTTATTAATTAAGAAGAGACAAATTTTTTTTTCCACATTTTAATCTTTGCATTAATTACTTTTTCTTCAAATTAAAACGTAAACATCACTTAATAGGGGTACAATGATAAACTAGGCATGTTATTAATTATTTTTCGTAATCAATATGTCATCTCAATTTGAAACGGGTAATTTGGGATGGAGGAAGTACATTTTAAAGCATCATAATTAATGCAATGATTAAACATTGAAATCTGGTACATATTACTTCATCACATGCATTACGTCTAGAACATTGAGTATTTATAATTGAAACTAGTAATAATTATTTAATTTTGATTTTGAGAATTAAGATCATTTATGCATTATTCAATAATTTTGAATACTGTGAATGTATTTAGTATTTCTATCAAGAGTAAAATGGGAAACATATGTATAAAACACTTTTGATTTTAGAATTTGAACAACTAAATTGAAATAAATATTTTTAGAAAGAAGATCAACTAATAAGTACTCCCTCCATCCCATTTTACTTGTCCCAAATTGGGATGGCACAATAATTAAGAAAAATAATAAATAACATGGCTAGTTTATCAAAGTACCCCTATTAAATGATGTTTACATTTTAATTTAAAGAAAAGGTAATTAATGCAAAGGGTAAAACATGGAAAGAAAAGTTTGTCTTATCTTGATAAGTAAAATGGGACAAGTAAAATGGGACATCAACTTAGCCAATTTAGGACGGATAAATGGGACGGAGGAAGTATATAACAACTAAAATATTTATTCAATAAAAATGAAATTAGTCACATTCTTTGTATTCTTCAAGGGTCATTTGGTAGGAGGTATAAGATGTGATATCTCATGAATAAGTTTGAGGTATCTCATGAATTAAATTTATATCATACTAGCCATCATTCAATCCTTTATCAGTCTCAATAACAAGTCTTAAATTGGTTTATATGAGTTTCCAATACTTTAGTTTATTTAAGTTTAACTTATGTAATTATCGTACATCATAAATTGACATGTTTAACTTTATGTTGGCTACGAGTCTTATCACAACTCTCCATCATTTAGGCTCGAGATCGATAATGTGAGCAAGTTTACACTGTCATATAGGCAGTTTGTTAAGTTGTGATTTGGAAACAACTTCTGGCAGAAATGCAAGGTAAGATTGCTTACAATACACCCTTGTGGTGAAGTCCTTCCTGAACCCTGCGTATAGCAGGAGCTTTAGTGCACCGGGCTACCCTTTTAAAGACTATTATAGATAATTTATCTTTGTTATTTAAAAAATAGTGTACAATAAAATCATAAAATAAATCCTAAATGTACTTAGACTTTGAAAATTGAAATGATTACAGGCTTTTTTTTTGGAATTATAACATGGTAGGCACGTCTTGAGTATGCCTACCATCACAATAACTTCTAACATTGCCTATCACCACAACAACTTCTAACACTAAGGCAAAACTCTATAAACTCTATATTAGGGTTTTTCTATCACTGTAGTTGTGTTAGGGATAAGACATCTCGATAAAATTAGTGGTTTACAATTAAAGTTTAATAAGAGACCATAAATATAAGCACATAAAAGGCCTTAAATATATATAGTCATAAGAGCCCTTAAATGTATACATATAAAAATTAGTGGTTCACAATTAAAGTGTAACGCTCTGAGACTACCCCTGGACGTCACACAGTGCTTAGAACCACAAGTGATCCTAAGCTAACTCATGAGTAACTGAATATGTTGCATAAATCTGAAAGAAATAAGCAGAAGAGAGGTCTTTGCTAAATATGCTCAATACAAGACTGTTTAAAACATACTTAGGTTATATAAAACAAAACTGAAAGTAAATACATCAACTCTGAATGACCGTCTATGAAACTTCTACTAATACTGACTTTAGGTAGCCGGGACACTCCCCCCAGCTATCCCTAATCAATACTATTTAATAAATAAAAATGTTACTAGAACTAGAGTTGACTCGAGTCCTCGAATCAAAAGAATTCTTCACCTGCTAACTGAAAGCTGCGAACTGACTGATTATGACATGTGTGGGTTACAACTGGTACCTACATTATGAGACAATGTAGCACAAAGACATATATGTGGGTCAGTACTTCTGGAATGTACTGAGTATGTGGGGGTGAATGCATAAGTAAAACAATAACTTAATATATTCATAGACTTTCAAATAATGCATGCTAAGTGTAAGTGACTCACCTTGAGCTTGAATAAAACTGAAAGCTGAAAGATCATAAACCATGAATAATAAAGCATACTGAATAAACTTTGTGAGCCACCACACTTAGAGCCCATTTGGGATTGCTATTACAAAACTGTTTATTTAAAAAGCACTTTCATAAAATAGTTTTTCAGAAAATTGCTTTTGAAAAAAACAAATTGTGTTTGGTAAATCTATTTGAAAAGTACTTTTGATAAACAGATTGTGTTTAGATAATCTTTTTCAAAAAGTGCTTTTATGAGACAAATGATCAAAAAAGACATCGGGACGTCTGGCAGAATGCTTGGCCTCCTGCGCTGGAAGTGAGACCCGAAGAGTGAGCTTATGGTGGTTAGCTTCTAGCACTAAATAATAGGCATTAGGCATTCTGAGCTGAAAGGAGGCAAGCAAATGAAGGGAGGCATTACGGGCCGACTACAAGAAAAGCAAAGCTTCGCAAACTCGGTCAAGTCGCTTATAGAATGCCGACGGCTATTTTCCACAACATAAGTGAAGGGGAGAGGGAAGCGAGGCGTATCAATAGACTTTTACTACTAAAATCAATTCATAGAGAAAATTTATTTTAAATATCTATTATAATATTTTTAATTAAAATTTTATTTTTATTTAATTAAAAAGCACTTTCTCTAAAATTTTCAATCAATATTTATATACATAAATACATTAAAAATATTAATAATGATTTATTACTTAAATAATTTAAATATCACTTTAAAATATCAAACAAAAATAAAAAAAAATATTTCATAAATTAAATTATTATTTATTTAACGACAAAAATAATTAATCCTTCATACATCACAAAATTCTCAATGATTTCATCCCTAATTTTACTAAGCAATACCTCTATATTAGTAGAAGGTCTGTCTTGTATTTCTGAAGGTATACCAGAAGACTCATCTCCTTCTTCATATATGTAAACTACATGGTAACAAATGTCATTTTCCATCAATTATTTATTTAAAATTAAATATTCAAGAAAAATTTACAAGTGTTGTCAAAATATCATTTATTCTTGTAACATGATTCATCTGTCATTTGTTATCATTAATAATTAAAAAATAAAAAGTTATATATTTTTTGGATCATCATCAATGATTTTTAAAAATTTATTTAAAGAAAATGAGTGAAAATAAAATAATTATATAAAAATCATAAATAAAATAAAAAATTATGATGTAAATATAAAGTATAAAATATTAAAATCAAACTTTAATCATACTTATAAGATATGTTGATTTATATA